>NW_020455721.1:2903543-3080667 GCF_003342845.1 Nothoprocta perdicaria
CTCCTCTCCTCTCCTCTCCTCTCCTCTTTTTTACTTTCTATGCTAAATTTTGCTTTCCTGGACACTTTGATGAGTGAAGTAACTAGGTTGACCTCTTCTTTGTGACTCTCATCAGCATACCATCAGTTGTACTTCACCAATTTTGGCAGGATTTCTTACCCTCTTGTCTTTTTGCTTCAGGTGAGATCCTCTTAGTACTAGAGAAGGAAAGCAGCCTATCCACATCTTTCTTTTCCTCAGTCATTCACAATAATGATTTGTATTGATGATCAGTGTAGAAATGTGTATGCAAGCAGCACTGCAGAAGTAATTAGGTATGTTATCATACACCTTCCAGAACGAGCACAAAAAATAGAGCTTGGCTAACTTAAGTCTTAGCTTTAAGAACTCTTTAGGCTTTAAGAACTCTTTAACTTCCCATTTTTATTCTTTCATGGTAACATCATTTCTGTCAAACTGCTAAACACCGACTAAGGGGGTACAAAATGAAGTTGTTAGCGGAAACTTGTTTAAGGTCTCTGCACGCACATATGTGCTCTTCAGGTAGCTGGCTGGGCAGTGCTGTGAGACTCTTTCTTGGAAGCTGGAGCAATAAATGCCATGTTAGGGGCCAACTGTCTGTAATCACAGTTAGCAGGTTGAACAGACTTGTGAAAATATTTTCTTTATGTGAAGGGAGACACTGCACACTTTGCCACAGCAGAAGTTGCTAAACCTAATGTAATATGACAAGTCCTTTGGCAGCAAAAGCCACGTTTAATAGACACACTGCCTGTGAAATGGAAAAGAAACAAAAGCAGTTTTCTGTACAAATGTCATCTCCATCTCTTTTGTGGTGTCTCTCCCCTTCCCCTGCTCCCACACCATTTGTTTTATGAGTGACACCAGTCGTGTGGCACAGTCTCCTGCCACCTTCTCCTCAGCTGTCTCCTCTTTCAGATGGCCCTGGACTTGATCGTTCCTCACTCACAGCCTCCCTAACAACTCTCACCTAAACTCACCATCCTTATGCCTAGAAATCAGCAATCATCAGGTTCTTTTGAGGTGCTGTGAGGACAAGAAAGTGGGACAAGGGAAAGAAAATGGGTGAGCTTACTGTCTGCCAGCAGCCTCAAGGGAGTCACTCCATGGTGTGTTGGGGCCACGGGGCTCACAAGTGTGAGCCCAGCTGAGAGGTGCCTCTTGGCCCATCCTCATTCTGTTGGAAGGACATGGGCACAGAGGAGACTGGGGCTCCACTGGTTGAGAGGAGCGGGGTGTTTGCCATCCCTTTGACCCTCACTGTAATTCTTCTCTGTTTAGTCCAGTGGAAGAGGGCTATGGAAAGCAGCTGAATCAGAGCCCTCTTCTTGCAACTGTGTGCTGACGTTTTGCACTCACTTTGCACTGATGTAAATGATTTCCTAAGGTGTGAGGCCATGGAGAATTGGGCTCCAGAAGGCTTCTTACAAGATGACAAATAATTAACGACTGTGCAAAGTGAGTGCAAAGCAGTAAGAAATAGCCAAGTGAAATCAAGACTTCCACTTGCAAAATAATAGTTATGCCTCTGAACTAACAAACCGTTTTTTTTTTTTTTTACACTATTCGTAGAAACTATTCCTAGCATTAAGTCCCAGGCCTCAGGGTGTTATTTGCAGTGACTTTACACAGAATCCAAAGTGAATCTTCTGAGACAATGAGTCTTCAGTATCAAGACAAGCTCAGTGATGGATAAAAAGGACCTTGTCATGAACTTTGGTTCCCAGATTTCCCCTCCGTAAGAATATTTAACATGATTCATGATCCCAATGTTTGAGGGCATACAGGCAAGCTGAGTCCTGGATTACCTGCTATCCTCTCTTTCCTACCTCTGTAGGGCTTCTCTTTTCCTTGGCAAACTCCTTTTTTTCCTCATATGCTCTGTTGGCCAGCTGTGAGTCCATTTTCCTGAAGCAGTATGAGTAGTCCAAAAGGAACAAATATGGGGACTTAAAATTATCTGATCTTTTTCTATTGAAGGCCCAAGGGTGAAAACTTGAAGAAAAACAAAAGGAAAGTGAAAAATGTTAAAACCTCTTTTCCCTTGTACATTTTTTTTCAGTGATTTGGTTTCTTAAGGAGCCAATGTCATTTGGAGGGTAGTAGCAAAGCGTATGTGAGGGCATATAAAGTGAAGAAGGTTGAGAGACACTGCAGCAGGATGCTAGCCTCTTATTTCTTACTCTTGAGTCATTCCTCTACATATTACTCCACATGAAAGAATGCAGTGACAGTTGCTGGAGAAGGCTGAATAACATTCCTTGAAATGCAGAATGTTTCTAAGTTGTGCTGGGTGTAATAGACAGAAGAGCTGACAAAGTGGCGAGGATATATATGCTTCATTTCTTTAAAGCTGTAGCAGGAATCAGCTTGGAATAAATATTTGGTAAAATTCTAGGCACAAGCATAGGCATGAGGAAAAAATGACGGATTGGTACTTGGGATAATAGAATTTTTGTGTCTTGAAGAGGGATATAAGCATCCTAAAATCTCAAGCAATGGCACAACATCCTTTGGGTTTTATGAGAGATCAGTCTGTGCTGTCTTTGTTGTAAAACCAGGCTGCAGATCTTTCTGCCTTCCACTTTTCTCTCCAACCATTCATCAAACTTCGAGGTAGGTAAGAGGTAGGAGCACAGTAGACTGCAGTGGTCCCCCTTCCACCACTTCCATGATGTATATGTCTTCTAAAGGCTACTACTAGTCTGGATACTACTACTAGTCTGGCTACAAGGCTACTACTAGCATTTGACATGGACACAGGGGAAGGGGTGTATTAAGGTTGCTGAGAGCACAGCCCCTTGGAGCTTCAGTACATCAGTTCAAGCTAAAACTAAGAGCTGCAGCAAGAAGTAAGTATGTATGAGGTGATTCATATTTAAATCACATCAGCATGCTTCATAGAATTATTTTCACCATCATGACTTCTTAAGCAGCATTTAAACCTGTTCTCTTAGCTCATAGCTGCACTTTGGATATGACATTTTCGGAATGGCTCCAAATTGCTTTCAACGTACATATAGATTTATAGCCTGTGCTGCAGAGGAAATATTTTTTGCTGACCTGGCTTTGTTTCTTAAAGCTCGAGTGGACCCTGAAAATACTTCATGTACTGCACTGGTTAGCAACAGCACTAATGCTCCCATCCTAATATATTATAGAGCATCAACTGTATTGCTTTAACATAGGAGTGACATTCTTTTTGGATATAAATTTGGATATAAACATAAATGTATAATAAATTGTTTAATGGTATCAGGGCAGTAACTTCTTTTCTGAACAAACCACCCAAATGACTGAACCAGTGTAGTTAATTAGAATCGATCTTACTTTTTAGCACCAGGAAGTGCATAATGGAAGATAAGATTGATTGTAATGTTGGATCACTTCATTTAAAGACTGCTAATAGGCTAAAATGACAGAACCAATCTAAAATTATAATTTCAGAATCAATATAATTTTTATAACGTTGTCAAATCTGAAAAATTAATCTAAATTTATGCTGTGAAACCAGCAAATCCTTCTTAGCTATTATAATGAAATGAACCAACATTTTATTATATTACTTCTTTAAATAGAAAAAGGCTTCTTTATTGGTGTAGTTTTGCAGCAGGCTAGATAACCATCCTTTCAATTTGGGAGGTGTCTGTTCATTTCCTGCTTGGGGAAAGAGTAAAAATGGATTTTAACCTTCCCTGTTTCCATCATTGACCCATTTTTTCCACATTATGAAACCACCACATAAACAGGAAAGCAGACTTCATTTCAAAAGAGGAGATCGGGACTGGTGGGAGAGTAGCATTTCAGGAGGGAATTCAAGTTGGCTAACAAAGCTGTAATAGAAACACTGCTATTCCTATGCCCTCAGAATAAATGTACATTAACTTCCCCTGGAAGAGAGAAATACATGGTGGCAGCAGCTTAAAGAATATTTTTTCTTTCCTTACTAATTAATTCTAAGAGTAGGGCCTGATTAAAAAATACATTGCCAATTTTAACAGTATTAAGGATTTGGGTGAGTTCTGTCACACAAATCAAAAAAGTTGCTAGTACGGTTTCACTGCACATTGAGGTTTCTTTGAATGCCAGATATTCAGGTGGTTGTCCCATTTTTTTTCAGAACTTGTAAGGACATATCGCCATAAGTTCATAACCAGTCTTGTATTTAAAGCCATGAAGAGTTCAGCAGCAGCAGCGACACTGTTGTGGCCCTTGTGGGTTTCCAGGGGCAAGAGCTCACATAAAGCTGTGGATTTTGCTTCTTTCATGTGACCTCCTCTGCAGAGCAGTGGACCTACCAGACGCTTTGGTAGCCACGTGATAGCACAGCTCCAGCCTGCTCAGGCCAGGGATGTTTCCACCCCTGAGTTCCCTGCACTCCCTGCAGTCGGTGGCACACAGCTCAGGAGAAACAGAGATGTTCTCCCCTTCTCTCTCTCTCCAATAACCTGCGTGTAATGAATCAAACCACTTTCAAGGTTTCATCTGGTTGTGGCTTATCTCTCTGTGTTTTCTAACTGATGTTAATGTGGTTGATAATAGCCCTATCCTCAGCTCTGCACTGTGCTGTCGTAGCATGAGGTTGTACTTCTCAGTCTTAATTACACTATAGAGTCTTTTTTTTCCTGCTCAAAGCAAAGGCCAGTCTGAGGTCTATGTTTCCTTCTGACATTAAAAATTATACCTGAGCTGCTCCCAGCAATCCCTGTAGTTACTCAGGACTGCAGGGGCTAGGGCCTTGTTATCACCAGAATCTGAGTAGCTTTGACGTTGATTTCATTTAGTCAAGGAATGTGTTATATCAGTCCTGCTTTTGGTAGAGAGGATCATGATATGTCTAAAAAGTTAGCTGGGAGGCTACTTTTCCTGTTCCTTCAAATGTGCTTCTTTCTTCTCTTTTCTACAAAGGAGAATGAGACCCAGAAAATAGGACAGGGTATCCTTTAACTCAAGGCAATTCCCAGGACCCCTTACAGAAGAGCAATGGCAACAAACAAGCAAAACTCATCCTGAATTCATTTTGCAGCGATCTGGAGGGTTTGGTTGAACTTTATGGAGTGGGCCCTGCACCCAGGAGCTGACCCTGGGACAGCACTAATTGCATCGAGAAACAGCGAGAGAACACATGTAGAGAGACCCCAAAGAGCACTTCGGAGAGCTTTGTATTTCTCAGAGATTTAATATATTATAATCTGATTCGGCACAAGCCAGTCAGGGAATAAGAGAGAACTGCAGAAAGACTAATGATTTGAAGCACAGGGGAAGGTGGAAAGAAAACAGCACTTTTAAGTGCATTTTTTCCTTTTTATGCAAGATCTGACTGGGGCCAGCCAAGAGAGCAAAAAGCTTCTGCGAGTTAACACAAAAGTGAAACAGTACTTTAAAGAGATTTTATTTTCTCCTTAGAGTCTTCTTTTGATTTTTAATATCTCTGAGACTTGTCAAGGAGAAAACAGAAAAATGCATTAGATACCACATCTTGAGGAAAGCTCAGGGACTTGAGACATCAACAAAAGGAGGAAAATACAGCAAGAAAACATTAATGACCTTTCCCTAAGTGCTGCTACCAAAACCAAGGCTGTGAAACATCAATCAAACAGGAGGAAGCTTGTCCATCGGCTGCAGAAGCTGCTCACGCTAGGTGGAAGTGTGGTCCAGGCTGAC
This sequence comes from Nothoprocta perdicaria, assembly GCF_003342845.1. Classification (NCBI taxonomy): domain Eukaryota; kingdom Metazoa; phylum Chordata; class Aves; order Tinamiformes; family Tinamidae; genus Nothoprocta; species Nothoprocta perdicaria. Next base: position 2,909,229 of record NW_020455721.1, read on the forward strand.
CCCAAAATTTCTAGTTGAATTATTTCAGCTGAATTTTGAAAGGACGTGGGTATAGAAGTCCCACACCAGAATGGCGGTGTCACTTCCACCAGCTTTGGGAGCAGGTAGCTGCCCAAAACGGGAGTTTGCTTTCTGAATTCAGCTTTCTTAAAGGCTCGTGAACCTGCAGCCAACATCCATGCCTCTGTTTCTGAGTGCTGGATGTAGGTAGTATGAAAAGAGGATATCAAGGCATGATATCCTCAAGGCACTCTTTCTCCTAGAGGTGTAAAGCATGCACTTTTGGCTCAAGTGGCCAAGAATCATAGCTTATATTTTTTACTCAAGATTAGCTTGATTTGATTAGCTAAGTCTGTTTTAACTACATAAATGACATGACTACAGTTTCATAGAGTATCTGTCTGCTTTCTGACAGTTTTGTTCATTTGTGACCCCTGCCCACCTTACACTGGTTTCAAAGAGAAGAAAATAATGTTAATAGCAAAATGAAAAATTGAGCCTGAGGTAAATTTTTACCAAAAGCCAGAGATTAGAGTTATCTCTAACTGATTTGAAAATCTCTAATGTCTCAGGCCAAACTGAAGCTTATCGAAATTAAATTTTATTGGTTCCAAATGAGCGTGGCTACTGAACTCAGAAACATTGAGGAGGTGCCATTAGAGAGATGAGCAATTAGCTGTCTCTCCTGAGAGAACCTCTCAGCTTGCAAGAAGTCTGCAGAATGTGGTATCCTCAATGGGACGTAATGAGAATGGTGCCCTCACCCACGAACAAGGCTGGCAGTGTTGGGCAGCACCACAAACTCCATTTGAAAGCAGCCAGGGGCCAGTACAGAGCATGTAAAAAATCAGTCAGCTATTTCTGAATCACATGGAGTCTCCCAGTGGTTTATGAAGAACAGGCTGCACTGTTCTAGCCTATGGACTGCGAGAGAGTGGGCTCCCAAAGCAGTGGAGGCCTTGATTTGAGTCAAGCATGGGAAAACGGGTTGTCATAATCATGGGTGGAATTCATTGTGATAAAACGTGAAAACAGCTTGTATTTCTAGGTTAAAAGTCACCAGAGCAAGTTGTGAATTGGTCCATATTTATGGCCTGGTTCAGGATAAGGAAGTGACTGCCCTGAAAAGAATGCTCAGAGAGTATGTTGAGAGGGTACTAGCTATTTTTAAGCAGTTGACTTCTGCTGAGTGTTCATCCCATGTCTATTACTTAATCTGAAAGGTTACCACCATTCTTCTCAGTGAGGACTCCCACACATATCCTGTTTTTCACATTTCTGGGAGAACATCTGTTTGTGGTTCCTCCAGTAGATTTTGAAAATACAGAAGTCGCTCATGACGGGGTTTTCCACCATGACCTAAAGCCTTAAGGTTGACCAATCCAGGAGAAGACTGAATGTTTTTGACCATTCAGAACCTTTGGATTTATCTGCTGGAATTTACAGATCTGAATGTGGAAGTGGTGAGAGAGTAAGTGAGAAATGTCCTTCTACTAATATGAAAGAAAAATGAGAACATTTGAGACATCATCCAAAAAATGCTCTTTCTTTCAAGAAAAATTTTCAGAGGGAGAAAATATGAAAGATGATGATGCTCCAGCCCACCCAGCCAGTTACTGCTACAGAAGTCCTGCTTGGAATCTGATTTCTGCTTACATCTCTGTTGCTTACTATCCATTACTCACAGAAAAGTGAATTAAGTATCTCAAGAAATGAAGCCAAAATTTCAGTGCATCTTTTTTTTTTTTTTTTTTTTTTTTTCATGAAGAAATCTCTGTATTTTCCTGGTGAGCATATATCTGTACAGGAAGAAGAAGAAACCAGAATTACAAACAGATCTCAGAAGAGAGCAACATTCCTTCATGCCAGTCCATCTATTCTAGCTAGGGAGATGATATAGGGTTGAAAGGCATCATTGTCTCAAAGCTGTTATTGTATATGATTGACATAACCCTCACTCCTCTGTTATATCTATTGAAGAACAGGGTTCACCCTCTCTAGACCAGCCGCTTTGGGGACAAAAATGTGCTCAAGGTTCCTGCATTCGGCAAGGAACCTAAGACTATTTGTGTCTCCAGCCTGACTGCTAGACCAAACAATACTGGCAAAAGCAAGGACTGGCCTAAGTGCATCTGTCTAAATCAGAGGTTTTCAAATTTTTCTTTACAGACATCCTCTGTCCATAGAGAAATCAAGCGTGTTGATGACCAGGACTTTTTCTTTTACATAGTGTATAATTCTGAGGGGGCAAAAACCAAAAGGTTTTTAATTCCAAAACTTAATGTAAGTACTTATATATTTTCAATGTGAATAGAACTTCTCATCAAAACATCAAAAAGGAATGACATTTGATTCAGGGACTTGAATCAAGTGAATGCTTCTTTCTGAAAATTCCATGTGACTCTTACATGTTGAATGTTGCTTTCTGAAATTGCATGTGACTCTGTTCTCCAGTAGATATTTCCCCTCCTCTCCTGGTATCTCAGATAAAAGTTCTCAAGTACATTTCCGAATATTTTGAAATAGGTTAATTATCACTGATGAAAGCTTTTACAAGGCATGGATTGATTCTGCCTGTGGAAGAAGGAGCCAGATCCTTTTTTTTTTCTTTTTTTTTTTTTTTTAAATATATTTATTTAATCCCTAAATGTTTGGTGGAGTGACTAACCTTTTTCCCCAGCAAGCATTTTGATAGTTTGAAATCTATTTGCAATATTCAGAGTGACAACCTGCTTTCCTGAAGATGTGCATTGATTAGAAAAATGTAACAGAAAATAGGGTTTCAGAGTGAATGCCAGGTGTATTCTATTTACAAGTGAGGGCTTTTTAACAGTGCAGGTGACCGTCATAGCCCTGCTCAGGCAGAGATGAGTTTCTTAAATCTTGATATCTGTTGGCTAAGATCCTAGCAAGAAGATATACTTTAGTCAATGTATAAGGCATTTCTTTTTTAAAAAAAATTGTAAGAGCCAAAAGATGGAATCAGATATATTGATATCCCTCTATCATGGATAGTTCTTCATATGTGGTAACTAAAGGGCAAGGACTTGCAGCTGATGCCCTGCAATTTTGATCTGTGAATTTATTGAGACAGTGGAGACATGTCTGCACTTCTTCGTGTGCATGCATTGGCTGTGCTCCTGTATGCACACCAAGCAACAGCACAGCAGCTGTGCACCGCAGGACTAAATGATCAGACACTCACCTTAAAATCTATGCAATGATATGAGTACACGGTTTATCCTGCCCAAGTAGATGTTGTTCTCCATGCCTTTCCTCTACATTGTATCACAGAGAACATTTAATCTGGATGATGAGGGAATATAGCAGGAGGAGAATCTTGTTTTTAAACTGACATCTTTTTCTTCTAATCCCACTCACAAATGTATTAAGGAAAGAACTGAAATTACTGCAAGACACAGGTACTTGTGGAATCTATCCCATGTTTAAGAAGCTAGAGTGTAATTAGGGCAGTTGTTTTTTAATTATCGCTGATGTCAGTCCTTGGAAGGCGCCCCCAGCCATATCCTGGTTAATGGTCATCACAATATTGCCGAGTCAGCACAATCATCATGCTCCCCCTGACAAGCATCTCCTGCTTTGCTGAGGTTAGCTCTTTTTACTAGGTGTGCTAAACCCCTCTCTGAAGCCAGAATAATTAAAAGGGAGAGTAATCTGAATAGTTCTGAATAGCCTGAATAGTTCCTGCAGAAACACACCTTTTACATTTTTGGAGATGAAGTATTTGTTACCTCCTGTACTCTGGCTTGGTAGCAGTTTAATGAAAGGCTGCATATTTTTTTGTTAGCAGCTCAACCACTTAATTCTTAAGTTCCTTCAGAGCTCTCAGATGTATGCCATCTGGTCATGGTGACTTGTTGCTCTTTAATTTGTGAATTTGTTCCAGCACTTCTAGTTTTGACACCTCAATCTCCGACAGAGTCTCATCTTTATTACTTGAAAAAGATAGCTCAGAGGGCTGTTTCTCTTGCACGCATTTTCTTATAGCTTCAATTTCCTTAATACAATTTTAATTTAAATCAGAATTTTTAGGTTTTCCCAAATATGCCAGCTCTCCACCTCCTACACTTCCTACGCCAGTTTATTCTGCTATATTCTTATTAAATGAAAACACACTTGAAAACCATGTGGAACCTGTGCAAACAGGTAACCAACACCTTTTAATACCTTATAAAAGAGTCTTAAAATGACTTCAGAGAAATATTTGGTTTATTACAACCGCCAAAGGAATATTATTGGTTCTTTAAAAAATAGGTAGGTGGACTGCTTATTTAAACACAAGTAGAATGTCTCTTTATAGACCAATGTTATTTATTTATGTATCAAAAATAATATCCATTATTTACACTCTATTTGCATTTCAAGTTTTCAGGGAAGTTGAGTCCCTATTGTAATAAATATTTTACATGCACATAGTTAGAGGCAATTCCTCTTCTGAGTAATTTACAAATAGAGACAAATGGCAAAGAACAGACAACAACAAAAAGTTGTCAAAGACGAATGTCTTTTTATACTTATATTTTAAAGGGATTTTTCATATATAGGTACCAACGTCCTCTACTCTGCAGTGTTTCTCCAGACTTTTTGCCCGATCTAGCTTCAGCAGGATTTCTTAGGATATTTTATTTCCATCTTTTCCCCACCGCTACAAGCTGCAACAGCAAGAGTCTTGGCAGCGCAGGGTGAGAGCCCATGCCAACCTCTTTGTTTTCTCCATGGGGGATGGAAATGGTTTTGGGAGCTGTCCTTGCTCCTGGGGGTCAGAGCAGGGGACTCATGTGGCTCCTCTGCTCTTTGTCACCCACAGGGTGCTGGTGGCATGATGGCCACATCGCCCTAGCAGCAGTGGCCACTGCAGAAAAATGTCCTTTGCCTTCAAAGCATAGCGCTGTGGGAGGCTTTGAGGGGACGGCTGTTCTGCTGCCCCTCACTGAACTTCCAAGGAACAGGAACTTTTCCTTGCAGAACTCTGAAATGGGTTGGTTGGAAGAAACTATTTTGGATGGGCATGAATGAGGGCAGTAGCTTGAGCCTTCTCTTCATTTCTTTATTAAATCTGGGGGATAACAGAAGCACACTCCTCTCCTGACAAAATGTGAGGGTCTCTAGTGATATTTATGCCACTGGAAAGGCATATAATATGTACACTGTGGTTTAATTTTATCTTAATGAAACAATATACATATAAAACTATCCATTAAATATAAAACAGTGAAGTAATTTGCAAATTTTCCTACGGCATAATAAATTAAGCATGGAGAGCACTAAGGAATGCAATTTGCAGTCATTTATAATGCAGTGTTTTATGTTAATAATTCAAAATCACATGCTATTTGGAGACACTTCTAATTAATGTATTTATGAAATTGTGAACTGTGACTGTTTTGGTTCCATTTAGCTAAACATTTCAACAGAATGCGCTTGCTGTTGTTTTGTGTTTGCTTAATGGCACCAGCAAGCATCAAATGTACAACTGGGGAAAGTTGAGGGTGGTATCTAGCGTGGCTTTTTTATGAGTGTGTCTTTTTGTCTCTATGCTATATACATGCATGTGATTTCACTCCTGATGTCACTGAGGGAATGAAAGTTCTGCAATAATTTCTGGAGAAAATAAGCGAAGGAAAGTTTTATGGATGAATAATTATTTGTTAGAAAAGTTCAGTATCTTCCTAAAGAATCTCTAAAATGTTACGTACTTTTCACATAGCAGATCCGTATACTCTCACATTTCTTGTGACTGGTTAATTTTGACTGATACAGCTCATAAATTCATATTCATATTTTCGTTTCGATATTATTCTATTTTAACATCAGACTTAGTTTTTATCATGCTACTTCTTTATCAGAATGCTACAAAGAATCACAGAATCTCAGAATGGTTAAGGTTGGAAGGGACCTCTAGACATCATCTATTCCAACCTTCTTGCTCAAACAGGGTCACCTAGTGACATGATTCTCCCCAAAAGTTACATTTCTGAGAGGAAATTCGTGGGGTTTGTGGTTATTTCTAAAATTTTAAGTGTATTTTAGGAAAAAAAAAGGGCTATGTAATAGAAATTTTAATGAATTATTTCAATCCAAGATCATAATCCTGAAAATGGCTTGAAATAGATGGGGTTCTAGGTATATGCAGGACCAGAAGCTATCAGTATTCTGTTTTAACTCTGCAGACAAAAATGAAAGAAAAAGTTTTCAAATAATTTTCTCTGAATAAAATGTTTTACATAATAAAGAAAAATTACAACAAAAAAGGAAAGAAAACTTGAAACTCTTCAAATGCACGGCAAAGCCTTTAGTAAAGTTACGACATATATTTCACAGAGAGTTCTGAGAATTTACCCAGCTGCAGAATCTAAATTGACATGTCTACTAGTAATTTCAAAGCTAATTTGCAGGCCAGTGGTTCCATGTTAAATGTTTTATTTCACCACCGATTGCTGTTGCCCTTTCTTGCTTGCATTTTTGCCTTTTATTTTTATGTTTAGGACAATATGTATATGGGTGGGAAAATATTTTTGAAGTTCTCATGTCCTTTAGCTGTCTTGGAAATCAACCAAGGTAATCATTAGGCTGAGAATTAAGGCTAGATTTGACTGCTTGGTGTGATTTATATTTTAAGCAACGTAGCAACTGTTATGATTTAGGAGGCAATAGGAGTGTCTAGAACCTAGCTCCCTATTACTTTACATCATTTGAATTGTTCTATTGAGTCTTTTCCTTTCCTTAGAATCAAATGACAAATATTGGCAACGTATTAGATTAGCTGAGTAATGATCTTTTAGATCATATTTCAATAACCTACATCTTTCTAAAATTAAAACTATACCCTCTCTTACCCATTTGCATTCAGAATAAGTCCCATATATTTTTATACTTGTCTCCTTCTAAACCCAGACTAAAATGAAATTGCCAGGAATTAGTGAAAATTAATGAAAATTAGTGAAAATAAAGATTCATATTTGGGTTATATTTTAGGTAAATTATTCTATTTGAGTGTCTTTTCTTGTTTCATTATCAACTTGAATTGGGCTTTTGCTAAATAGATGGATTTTGAAGAGATTTCATAAACGATGCTCAAATTTCTAGGTGAAAATTTTTATCTTAGAGCTAAGATTTTTCAGAACATTTGTCATTTTAAAAAGTGTTTGATGCATATCAGAAGAACTTATGATAATGGGAATGTCTGTGGTGTAATAGCACAGAATTTACATCACAAGGTGATACAGTGTACTGGGAAACATTATGAAATACAAAGCATATGAAATACATGTTCTGTTGACTTTTCTGAAGTAAACGGCTGTTACCTGTTGGCCAGCAACCATGGTGGTCTGGGTACAATGATGCAAGTTTATTTCTAGCTTTATTCTAACTTTTTTTTTTTTCTGAATATGAATTTTGTTGATTTTGCCCATCTCTCAGAATAAATTTATGGTAACACATAAATAAATCTTGAGAGTGACAGAGCTCTAGAACAGGCTGTCCGGGGAGGTTGTGGGGTCGCCTTCCTTAGAGGTCTTCTGGATGGTACGCTGTGGATGCTGCCCTGTGCCCCGTGCTCTGGGTGTCCCTGCTGGAGCAGGAGGGTTGGACCAGATGATCTCTAGAGGTCCCTTCCAACCTCAACCATTCTGTGAGCCTGTGAAATTGCCTTTGCTCTTTTTTTTTTTTTTTTTTTTTTCTTTCACTTTGAATTTTTCACTTCACGGTAAGGCATGTTAGTTGCATACAGCTCTTGTTTCAACCTTGTGGTGTTTTGGAGTTCACAAGATTGTGGAAGGCTAGCTTGAAAAATCCTTTCTCTACTGGTGGGAAAATTACAAAACTTAGGAACATGTGCACATTTCTTTTTTCTTTTATTTTTTTGGTAAGATTTATAAAGCTAGACCTCCATCTGCTTGTACTTAAATACTGTTTTTTAAAGGTATTCTAGAACAGCAACAAAAAAGAAACATAGATTCTAGATGACCTATCCAAAGTGATATTGCCATTTTTGGTAGCAAGTTTTTTTGGAAAGAATGGTTTACTTTTCTAACATATACATTCTAAACAATGTTGGAGACCTACAGAGAAGCTGGAGCTCTCCATTAAATTCTATTGGTTGATCTGAAAGTTCAGCAGAGAAGCTATCATTCTTTGACATTCTAATTTATCTTAAAAGACTTTTATTAGACGATGTATTTAGAATTCATTAGAATTATTTCCATAGAAACAATATTCTTTTTCTTATTGCTTTATCTCCATTTAAACTGGGTAAGATTTTCCAAAACAGAATTCTATTTTTTAGAGCCTTGAGTGATATCAAACATAAAAGTTTGAAGGGAACCAGAGAAAGATTTAAAAAAATAAGAAACTTTCAATATTTCTATTTCTTTTATAATGGATATTTATTATCCTGTGCTGTGTGGACAGATCTATTGATATATCACAGAATGATATCCAACTGTAAATTGCTACTGATAAAGGTAATTTTTTTTTTTTTAATTTCAAACAAACAACCTGAAAGTCTTTCCCCCTCTTTTTCCTCTCTCAGTTTTTGAACTGCCTGAGGATGTATCTATCCTCTCTTCTTGTTCCACCTAGGACTTGTAATGCTGATAGGCAAGATATTCAGGAGAAAGATAAATGCATAAGCATACTCCAGAGATGGAGTATGTGAAAAGAGAGTATGAAATACTGCAAATCTTCCTGATGAGAACAGAGCAGTCTGTCTGAGAGAAAGAACTAATCTTGGAGAAGGGCAGGATGTGGCACTCTGAACCAGCTGGGGACTGGAAAAGAATGAGAATATTTCTGCTTCTTCTGACAGGACCTCAACATTATGTAAGGGAAGAAGTTTAGGGGATTTTGATATATGTCTACCACAAAAGGACCAATCAGCCAACAGTATAAGGAAATTCAGCACCTGTCATAAAGGCAGCACAGTAAAAGGTAAAGGATTCTGCCATAGAGCTTAATCCCACTCCCACCCGGTTTCCTGGGAATGGAATTGCGCCTTTTCAACTCAGAGCAAAAGAAATTTTCCAAGATGTTTGGAGTATTTGTATTGCCATGAAGAAAGCTACTGGGCAAGGCATAAACAAACAAACAGAAAAAAAAAAAAACCTAAAAGAAACAGAAAAAAAAAACGCAAAAACAACCAGAAAAAAAAAACATAACAAGATTCAATAATTACCAGCAGTTTATGAAGTTGTCTAGCAGGCAACAACAGGAAAAAATGTACACAAACTCTGCTGTATCATTTAGCATTCTTTTCAACCGTGTTTGTGAGCGCATTGCAGCTGCTTGCTGCACGCATTGTGTGAATGAGTTTACTAGACCACATGCTTTGAGAAAATGCATTTCAAGTTCCATTTCGTTTTTTAAAATTCTGAGGAAAAGAAGAAATATGAGAAGGTGTTTTATAGGTTAGTTATTCAGAAATAAATCCCCATGAGCCAAGATGATGGGACTTGGGAGTGCAAAGGCCTACAGGCACGTCTGTCAATAATCACAAGAAGAATTTAGCAAGACCCAGAAGAACTTAGCAAGTTGGTCAATTTGAATATAACCTCTTGGACTAAATAATGTTTTCCAAACATCATTTGGTTACCAGAAAACAATGGTATTTTTGAGACTGTTAATCAAACTGAAAAATAGAGAAAAATGAAGGAACAGTTGCCTGCCCTGGATTATTTCCTCAGCTCTTAGCCCATCGCTTGGTTAAATAAAACCTGGAGAACTTGTTTTTTAGAAACTTCTTTCTCCCTATTTTTTTCTGCCGAATTTTCTTCTACTACAGTTTCACTACAGGGAAAAAACTGGGGCTTGCAGTCACGGGGTGGTGGGGGAAGGCGTCTTGTCACTGTGCTTCATCAGTAGTGGAGAGGGTTAATGATGTCCAGAGAAACGAGTGAGATAATGGAATAATCTTGGGCAATTAAAATGTACTGGGAGAAACCAGGCTGGAGAAAAAACACCAACTTTCCTCTCTCCAGGGCATTTACACTGCCAAGCAACTTATTTTACGTCCATCTATGATGCGAGTATGTTGTGAAATGCAGCTCACTTGCTAAATATTGTTTTGATGTGCTGCTCTGTACGCAGGGAAAGAGAAATGGACTGCATTCAATCTCTATTAAAACAGAGAAAAGTCTTTCACAGGATTTATTTTCAGAAGCTTTACATTAACTTCATTTTGTTATTAGCTGAAATTGCTAGTGAGACAGTTTTAGTGCTGATGCTAAATGTGTTCATGGAAAAAATGTGTCTGTCTGTCTGTACTCAATGAATTGTGTATTGTGTCAGTTCAGATAGAACAGAACTTTACTATGGGATTCAAGGATCTGAGATGAAGTTCTAGTGATAATTCATGTGGGAAAAAATGTTACAGAATTACAGAGGCAACTATGCAGGAAGAGAGCATGGAAGTGTCATAGGTAATTAGAGTTTCAGGAAAATAGGAATTTGCAACCTGCAAAAAGTTCTAGGGTTTTTTTTTTTGGCGACTTTTGAAAATTGACTAAAAAGAAAAATATATGCTGTCTTTTAAAAATCAAGAGTCCAAAAGAATTAGCTTGGAAATACACTTCTGAGGCACTTATTTATCTCATAATTAAACATTTTGAGAGAGAAATTACATTGAGTCAGGACAGGCTGGTTTCAACTGGTTCACCAGAAAAATATGTTTCCTAACATGGAGAGACACTGGAGTTGATGTTTGGGAGCATTATACTCACATTTTTTTTCCAAAAGAGTCTAATTCTCTATTTGGACTGCATCTGTAATAATGCATCTGTAGAGACACAGTTCCCATGGAAAACCTGCTCACTCAGGAAAGACATGGCATGGCATCATGGGATGTATGAGCCCATATGAGGCTATGTACCACCAAAAAGAAATTCAATTTAGGTTGGAAATAACACAAAGTAGCTGCCTTAGGTCAGTTCAACAATCTAAGGAACTGTGATTTGGAGCAAGTCCATGCTACAGCAAGTCTTTAATGTTGATATTTGTGACCGAATAAAAATAAGAATATTCTGACAAAAATAAGAAAAAAACATTCATTTGGAAAATCTCAGCCTCGTTGAAACTGCATGTCTACAGGAAAGTAATTCAGAGAGAGGATTACTGAGCACCTGTCTTGAGAGCCTTCAGGATGGTAATCCATAACTTCCAGGGATCTGACAGTGCAGCTTTAATACCTCCGTGGATAATCATTTTGTCACTCTCCTGCATGGATCATGTGTTGCACAGGAAGGAAAGCTGTATCTTTAAAGGAACACTTGCTTGAAAGAACTGAGGGGTATGTGTAGATAACTTGCTCATTATACAGATTGCAAGATGGACAGCACTATTTAGGTTCCAAAAGATTCAGAGGTAGATCCTTTCTTATCTTCTAGCCTTAATTCTACCACCTCCTTTCTAAAGGTGAATCATATGGATTTATATTATGAGATACAACTAGCACACTGGGTTGAATCCTTTTTGATGGGCCCATATGTTACTGAATTCAGGTCAAGTCAGTTCTAGCAGCACATCACTGGATTGTTCCCACCTCATGAAAGTTGAAGAGTCTGGTGTAATGTAACTTTGGGGGGAAGGAAAAGTTGTCTCAGAAGTACATTTTATGCCACATTTTGTGCCACTTTCCAGAGTGAGGTAGGAAGAGAAGAACTATATGGGATGCAGATATTCAGCTGTCTCTGAAGGAAACATTGGGATTGAGCAAGCTGTTGGATAGAGGTTATGGAAAGTTTGACGTGCCCAAGCCAGTACCTTTCAACAGCTCTATGTTAACATGTTTTTTAATCTGCTTTCTATAGAAACCTAGTGTGTAAGACCATGTTCTGTTTGTATATCTGTCTCTACATCCCTGCTTTTATCCAAATTTGACATAGGGATAAAGGTCTCAGCAGTAAGAAAATTCCTAATAGAATAATAGAAAAAGTCTAAAACTGATGGGTAATAGAACAAGAAAGCCAAAAGAAAGGCCGTGTAATGAACTTATATCATACTAGAGACTAGAGATACCCTTCTCCATCTTCTCTCTGAATCTGTACTAGAGAGATGGAGACCATAAAATTGCCCCAGTTTTGCATGAGTCTTACAGAGACTCCTCATTCTTTCACAGAGAAATCAACAAACACCACCAATAACCCATTTGGATTCATGTTTCATTTTGTTTGTTTGATTTTTGTTTTTTATTTTTTGCCAGCTTCTTTGCTGGATGTGAATTATTAAACATGGAGCTTAGAAAAAATCTGATAGCTCTGGACATGCATGATAGCTCATTTACAAGATAACACTGTTGCTGTCCACTTAGTATTACCTTCACTTTCCCCTTCCTTACTTAACCAAGCCTTTAATGACAGGATCAATATCAGAAGAAGCTGCTGCTAGGAAAGGAAATTGTAGGAACCAGAGGGACATATTTAAGGGAGTGCAAAGACTTAGGTTTTCACTGCTCAGGGCTTTGGATTCTATCATATCCCATGCTCAGTAAAACTACTTCTAGAGCTGGAAAGCATAGAGGTCAAAATGTGCACCCCATTTAGAGTTGCAGAAATGAAAAAAAAAAATCAGCTCTGCTTAATGAAGAGTGAAAAAAATGGTGATTTCACCTTTATTGTTATTGCGCCCTTATGTAGGGAAAAAAAAAAAAAAAAAACCCAGAAACTCTTCTAACCTTCTAGGAATGATTTTTCCCTTTTAAATAAGATCTGGTCTTCTATAGCTGTGAGGGGGGTAGATGGACAGGTACTTGTTTCGCCTTCGTCTCTGCTCACTCTTGAAAGCATTGTGTTCTCTGTCTTTTCTGATGAAACATTGCTCTTATTTTTACCATTTTGCAGGGAGGAATCTTAATCTCATGGATTATATGAATTTTATTTTGTGTAGTTTCTTCTACAGCTACTTCTTATTCAAGAAAAAGACCTTTTTTAGGTGACTGCTGCTGTCCTTGTTAGGTATGTAGTGACATCACCAGCTGTATGTGAAACATTTTGGGTTCTCTGGAAACCTTAGCCAGAAGGTGGAAATTATTGCCAAAAATGGAGAGCTAAAGTAAATATAATGGATTACATTCATTAGCCCTAGCTACCCTTTTGCACTGCCAACCTTTGTACAGACTCAGAAAATTGTACTCAGGTTTATTCTTTGTTGGAGTCATGTACAAAATGACTTGGACAACTACTAAATAACACAGATAGTTACTGACTCTTCCACTGGGAGTGGAATCACTGCAAATCACATTTGCAGGTGATTGCAGTAGCAGTAAGGCAATGAAGACTTGTGCCCAAGGAATGTCCTCACACGTCTTTCATGTCCTAGGCCTGTAAGTTAAATTCCATCTGTTATTTTACAGAGTGTTCCCTTGACTATGAATTTTTTTCATTCTCATCTTACTTATTTTCTGTCTGTCCACACCGCCTTTTCATTTTTCTTAATTTCCTTTTTATTTCTGTTTTTTTTTTTTCCTGACTGTTCTCTGTCTCTATTTTCACAAATGGAATAAGAATCCAGTAACTTTAAACACTTGTGCCATTATATTAGAATGGGCTAGGAATTACAAAAAATAGATATGTCCGTTCCATGATGCTTCTCATTTTTTTTTTTTTTCGTATTTCCTGAAGGATAGTGAACATTAAATTCTGTTTTGCCAAAATTAAATATTGAGTTGGTTAAAAGACTGTCAGAAATTACCAATAAAGTTACTTTCGTACTGGAAATATCTCTGGGAATAGGTTATGGGGAATGATGTTCTTTAGTGTGGGAACAACACATACTAAGCGCTGAATATATTTAGCCAACTGATTTCAGTAAAGGACAATTCCTGCATGTTTTCCTTGCTATGGTGGAAATTCTACAGTGGGAATTACCCAAGATTATTAAATTGTTTTTGCAATTTAATAGAGGAAACATGAAAACATGGAAGTGATCACCAGTTTACTCCCTGTTCCAAGTTGAACTGTGCAGTTAAGAAAGCAATAGGGCAAAGAAAGCTTTTTTTTTTTTTTTTAAGTAAAATATATGATATAAATAAGTTGCTAATTCTTGCAAAATTGTGAGTTATGGTATACTTTTAGCTTTCGATTAATTTTTTTCCCATCATCACAGAATTATTGCTTTAATCATTTTCAATTCCATCAATGTCATGGTAGAATTTAAACGTAATCTAGAAAAGCTTATGTAGCATCTGTATTAAAGATGCTAAAGATTAAAGATCTCACAAGTGCAGGTACTCTGCAGTGTTTGCCAGCTGTGACCTGGAACCCAGCTCTGTTCACCCTTCCCTTTTACACCCTGCTTCCACTTGGAAGGAAATCTAGGTACATAAGCATGGAAGAAACCACAATGCCTTCCGAGAAGTTGGGAGGTGGCTCTGTGGTGGACAATGTGAATCCTGTCTGTCCCACAGTAGGCACAGGTGGAGTTAGTTCGCCCTAAGTGTATTAATGCCACTAGCTTGAGCTGTGTACTTGTTAAAGAGCTAAATTTGGAGGAGTTGAGAAGCTGGTGTTCTCCTAAATAGAGTTTGCTTCTTTCTGTGAGGCTCTCTGAGAAAAAACTAGAAAACTAAAATATCAACCTTTGAACAATGACATTTGCCTGGATAGTTTGGAATAAAGGAAGGTAAGTAAATGAGAGTGTGAACTGTGGTTATTACTCTTGAAGTGAAACAAGGCAAGTATCTTTTGGTACCTGCCTTGATACAGAAAGGATATTGCTCATTCACTTTATCTTGTTGCATGCTGTACTCATTTCAACTCTTTCCAGCTGAGCCAAGGAATTTGAGTAATATGAATGGAGGCTGCTATCCTGTCGGCAATTATAATGTTGGTTTAGCATAGCTGTAAGGCTATAATAGCTTTACTTTTTCCCCCATTACTATGGCAAGAATGTTCTATATATGTAGAAACTACAACATGGTCTTTTATATTTACAATCCATTTACAGGAATTCTCATGTCATAAAATTACATAGGTTTGTTTTAGAATAAACTCTCTGGCTTTTAACCAATTGTACTTATTTTTATAATGGAAAGAACATTTCCCCACAGTTCTTTTCCACTGAGTCTGATTTTGTTTGCTTTGTGCAGATCTTACATCAAAGAATTTTTTTTTATCTAACATATGTATCCTGATAGTCAGGGTCTAAGTACTTTCTGGAAGCTGGGAATCTACAAGAGAACATCTATTCAGTGTGTGGAGATGTATATCCCCAAAGTCTCAGCAGACATATTCAACCTACAGGCCTTAATGTTAAACTTCTGATCCCATGCATATATTGATTTGTTCATGTGCCCTTTAACTTTAGGAGCTGAGGGAATTTAACATCTGAATGTGCAATATGGTACCTAGCTGAAGGCACCTTGTTTTTGTGAGTGCTGCCCTCAGTTTACACAATGGCCAAATATAAGTGCCTCTTATCAATGGCCAAATATAAGTGCCTCTTTCTTCTCCTTTTTTTTTTTTTTTTTTTTTTTTTTTTTTTTGTAGGTGTCACTGTAACATAGTTATATCCCTCCTTTTCCATGTAACAGCAGCCTAGTCGTGCTTTTGTAAGAACTCAAGCCTTTGTAGATCAGTTATTTGTGTCTTTATAATGTCCAGGAAGCAATAGTTGCATGTTCTTCAACTAAAAGAAAAACAAATCCCCTCTTGAATTTAAGGTTGAACATACTGTTATTATTTCCATCCCTTCTGTGTTATATTATTGTAATGTAAGGGGTTAATATGTGCTCAGTAATGTCTTCCAAACACTAACTGGGCAAGCACAAGCTACTGTTACTTAACTAATCTTAGCTCAATACAGAAAGAAAGTATTTTGCATCTCTTACTGGCTATAGCTGTTATGCCATACAATGCAAAATGGCTTCTGCCAGCAATGCTGCAGATCTGTGTTGTTTAGTAGAGAGGTATTTTTGTAAGAGGTTTGATAAATTGCCTTGTCACACTTGGATTAAACTATTGATTTACCAACACTCTTTGGATGTTGACCCAAGAAAACACAGTGGATGCTATTTAGAATATTACAAACCCTCTGCCATATGCATGTTGTCTAGCCTACACTTCAACCCTATCACCTTTCAGCAGATTGCTTTAGACAAGACATCTCATGGGCAGGGAATCTGCAATGCATATAAGCTTACTTGCTCATTTAATACAAAAGAGTCCTAGACAGTGACCTTGTCTATAGCTTCCAGCTTGGCAGGGCTTTAACACTGCAAAGACCTGCAAATCCCTTTTTAACAAGACTACCTGAACCCTGTGTGCCACGTCCAAATAGATGAAAATTTGAAGATGTCCAACAGATCAGTTGCTTACTCTGTTAGGTAGAAAATCGTCTGACTCTGCACATGCTGGTGTCTGCTCACATGATTCACTACCAGCTCCTCCATAATAGCATATCTGCTGTCAGTTCCTAAAACTGAAATAACTTACTGTGAACTTTGAAAGGGTATTATATATAGCAGATATGGAAGTATAATAGTTTACTCAAATTGTCCATTGATTTGAAGGAAAAGAAAACGGATTACATCAAGGTGGATATTAATTTTGTTTGAAAGAGACAATATATTGGTTTGGGGCTTAAATAGTTGAACAAAAAAAACCCCTTAATATAAATAAGAATGAGTTTCTTTGTCCATGTAATTCTATCAAGACACAATCTAGAGAAGATGTTTGGGAAATGCATGGAAAAAGGAAAGTTCTTCTATATTCTGACAAGCTTGTTTTCACTCTTCTGTTAGTCTTTTTCCTCCATTTCTTGTTATCTATTGCATCTTTAACACAGACCAGAGGGGAGCTAAGTATATAAGTACACACTGTGAGGCTTCTGAGCAATCAAGTAAAATGTGACAGGCTACATTCCTACAGAAATCTGTTATTTTACAAGAGCAGCCTTCACTTGGCTGAAGTCAAAATTGCCTAACATCAGCACAAGCAGGATCTATCTGAGGATATTTAATTTTTGCTGTCTTTTAAATCATTTTCATAACCACTCTATAAACCATTTTGCAGAAGTGGTATTATACAACTAATACTAGCAAGTAATATTAAAATGGAAATAATTTGGCCCCAGTGGAAAAGTAGGTAGTGACTATACCTCATGGAGATTAGTCAAATTGTATCAATCAAGGCTTACAGTCTGGCAGAAAAAAAAGAAAACAAAACCAGGGATTTTAATTAAAAAAAAATCTAATTTTGGTTTAGGTAAACCCATGAAATTCAAGATAGTGTCAGAGATAAGTGCATGAAATTTCTGATAAAAAGTCTTTTGTCTTGCCTTGGACTAGCTTGTGTGTTATAAGCTCTACCATGTTTTACTTCTCAGTGATAAAGAAGGGTGAATGTCACAGCAAAGTATCCTTACTGCATTTTAAAGCATTAGTGGAGTAACTTGGCAAGATTGTCAATATATTGCTTACTGTATGCATATTTAAATAGTTACATGGCCAGAGCCCTCTACACTGCTCCCAGTTTCCCATGTCCTTCTTTATGCTGTCTCGTTCATAATGCCACTTAGATTTTATGTTAGGGCAAATGATGTCACATCACAGTATGTGGTATTCTCTAGTACACCATGCAATAATAACAACCTCTTCAGCTCCTAAATAGGAAGAGACAAGTACTCTTGAAACCTGGATATTTCGCTGCGTTGGTATTTAAAGATTTGGAGAGCCTGTTGACATGGCAGTTAGTTGTCTGTTAAGACTTTACGTAAAAATAATAAAGTGCATAAACTCATAACTCACAATGAAAGCAGTTAAAAATGCCACCCTCTGGTTAGCCTTACGTTCAGGTTAAGAAAACAAACAAGAAAACAAAAACATACAACCGAACACCCTGCAGAAGAGAACAGAGCTGAACCAAACAAGCTCCTCTTAAATCATACTCTGAAGCTCGTGGGGGATGCGTAGACAACGGACCTTGCACAGGAAAGCATTGCCTCTGAGCCTGCAAACTTGAGGGACTGCTCCGCTGCATTTGTCTATGAAGGCTGGAGGGGGAAAGTAGCAGATAGACTGAGAAGCTGGTGTCCTTCATACAGCAGGCTCTGAAAAACGTCAGGGTTATCACCAACATCTTGGGCAATTCTCAGAAAAGGACAGAGAGTAAGAGTGGAACAAATTAGATCTGTGTTTGAGGCATCCCTCCAGCACGCAGGAATGGTGATAGCATGTAGTTGCCATACAATGCTGCTTCTGCAAAAGTGCTGCATGTATCAACCACCCAAAAACACTTTATTAAAAAAAAAAAAAAGGGGGGGGGGAGGAGAGGAGGGACACCCAGATAAATGACATAATTTTATGATCCTATTTCTTACCTGTTTTGTAGCATAACTTGCCCAGGACTGAGACATCTAACCACTAGAAATGAAAAGCACCAGCCTGTGAATGTGGGAGATTAGAATCACTGCCCATAGCTTACATCAAACATTACTAAAAGAGAAAATAATAATTTTTAAAAAAATCATTTGAACAGTTGCTGGGCAACGAATATATAACTCTTATAGTATAGAAGGAAATTTTATCACTTTTTTGCCCACACTCTCCAATATAGTGATCTTCAAGCAGGCTTCATTCTGTCTTCAGCCATGTAAGTCCTCTTCATGTATAGATATCCTAAGACAGTTGATAGAAGAGGACAGATGGGCAGAATACCAGTAGTGAAAAACACTGCTAAGTTTTCTGGAAACTAATGCAAAAGAATATTCAGAAGAGAAATCTAATTAAAAGAGCTGTTTGGTAGTTCGTAGCTTTCTAAGTTTCTGTTCTCTGTTTAGACAGATAATAAAACATTTCCCAGGGCAAGAAGGGAAACTTTCTCATGGAAAATGCTGCTTTTTGTCTGGATTTCATTTTCTGCTTTCAAGAACAGGACAAGGAAATGATTTGATCTTTGAAGACTGACTGCTAAATAAAAACACTCCATCAAATTTCCCAAACCCAAGTTTGGTTGCTCAGAATCATTTCTGATGTTTTCAGAAGTGATAAACTCCATCCCTGATTCAATGAATAGCATAAATATTCCTTACAGTGCAGAACACTAAGAAGAGAAATGGAAGGATTCCTCACCTCAAATTATTCTATAATTACATGTTGGAGAAAAAAAAAGAAAAAAGAAAAAAAAAAGAAAAAAGAAAAAAGAAAAAATCATTGCTCTTTTCTTCAGTCATGTTGCATATGTTCTTGTCCACCAGCCCTCCCATCTTCAGTTGTGAGGACCTGATAGGTAGTGTTGGGTGTTCATTGATAACATCTTTTTTCTTAATTTTACACTTAAAATTTTTCTATTGATATTCAAAATATTTGATCCTCATTATTAATACCATTCATTCCCATTTTCTACCTATTTTCAATTTTGGACTGATCAGGTTCAAGTATGGTTTCTGAATCTTTTTTTATGTTGTTGGGATTTTTAATGTATGCAAGGTGCAACAGTGCTCTCTCTCACCTTTCACCTAGAATTTTGTTTGTGAATAAAGACAGTGTTTTATTCATTTCTCCTTCCTGCCTGTTCTTCTAGCAAATGACTGCAGCAATTTCTGTGGCACAAGTGCCATCAATGCTATTCTGACAGCTCTGTGTCTACACTTTTATGTAAGTAAGAATGCATCCAAGGCTCTGCTACATCTAGGACTTGCACGGTTGAAGAGAACAGACACTGTTCTTGCATAAGAGCAATTAAAATGATCTCAATGCAAACAGCTACAGGTTTGTTGTGGCCCTAGCTCCATTTCTTTGAGTCTTTCCAGTTGCATTGATAAATGAACCCTGCTAAACAGCTATTCAGGCTGTGCTCATATGCCAGTCATGCCTAGATTTGAACTTAGACCTTTGGTGTCTGGATGCTTCAGCACTAAGTCAATTTTCACTTAAAAAAAAAAAAAAAAAGAAAAAAGAAAAAAAAAGAGAAAAATCTCTTTCCAAGTCTGTAATAAAAATCTAAATTTTGACAGGTCTCTTGGGGAGGGTTTGGTGCAAGGCAATAGGAACACCTCAGAACAGGACTGCACAGATTTCCCACTCATACCCTGCTATTGGTGCCCTTTATTCAGTCACCCACAGCTGCAGTAATTGGATCTTTAGGAACAGGTTAATGGGCTAATTAGACTCCAACTCAAACTCCTATGCTGTGTAGAAATGGATGGTTGCTGTCTCAAAGCCACTTGTATGCTGCTAGGGCAATATGCATTTCTTTCAAATGGGCGGTAAAGTAGGGGATGAATCTGATGTGGGTGATTCTGTTTGCTGGTGGTAGTGAAGACAGCTTCCCTGGTATTGCCTTTTAAAGAGCAAGTGATGCAATTAGCAGTTGTGGGTGGAAGTGTATTGGCAGGATGGCCTCCATTCATTGTTCTCTCAAGGCAGGCCAAGTACTCGAGCCTGAACATGCTCCATTTGAGGCTTTTCCTAGGGAACAGCGCTGCCAAGTGAAGGGCTGCCTGCTAAATTGTCCAGATATAGAGGACCCTGAGCACTCTTCATTTCCCATAATTTTGTAATAGAGCTGAATTAGACAGCTTTGATGGCCCACGGAGCTTGGGTTTCCTCATAGTTCATAGTTGACATGGAACTGACCTATGACTTCTCTGATTAGAGTCATAGAGGTTATGCATATGTTCAGATCTGAATATTTCCAGGAATCTTTTAGAGGGAAAAAAAGTAGATTTTAATTTGGGTTTCTAGGACAACCAAGAATTCTTTTCATTCAGAGTTCTTTTTACATCGTGGCTTTAAAAGCCTTAGAGACATGAGTGGACTAATATTTGTATAAAAGGGCTGGCAAAGACTTTATTCTCCCTATGCTGATAGATGAGGGAGCCCACAGAGCAATATTTAACTAATACCAGAAAGATATTTTGTGGTAGAGTTAGGAATGCCATCCTGCTCTTCCGAATGTTATTACTTACTCAAGAGGTCATCTTCTACAAACTGAATGATTCATGCATACTGATTTGAAAGGAATGTGTTTGAATGAGCTTCCTGTGTATTTGTCACGGTTTAACCATGTGATTATGGCTTTTAATGAACAATTAGTGAGTACTGTGAATTATTAAGCCAAAATCTCCAATAAATCTTTTCCATTGCCCTCTATTTATATCCCAGAGAGGAACTTGCGTGCAGTTTTTTTCATTCCTTTCTTGTTGATTCACCCATTATTATTAGATTATTAGATTTTTTTTCATGGTGTCAGAGAATATCTGTTCTTCACAAACTCATGACTTTTTAAAACTTTCTTTTTTGCAGTGATAGGGAGCTAGTTTTGCTTGCATCACAGGCTACAGTACAGAGTGCAGATACTAGAGACAGTATAAATAATCACCCAGCAAAATAGAATCTGTCAAGCTGCAGACATTAGTCTAATGCCTCGAACTAGCTGTAAAACAGCCAGAAAAGGGGTAAACTTGCTAAAGGTGAGTCCTGCACTGTCATAGGCAGTCTGTCACCTGAATGAACTAACTAAAAGTTAGATTGAAAATCTAACTTTTAACTAACTGTGCTGCAGTCACATTTTAGATTAGAGACTGGGATAAGATCCATTTTTTTCCCCCATTTGCAGCAATTAGAAGCAGCAATTGTCAATGAGCCAAAAATGATGAGAAAGCTATGCAGGTAAGCACTTTAGCAAGTCAAACTGAGCTCATAAAATACATTTGGACTTCACTTTCTAGGAAAATTCCCAGAACTTCTTGTTGCAAGCACAGTAATAATGTAGGCATGAGAAGTAGCCAGGAAGTGTAACGTGAACCTTTATTTGGGTTCCTTAAAACTTCTTAAAAAATAAATTCAGATTGAGTTCACTTCCAGTTATAGACTGTGGTTTTCAGTCAGCAGGCGTGTTGAAGGGTTGAGGCTGAAAGCCTTTTTTTTTTTTTTTTTTTTTTTTTCTCTTTTTCCTTAAGTGTATCAGCATTTACTATATGTGACCAGCATAGATACTAAATCTGCAAGATACAGATAAATCCATAGAAGGCAAAGGCATTCATCATCTCATAGAAAGTGCTCATTGTTTGGTAGCATGAGGCCATGATATTTGTAGTCTTCTAAATTGGTGAAAGCATTAATTACACAGAATAATGGTAACCCTGGTATCTTGGCAGACATCTGAAACCTTAGATAATTATAGCTTTTGCTAAACAAATTTTAGTTCTTTTCTGTCCTCTAAAATCAAAATTCAGAGATAATTTTTAAATAACCCAGTGCCTGAGAAATCAGAGTGTGAAGAACTGAAGGTTCAAATGTACTAAAACGACTTATAGACAGCAGTAAAAGAAAGAGGAAAAATAACTTTACTAACTGCTTCTGATGAGATCATGTATTCTACCTAACTCTAAAGGGATGGAAAGCACTGAAAATCAGTGCAAAAGTAAACCAAACAAACTCGCCGAACACACATTTAGCAGAGGAACATGACATAATGGAACGTGAAGTCAAAAGGAAAAATAGAATCAATCTTGATGAGGACTGGAAAATCTACATGTCAGCAAAAATAAACTTGTTACTTAATAAGGTTAATAATAGATAAAGTCCCCTAAAAATGAATTGTTATCATAGTTGACGACCATTTTATTAAAATGATAATGGCCTGAGGCAAAGGCAAACTGTTCTCTTAATCTGCCAGAAGAACTGCTTTCTCAGGAATTATACATGCCAGAGAAGCTGGGATCTGAGCTAACTGTAATAAGCATGTTTGAAAACTGGAGCATCCATGGCTTGTGAAACTCTGACCAAAATGGATCTCACATGTCTTAAAATGGCTGTATCTTTTTCTGCCAAACAAAACTTTCACTCATGTTTTCAGATGAAAATTTTGTTGATTCAATTGCTGCAGTAAACATAGCTGAAATGTTAGTAACTGAAGACATTTTTGTCTCTTTCTTCCATATTAACCATGCAAAAGGTATGATAATGAATAAAATTGCTTGAAAATAGCAAGCTAAAAAGTTTTTCTCAGCATCTTTAAGGAAGCAAATATATGAAGCAAATTGGTAAGTAGCTGAACATACAGTGAATTGTGATGGACTCCATTTAGGGATTGTTGGGATGAGAACATTAACAAAAAATGCCACAAGATTTGAGGAAAAAAATACCTCAGCTGTACAGAGTCTTTTTTTTTTCTTTTTTTCTTTTTTTTTTCCTACACAATGCAAAATGCAGCTCAAAACATAAAGGAGATGATGTAGGGCAGTTCACAACCTTTCTTTGTCGTCATAATCTTTCATTGTAAGGCATCAATATGCATATCCCTCAGAAGTTCTCAGACACCTGAGCATTGAAAAAGGAAAGGTACAGCAGGAAGCATTTGTGATGCTTAACATTGTATTTCTTCTCAACATATCAAAATGACAATGATATCAGAATATAAAGAAAAGCTGTAAGATACATGCCTAAACCTCAAATCTCATCTGATGATATATTTTTGCATGAAATAAAAGGAAAGACTAAGATTAAACCAGTTTAATACCACCTACGTTGTCTATATCTTTGTGGAAGAAGGTATATCCTGATTTCCAAGTTTCAGGATGAGGGACCCGGGTGTCTTGGACTTTCGATTTAATTCTACCACAAAAGCTTGCTCATGGATGCACCAAGCCTGATTCGGGAAGGAGTGTTACCAGCCCTTATTACCAATCTTCCCTCTCTTATCCATCTCTCTAACAATGATCATGCAAGATTAGCTGCAGGTTTCCAGGGAGTGTGTGTGTGTGTTGTGAGAGGCTCCAAATTGGGCACTGGCCAAGAGAACTCTGGGGAGAAGCATAAAATGTTGCACTCCAACCCAGAACATGTTCCTTATGTGTGTAATATTCATAAGCACTTTAGGTCACCTAGCAAGATAAAACAATTGGTTATGCCATTTTATTGTGGGCAGCATTTTTTTTTTTTTAACCATTCTTCATGGACATAACTTGAATGTAGTTTTTAAACATGTGTTCTCCACTTTTACTCAAGGGTTGCAATTATTTAAAGTGAAGATTCCTCCAGTCTTTTGCATTTACAAAACAAAAGACAAAAGTTTCATGGATGTATAACTCGTTGTTTTGGGAAAGACTTATTAGGTTTTTTGCATAATTTTCTGTGCTAGTAAAATAAGAAAGGGAGAGAGAGTACAGATATTTTGGTGCAGAGATATAAGAGAAGATTTGTAATGTTGTCTTTTTTTTTCTTTGTAACACATGTGCATGCACTTATTCTCTTTTACTGCCTCGTTTTCAGGCCTACTATTAAGTTTTCTTTATAGAAACTGCAACTTTCTGGGCCCAGTTGATTTAACCGCTTTGCTACACCTGCAGTTCATTTACTCATTTCCTTCTGCAATAGATGAGACTTCTTGAAAAATTGGAATATGGTCAACTATTAATCACTAATAACATACTCATGTTTTACCCTTCGGTTTTGGTATAACAAACTATTGCTCTGTGTTTTCTACATGAATAGAACTGTAACTCTGAGGTGACTTTTTTTTTTTTTTTTAGACTGATGTAAAAAAGATCTGCCTAATTATTGTAGTTAAGTAACTTAGTAGGGCAGCAAAAATGAGGTCTGTAGTTTTTTCTACACTGTGAAAAGAACAGTGTGCTTGTAGACCTTGTCTTTGGCAATGATGCCCAAGACCTGTGCTGTGCTTGGAAGAGATGAAGCTCAGCAGAGGTATCTGATGGTGCTCTCAGCTTTGGTTATCTTGTCCACATTGCAATACATTTTGTCTATAGTAAAGCCCAACATGCAATCCCTCACATCAAGAAAGCTTCCAGAACTGAGTCTGTCTTTGTGCTTGAGAGAGCACTGTAAATCTGCAACAGGGCTCCTTTGTGCTTAAGGCATTTTCCATGTGTCCACCTTCTATCCTCATTTTATCATTTTTCCTCCCCAGAGCAGCCCTGAAAGTCTGTTGTCTCTTGAGTGTGGCCATACAGCAACACATGCAGGGCAGGCCTGTGCAGGGGAGGCAAGAGGACAGCAAGGAGCATCCTCCTTGACAACTGACCCAAGAGGCTGCTTTTTCAGGCTGATGGAGACACAGCCATGGCTTCAAAAAAAAAAAAAAAAAAAAAAAAAAAAAAAAAAAAAAAAAAAAAAAAAAAAGCCAGGATGTAGAAATAAGCATATGCTGTGTAAATTTTATCAAATTTACACATTTTTTCCATGCTTCTGTGGGAGCATTTTGTTTCCTTTCCCTACTTTGATGCTAGTGACTGATGTTGCTAGATGTGCTAGCTAGTGGCTAGATGTTGCAAGAGATTCAGGAACGATATTGGTTGGTGCTAAGTGGAGATGACTACACAGCTTTATAAGGCTGCAGCACTTCTGCACTGCAGTGTTAAAAATACCATCAAATGAAGTATCTGGTAAGAGTATTGGATGATAGACTTTGGGAGGACTCCCTCAGAGAGCTCTGCAATGAGGCTGATGTGTGGTGGCCTTGTCTATACAGGGAGTATGGATGCAGTAAGGGGTGTGAAAGGGCTGTGTGTTTCAGCCAAAAAAATGCTTGTGGGGTGGCAGAGAATGTTGTTTGCAAGGTTAGGGTTTGCCCGTGATCTCTCCCAGAAGATGACAATGTCTCATTTGGAAGTGCCAAGTCTGTGCTGATACAGAGATTTTAGCAGTGCTTCTCCCAGACTCCGCACTCTTTCTGCTCTACAGCTGTCAAAGCAAAGCTCCCTCGTGTCTGGCCAGCTCAAGCAGTAGCAAATGAACATGTGCTGATCTGTCCCTGGCCTGGAGTGTCCAGAAAGGGTTAGTGCCAGTAATTAACAGCTTCAATTATAGCATTCTCACTTCCCTAAGCGGGCAAACCCTCAGAAGCCACATTAACCTGAGTTTAGACCATAATTTGAACTCTCTGGCAAGGTACTTCCTAACTAGATGCAGAAAATCTCTATGATGAGCAGTAACATTGCATATAAAATAACAGCAGGACTGGGGAATAGCAATGGCACATCTTCCCTTCCAAATTGAATTGTTCACTTTGCAGTGAGAAGAAATAATGATCATGTTTATTGTGCTTGGCACAATTAGGCTGGAATCTTAGGGCAGGAGCCTTTCCATTTACATTTCTCTAAATGAAGACCATGTGTGTCTGTATCAGCACTGATTTTGCTATCATGAAGGTACCATACCTGTCCTTCTGAACTGGAAAAGGAACTAGAACTAATTTTTAAAGCTGATGTTCTACTAGTTTTAACAACTGAACTTGCTAGTAAGCTGAACAAAGAGCAAGTGAGCCTTTTGTATTATTTTTATAGAAGATTGTCCTTGAATTCATTGATGGGATGGAATTCACTGGGGATGGAAGCATAGAATTAAATCCTTTCATTTGTACTTGGTGCATATCTACTCTTGGAACTCACTGCAACAAGAGTTGCAATACATTGAGATCTTATGCCTACATGGATTACAAACTGTACATGACTTGAGTCAAGTGGTACGTTCACAAGACCAGCATATGGCATAATGAGGTGAAAATAGTAAATGGTGAAGCCTGCAGTGCAGACCAATGTTTTATACTTGAGAAAGATGGGCAAAAGATAAACACATGAAGTAGAGAGGATAGGCACACTTGATTCAGTTAGCTGGCAGTCTGTGGGGAGACAAAGTCCCCTACTCATTTCCATGTCAGAGGTGTATGTTTTTTAGAAGCTGTATATTTAAACACTGAAACTTCTTTCAAAGATATTCAGCTTTATGATCCAGTTGTGAAATATGGTCTCCAAACGGTCCAGAATGTAGAGGAACTTGACCTAGAGATTGTATGAGATAGCTCAAGAGTGTTTGAAATGCAACTGTTTGAACACTGGCTACATCACTGACTAGGAATGCTGTGACTATCTGAATGACCCAGCAAATTATGTGTTTGACTTTTACACTAGCCCTTTGTTAGTGTTTGGGATGCATCTGGTTACATTGTTGCTACCAGTCACTAATAAAGAAGAATAAAAGAAACGTTGCATTTTTAGAAACTGAATTATATGCAATTCCTCTGATTCTTTGAAATTTTCTTTTTATGGAAAGATAAGGAAGAGATAGAAAGAAAGATAGAAGAGAAAAAGATGCATAGAGAACCACAGAATATCAATGTGTTAAATAATACGAAGGGGCAAGTGAGAGAGAAAATATATCTTGGGCATAGATAATTTTTAACTAGCATAATTTTTGTGGAAATCTAGTTAGAGTGACATTAGAATGAGATTTTTGACAGAGAAGTCTGTCAAGGGACAAAGGAGGAGGTTCTGCCTCTCAAAATTCTCATTTAGGATTTGTGACGTTAGAAAATAGTTCTACATCCAGAAAAATACAGGACCAGAATTACAGGTGAAATTAATGCAGGACAAGTTTTGAGTCAGAAAATAGTCTCAAAAGATCACATAATCAAAGAATCACAGAATGACTGACTTTGGAAGGGACCATTGGAGATCATCCAGTCCATCTCCCCTGTAGAAATAAGTTCACTTAGAGCATTTGCACAGGATTGCTTCTGTGAGAGTTCTGAATATCTCCAGAAAAGGAAACTCCATAACCTCTCTGGGCAGCCTATTCCAGGTCTCTGTCACCCTTACAGTTAAGAAGTTTTTCCTCAAATTCAGGTGGAACTTTCTGTGCATCTGTCCAAGGCTGTTGCCTCTGTCCTATCACTCGGCAGCACTGAAAAGAGTCTGACCTGATCTTCTTGACATCCTCCCTTAAGATATTTGTATATACTGATAATATCCCCTCTCAGTCTTCCCCAGGCTAAATAGGCCCAACTTTCTTAGCAGCCCAGCCTCGTATAAGAGATGCTCCAGTCCCCTAATCATCTTTGTAGCCCTATCCTGGACTCTCTCCTGTAGGTTCCTGTCTTGTATTGAGGAGCCCATAACTGGGCTCAGCACTCCATACGTGGCCTCCACCACTAGCTACAGGCCTCCAACTAGACTCTGAGCTCTGCTATTCAGACAGTTCTTAATACACCTCAATGTCCACTTATGTAGCCCTCAAGTCCTGAGCTTGTCTACAAGGATACAAAGATAATGGTTTACAAAGATAATGGTTTGTCTGACTAGGGAATGAAAGAAAGGAAGAGAAGAGAAGACGCTTAAATAAAACTTCTGCATGAGGTAAACTGAGGTAAACTGGAATACACAACAAGGAGGAAGAGAAAACAAATAAGATCATCATGATCCAAATTTGTCTGAACTGTAGAATAAGGTGACTACCAAGTCTGACTGTTAGCTCAATTTGTCTTAGTGTCCTAACCCAGAGAAAGTGGGCAGGGGCAGCATAGAGAAAAAGTTGTATTAAAAAGACTCAGACAGTGGGCTTTTGGTTGGTTTTGGTTTGTTTTTGTTTCTTCAATATTGTTATAGCTTATTAGTTAGTAAGACCATTCTTGACTGCTTTCGTGAGTCTATGATCCTTGTTGCTATACAAAGAGAGAACAAAGTTCGTAATTCAAATACAAGAAAAACAAGCAGGTGATGCATGAAATTCTGGTAGTGTGGGTCCAAGGATCTCTGAGGAGCATGGGACAGAGGATGACCACTCAGGCAACAGGGTCTGATTCCTTTCTCCTGTCACTGGCCGTAAGAGGTGGTTAGTCCAGGAAGGTGGACAGGCAAACTGCTCCACACATTGCCTCACACTACAAGACACAAATCACTCCCTGATAGCCGAGCACATAGCTGAGACTTCAAGCCAGCCTGAACTATGGGACAACACCAGTACGGAACCAGTGCAGTGCCCTAGGTACCTATAACATAGATAGGCCAATATCTAAGGTCTTCTCTCTGTGCACTTTTGCTTGTATAATATGTTTGACAAACACAGAGTTCCTTAAAAAAAAAAACTTGGACTTCTCTACCAGTGTGCTAGTGTATGTACCGGAATTGCACTTCTGATTGTCCCAAGAGTTGGTGTTTTTCCCCCTATCACCACATGGTAATCCATATTCTGGGTAACTTGTACAGTTTTATGCATTCTGAGGGTGCTGCTTTAAAGAAAACTGTGTTTCACATGTCTGTGCATGTATTCATCTCCCCGAGAAGCCAGCAGAAGACTTTGCACTGATTGCAGTAGTGCTGCCCTGTTTCAGTCACGCAGAGAGGGGTGAAGTTTAACAGCAGAGGGACTCCACACCATCCTCAGAGCAGGCATGTAGGGAGTTCTTGGCAGCTCAGATGGTGGGTCATAAATTCTCCTTCACTAGTTTGGGGGCCTGATTATTCTTTTGTGCTCTACTGGAAACATTACTTATGAGAATTGGGGCATTTTAATTTGGCTGTGCTACCACTTTATTAATATTTGAACATCTCACTGTTTTCTGTCTTGGCACAACGGGATCCACAAAAAGAGGCTAAGAGAGAAAATGTTCCCCTTCTTGGCATCAGATTGCTGCCCTTTTATTTTTAATCATTTTGAATTATTTCTAGAACTTTTAAAGCCATTTTGAGAATACAAATTAACTTTTGACTGTAAAAAAGAATACTATAGAATGCAAGCAAATGTGACCTCACAGGTTCATCCAGAGACTGCATCAAACATACAAGGGACAAAGACTTGCCAATTTATCCATTATATCCTGGCATAACAATGATCCATTAGCCTGAGCAAGGCCTATGTGA
This sequence comes from Nothoprocta perdicaria, assembly GCF_003342845.1. Taxonomy (NCBI): domain Eukaryota; kingdom Metazoa; phylum Chordata; class Aves; order Tinamiformes; family Tinamidae; genus Nothoprocta; species Nothoprocta perdicaria. The sequence goes on from NW_020455721.1 coordinate 2,938,836, forward strand.
ACTGTATGCACATTTGGCTAAACCCAGTCAGTTTATTTAGCCTCTAGTGTGCTCTAGATTAAAGCAAGCACTCATTAGAGAATAGCATTTTTTTACACAAATGCTGTTTTTCATCTCCTGAAAGAAGTGATAGAACTTTTCAAAGGCCTGGTTTTTGTTTTTTTATTTTTATTTTTTTTCCCTAAAGGACAAATGCTTCCTTCTCCTTGTAAATATTCATCCAAGATTCTGTAGACTTTAACTATTAGTATCTCTAAAGACAAAAATTGTTCTTAGGCTAAAAGAACAAAACCAGAGTCAGAAAATTACACACCTTTAGCTGTGTAATTTATCCAGTTAATTGAGACTTACCAGTTAATTGTGATGTGTTTCCATTTCCCAGTATCCTGCCATGAAATGCTGAATCCCCAAAGCTCAACCAGTTGCTGTGTCTGAAGATGAGACATAAGTAAAAGTTGCTCTTTCTTTATGTGCATGCACAACTGGGTAAGTCTGTGCTGTGGCTTTTGAGGATGAATCAGGGGTTAGAAGAAAGAGATATCTGAGAACATATAGCCGTTATCTTATTGTAAAATGTAGGGGCCTGATTGTTACTGATGTTGAAGCATCTTTACCCTGACTATGTAAAGGGCCTTAAATCAATGGTTTTATGCACATTTCAGTCTGCTGAAGGAATTCAGACTTTTTGGGGATCTTAATGTATGCGACAGGGCAACATAGCATCTATTTTCTTAAGATCACAAAGGTGTATTTTTAGCAAATTCCTGTGGCAAAGTATTACTCATCATCTTAAAGGCATTTAAATACATCTTACATGTTTCAGTTAGCACAAAAACCATGGGGTCAAATCCTGAATCTAATTAAAATCAGCAGAAGTCCTCACATTTTTTCAGTAGGACCAAATTCAGTTCATGATCCTTCACCAGAGAAGATATGCTCAGATATATGTTATTGCTCTAGAGTGCAATTGAATTAATAATTTTATGATAAATGTATAAAACACAGCGAAGATATAATTATCCTATCATGAACTGTCATTTCAGTTGCCATCTGAAATGTGTAAAGTTTCATAGATCAAGTGAGAAAAGTTTAGTGGTCGAAGATTTTCACCTACTTTCAAATTTTACTCTGATTTTTTTTTCTCTACACAAAATATAATAATAATAATAATATAATCTGTGTACTGTATATTTTAGGAGGATCAAGGCATAGTAAAAGGTCTAGAACAGCATGGCTTGGCTATACACAATATTGTCATGGCTCAGTGTAATTCCCACTTTCAGATCACCACAGGACTGTGCTGTTACAAAGCCTTCGGATAGCAGAGAAGAACCAGGTGCAGACTGGTTCCCTGAGGAATTATTAGGCAATAGCACAGGAGACAGTTGAGGCAGCAGGGTCAAGGCCAGGGCTAAGGGAGAGAGGTACATATCAATTAGTAAACATGCTATTTAAAATTCATTGGTGCACATTATCAGAGATTACACTATTTCAAAAGGAAAAGAATGGCTGGATTCCATTTTATAAAGATGGAATCTTAATGTTTTAAGGTGTGCAGGGAAGGCGTGGAAAGAATAAGATGTAGGAGGGAAACTGGACTGCACAGAGAGCAGTTCCTCACTGCAAACCTGGACAGTACTGTGGTACTGTCTGGATGGGGAGCAAAGGGGATGTTGCATTCGACAATTAAAGGAGAATCAAAGAGTGAGTACAGAGCAAAAGATATAGACGTATCATCTCAAATATGCCCTATGTAAGAGTTTGTTGAAAGAAAGATACTGCCAGAGGGCACTTCTTCCTGTCAGATGCTTAAATAACTTTCTAGTGATGTCTGTCTGTCTCTTTCTGTTTTGCTCAACTTAGCAAAAGGGTTCAGAGCCTAAAGGGAGGTGGATGAATGCAGGACACCATACTGTCCTTATCAAAAGGGCTAAATGGTATTTTGAAATGCAATATCCGAATAACTTACATTTTAACTGAGTGGTATTTTAAGATAACAGGCCAGTAAGTACATTTTCTGGCTGCTCCTGTTGCTTCTGATCCTTGAGGATTCAGAAGTGGATGGGAGTTTGGCTAGAGCAGGCTTTGTTAGTTAACAGATCTGCATAAACTAACCCGATTTGTTTCTATGCACATTCCCTAAACTGAGAGGGCTTTTGCTCTTTCTTCCCCTCATTGTTTCCACCTGTCCATGTAACTTCACCTCTGTCTGCTCCACATCAAATCAGCTCTCCGGCATTCAAGCCTTCAATCCAGCAAGTGTTAGATACAGTCAGCTCCAGTTATATAAAAACTGTAGGCTGTGCTGCTTTGCTTTATTTCCTCCATTGTGCACTGAACAGAAAGGGAACCAAAACACAGTGTTGCTGTCAGCAGAGCCAAGCTATCAGTCTTTTCAACCTGCTTAGTCCCCTCAGAGGGAAGACACTGGGGCTGCTGAACGGCAATGTCATTTATTCCTGCCATCTCAGCAATACTTCATTGTATTGGAGGCAGCTGACAGATCAGAAAGGATAGTAGTAACTTTATTAACCACTTCTCTGGTGTAGAGCGGCTTTAGTAGAAACACTGACTCGTCCCCTGGGTTTATTTGACATGGTTTATTTTGCAAGTGAGAAAACAATTGTGAATTTCATGCCTAGATGAGCTAACGTGTTTACCCAACACTGCTGATGCAGCAGAAACAGGATACAATATGTGTCAGATATTGCTTGGGCTGCAGGCAAAATAACTGTTGAGCTGAAAGACATTGCTTAGTGCAGGACTACTTTTGCTGGAGACAGCAGCCGAGTACATGTGAGGGAGAGGGGAAGAAAGAGGAACTATGAGTTCAACTTCTTCATTGCAGTGCAGTTCCCAGAATGAGCACAAGTTTGCCAAGGATGCTACTGCTCTCCTCCTCGTAATAACAACTCGCATCGATTGATTTGTTTAGAGTGGAACTTGAATAATGTATACACCTCAGCTTCCCTTTTAGGATCTGACTCAAAGCCATCTGATTATGGTGTGAGGTTCATTTCTAGTTTTGGATTTCCACTGGATGGATTTGCACAGCCTAATTCCTGTATCAGGATGTCTGCACAGCACAGAGAGAGGGAGCTTTGCTCTTTCTGACACACAGTAAGAGGGAGCACAGAAAGATGGGCATTTCAGATGATTGGCTTAAAAGACCTATCCTATAATGGCAGTACAATTACAAGCCTGCAGGGAAAATTTCTGGGCTTTTGTATAAAAAGGAGCGAAGAAGAACACAAAAAGGTTTTACTGAGCCTCAGCACCAGGGTTTCAGTTACCAATTCTGTACAAAAGCCAGCAAGAGGGCTGAACTAAAAATATTTCCAGCACTGAGTGTGTATACAAAATGGGCGGCCATGGGAGCAGGGCAGCAGGCAGAATGGGAATAGAGCAAGGGCTGTGATACATGGACAACCTGCTGCAATTAAAAATCCCCACAGAAAGTGGCCAGACCAATGAGGAGCAGAGAGACTTTCTGGACAGAGAAGGGTGCTGTGTTGGTTTTTACATAAATTAAGATTAAAAAAAAAAGGAAAAGGAAAAGAAAGGGACAGAGAGGGAGTAAAATCAGCTGCCAAGGAGTTCTGGGGCCAGAAAAAGCAACAAAGCCCTATTTTTAATTTAACTTTTTTTTCCCCAGTAAAAATCAAATGATAAAATAGGCTAGAGAAAGGAAGCAATTGGGAATGGCTGAAGAGGATTCCCAGCTGTGCTTGCAATCAGTGCAATTCATGACTCACAACATGCTGGCCACATCACTTCCCAGGAGCAACATATTCTCATGAACAAGCAAAACAAGTTAGAGAGAATCTTTAAGGGCTTTTTGGATCACTCATGGCTTAGTTGTGAAATCACCCATGCTGGTTTCAAGGGATGGGGTGATTTGAGGATTGGTCAGCTTTTCCTTTCCTTCTGCTTGAGCTGTCTCCTCATCCACTGCCCCTTAATGGTGTGGCCAAGGAGGTTTGCACTTTTCCATCTTCTGACTGCAAGGAAGAGCTGGAAAACACACTGGTGCACTGACTTTCGGGATTTTTTTTCTTCCAGATTCTAATAAGGAATACCCTGTTGATATTAAGAAGTAATAAGATCATCTGAAAATAATATATCTTTATCCTAAAACATCTATATTAGAACTGACTGGTTCTGTCTGGGCCTTGCTAGGTCTCACCTGACTAGTATGGTAAACTGTTTGAGTCAAGCCTTAACCTTGCCCTCCCACCTCAGTTCTGAGCTTCCATTTTGCAGAACTCTACTGTTATTGTTTAGATGGATGCTTTTACTGATTATTATTTTTTAAATAGAATTGTATACATACATTACAACACAGTGAGATGTATAACAATATATATATAAATAACAGGTTGCTACCCTGCTAAAATAAAAGAGAAACACTTAGAGCTGCAGTAACCTTGAGTTTTTCTCACAGTTACTATTATATTTATTTATATTCATGGTAGGGCTTTTTGTTTATTTCTGAATTCTTGTTACTGGTAAAAGGCTGATATCTACCATTTAGATATAGTGATGTGGACTGCACAGTAGTGACTAGGGTTAGAGTCCAGCTAAAGCTCCAAGTGTCTATGAAATGCCTCTATTGTCAACCAAGTTTTTTTGTGCTTTCATGCCTTATGCCTTGGGTTGGAAAATTCTGTGCAATGGTTACTGCTGCAGACCCTTGGAAAACACCCCTTCTTCATAGAAATGCACTAACCTTTTAAAATTGGTTAATGCTTTGAACCAGAATGCCAAATGAAAATATTGAACTTTTCCTGGGAATGAATACTCTGAAAATATCCAATAAGAAACGTTGAAGTATTTGTTTCCTACATGATTGAGACATTGCATCCTTTTTTTTTTTTTAAATAAAGTAAAAATAAAATCTTATATAATATTGAGATTAGAAAACAATACATGCTTGATATAGTATTTATAAATTTTCAGGGCATTAGAAGAATAACGCATACTGTACATCAAAAGAAAATAACATCAGAATGAGATATTTCTACTTTCTTAGAATAAAGTTTTCAACTCTTATTGAAAAAAAAACATGAGAATGTTGAACTGCTCTTTTATATATTTTTCTTTTGGAAATATAATTGGATTTTATAAGGATTAAGAAAAAATGCTTTTTTCTGGTGGAAGAGTTTGTCTTTCATGTTTGTAGCAGCTCTGACTAGCACATCTAGGGGAAAAAAAACAATTTACAACCTTGAACAGAGAGAGACAGAGCTTCTTTAAAAATAAAATTATTTCAGCTTTAAGGATATAAAATACACAGGCAAGATACTGTGTTTTAGTAATATTATGGTAAACCGAATGGCAAAAAAAGCCTAAAGTGTTATTTATTTTGTGCATTTAACCACATACTTTAAACACATACTGTAAATATATTAAGTCAATGGGCCAGTTATGTCCAGTGGCTTTGCTTCAGAATGAATTTGTTGAGGTGTACATAGAGAAGGGGCAAAGCATCATAATGGCCTCATACTGTAGAATTTAAAAAAATGTCAAAAACAATGACATAAATCCGTTTCAACTTGAAAGAAGAATCACCAGTGGCTATGATGAAAACTTCTACTTACTTACTAGTTGGGGCCCAGAGGTCCCTGGTAATCCTGTCCCCTTCTGGTACATTATCTTTTGGGATGGTGTTTCTGGGATTGTTCTGAGCTTTGTCTCAATTTTCAAGCTTGCAGAATCTGAGAGCTGAATTTTACAGTGAAAGTAACTGTGTGAAACTCTAGTGCATTTTTTCTCTTTTCCTGTAGAACCTAATTTATAAGGAGGCACAGCATTTCAAAGTCATGGGAGATTCAGAATTTAGCACATCAGTAAACAGACTTTAAAGTCAAAAAGTCAAAAGTTTAACTTTTGATCTAAAATGGAGTCTTAAAAAATGGGAACCAGGATTATACAAGAGCACTGTTCTGCTCCTGTGAAGGCTACTCTCACCACAAATAAGTCACATCTTCAAGATGTTGAGAGAGGTCTCTCATCAGATGCCTTCCATCCTTTTCAGCAAGTAAAAGGCCAGAGACTGACCATAATAACAAAAAACAAAAAAAAAAACAACAAAAAAAAGCTCTTCCGTTGCTGGGAGATTTCCTTAAAAAAATCCATGAAGTATTGACATATCTATTGCTTCTTCTCTTTGAATTTCTTGCTAGATGAGATTTGATTGGTTTTGTTTAGTCCAGTTGACAGAGGCTCCAGGATTGGGTACCAGTGAAGTCTCGTGAAAAGGGAATTGCTCAGCCACCACAGAAGCAAGGAAATAATGTTTCATTTTTCAGCATGAGGAAGGGAAGCTGTCAGTCTAGCAATATTTATGAGCTGGTAAAAAGCTGCTTATGTCACAGTGGTCATATGTTCCTTAAATGTCAAGGCACAATCAATAACCTCATTGAAATTTGACCCTGTTGGGCACAGCATAGGAGAATTGGACACTCCCCAGGCTACCAGCTGAAAGGCAAGAAACAGCAAGCAGCTGATGAGAAACTATCAATAAAGCCTCAGTGTTATTTGAGTTCAATTTCAAGTAATTGCCAGGCATCTGAGATGGAGTACACAGACATGAAGAGGGCTAATGTTGGCTACTGTTAATGAAAAGTAGATTTCTTGTTCAAAATAGCACAATGGGGTTTAATAGTGAAATGGCTTCCCCTTTGAAAAACAAGTTGCTCTATAACCATGGGAATCAGTGAAGCCTGGTTTCTTATGGATTTGTGCCCTGTGCCCCTATAGCCTTCTCTTGTGGTAGCCCCATTTTCTTTCCCTTTTCCCTCTTTTTCTCCAGTGTCTCCATTTTTTCACTTATCTTCTGCTTCGTGTTCACAGAAACATGTGCCTTCTATTTCTTATTCAAGCATTCACCAAGATTCCTTTCTATTCAGAGTTATGACTGGCTATTAGATCAACTGTGGATTTTGTTTTTTTTTTCCTCTTGTTTAATGATGGAAATTATGCTGGCAAAAAAATATCTGTTTTTTAAGATAAATTTTCCATGGAGTTCTAACTCTCTTTGGAAAAAGGAGCCTTACTTAAAAACCTGACTTAAAGCAAAGGTTTAAATGAATACATTTTAACTTTCAGTTGTAGGCAGGCCAAGTGTGTACATTTTGGGGGGATTACAGTAGTTAAGCTAAGAAAAGGTAACTTGTTAATAAATGTGTTAACATAATTATATGTGATCATGTTTTGGAACCCTCTTTTACTGTTCTCTGAGAAATAGTTTGTCATAAGGTTCTTCAGTGACGTATAATTCAGAAAATGAATCCTCAAAAGAAACATCTTCCCTCTTTCTTCGCTGCTCTTAGCTAGGAACTTACAGAACACAAACTTCTGGTTAAGCATATAATACCAACATTAAAGGAAATTACAGTCTTTATGGGACTTTCACTTCCCCCACACAGCTCCATGTCAGTAGAGTTCTCTTGTACTTTGACCCTACAATATTTCAGCAGGAATGCATAGAGGCAATGGTGCTACAGGCACACTAGGTTCAGTGTTATGATCGATTCTGAGGCTGAATCAGGATTTAGTGTTAAAGATTAGCTAAAGCACTGGTGAAATCGCTGAGAAAATTCCATTTCTGCAATCATACAAACATACAAACATACAAACAAGTAGAAACCTGGTGATACTTTTCTATTTCCTTGGCAGAAAAAAAAGTCATAGAAATAGATAGTCACATAAAATTGAAGATGTATTTGGAATCTAAGGGCTTTTCTTTTTATTTTGTCTTCTTCTTAGGCAGATTCAGAGCTCTGAAAAGATTATATAAGGGAAATAAAATCACACTTCTCTATCCTCATTTCTCCATTTAGAAAGTTGCTGGTAGGGAGGGTATCTACTCTGCATAATTCTTTACGCACATCCCTCTGCTTTTATTGGAAGGCATCCTCAAGGTAGTCAGAGGGGGGCTGCCCCACAGGGGAAGGGGAGATGGGAGCCAAGGTGAAAGCAAGGCAGTACCCTCACTGGTAAGGACACAGTCACAAGGCAAGCAGAGTAGTTCTGGGGATAGTAACTATGATCAACACAGGTCTGAGGTCAATTTGGGAACTGAAGTGAGTGCATCAGGATCAGGGAGGAATATGACCAGGCACTGGCATAGGTGCAAAACTGCTCAGCTAAGAGGCAATGGCTTGAGCTTAAATGCAGCTCTCAAGCACCTTGTTTAGATCTCACACATCTTCTCTGATGGAAATTTACACAACTGCACCGCATCGCAGCGTGCCTTGAGCACTGGTAGCCAAGCCCTGTGCAACTGGTGGGAAGGAAAGAAGAGGATGCAGAGCCTGATGGTGCATTCAGGGCTGACATGTTCAGCTCCAGACCTACGGTTTGGTTCACTTCCTACAGCTTTTAAAAAATGCCTAAGTCTGTCTGAACTGAGAGTAGAGCTAGATCCTTCCTAATTTTATTCCACAGCTTATCCTCCACCCTGGCTGTAGGCTAGGAGTGAGCTCCTGGAGACTAGACTGTAGCATGGGTTTGCAGCTTATAAAATGCAGGCCAATTCTCTGTCATGAAATGCTTAATTTACAGGTGAATCTTTCTGCCTTTTATGAAGCACTCCATCATCTTCTTTCGGCTTCCGTGTAGAACAGGGACAACAAGCCAGATCAGACCTAACCTCGCTTCGGTACAGAAACAACCCGGTCAAGAGAACTAATATTATGGCCATCTGATGCTGCAGTAGATGTGACTGATGTTTCCAAATCATCTAACTTCCAGTAGCTCCCTACATGTGCCTCACTTCCCACTCTCTGAATATCTGGGCTTTTATTATTCTTGATGATACATAGAGTTCATTTCTCTGATCCCATTTTTTAGTTGCACAGATGTGACTATTTTTATCTCACTCTTTTTTTCTGGCCAAGTCAGTCTATTGTTTCTAAACAGGACTGATATCACACAAAGGGCAAGAAGGTAATTTGCTGCTTCTTTCTGGCAAGCCAGGCTCTACAGCTCTGATAGTCAAGCAAATTACTTCATCTATCTGATGAAATCTTGCATGTTCAGAATGTGCTGAAGTCAAGTCCAGGCCTAAACAGGAGTAGTCCATATAATTATTACACAAAATTTTTGTTGAATTCTCAGTCCAGAAGTCCAATCAAACATGATTTTTTAACGAACAGATGAGTTTTTCATTCATGATATTCTGGTTTCCTTGTGATTAAAGCTGCTTCACTGGTATCATCATTATTTTTCTTTTCTCTGTTTTGCCAGGTAGAATTTACCTCTTTGGATTGGGGATGAGAATGAGAGGTTCTGCTGTTGCTCTTGAGTCTTTTTTGAATCTTACTTTCATGTTCTTGACATTTGGAGGCTCTGGTTCTCATCTTGACACAAGCAAGGATAGATCACATATTTGCCTGCGAAAATCACTGAGCTAAACTCCATGGTTACTTTTAAGGTCAACTGACATAAGCATCTGCTTCAAATTGCTTGTTGCATGAGCAGGCTGTGCTAATTCATATGAAGTGGTACAGGCTGATGCCTTTTAAACTCTTTGTTACAGCAAAGAGAGGCTTGGTTTAAAGGATGATTTACTGTGTGAATATAACTCCAAATGTGACAGAAAAAAAAAAAAAGTCCTTTGTGCAAGATTCCTAGAGCTTGTGATTCACAGGGAGAACTGGATAGGAAATGGGTCTCCTAGTCCTCCTGTTGTAACAGTCCAATTAGCAGCACCTCTCACCTCAGGGTTGTGCTAGGCCAGATAGGCTGCATTATTAAGGGAAAAAAAATTCTACCCCACTGTGTTTTGTGAACTGTCTCTATAGTATGTAAAGCCTGATTTTTTTTGTTAAAGGAGAACAGAAACAAGAAAGTAACATTAGAAATAATCACTATCCATTTCCTCTTTCATGTCCTAATGCTTATCCCAAATTCTGGAGTCTCTACTGCCATGAAGCTAATAGATGCCAATGCCAATAGATTGGTGGAGTAACAAATTATCTTCTTGCCTAAGTGGGTAGAATGTATTCAGCCTAACAACATCCATCTAAAAGGACTCAATTTTGCCTGGATGCTCTGTTTATTGTTCATTGTTCCCCCCATTTCCTCCCATATATATAAGACTACCTATTTTCACTTGACCCTCTTCTTATTCTTGCCTCTTTCTTGCAATGTTGATGCCTGGCCTGGAAAGATGTGTCTGGTTCCATGTCTCTATTGCTATGGAAGTAGCCACATTAATGTGAGGGAAGCCTCTGAACTACCATTTCCTGGGGCAACTTCAGCACATTCAATGTGGCACATTTGTCAGAAGTTCACAGAGTGATTTTTTTTTCATTTATATTCCCCCATGCAACTTTACTGTGAACTCAGAAAGCCTTGCAGAGCTTATGGAATCATAAGGGAAACTAAAGTGACATTAGTTTCATAGAGCAGCATCAATTTACGTATTTCCTGTTGTTACTCTACTTCCTAGTTTCACTGAAGGAAGAAGAACAAACAAAACCAAAAACACTCTTTCACTCAGCGTAAGTTCTTAGGGCTGAGTGTCTGTTGCTTCAGGAGCAATGCTTCTGTGCACATCTATTTGTGGTGTTGACTATGAACTGCCTAGGGATATGGCCAGTGCAGTTACCTTCTAAAAATATATCACCAGCAAATGCAGAGCTCTGTATCTATGGTGAATTTCTTTGATCAACAGTTGTTAATCCCATTACTTTAAAGACTTGTCTTCTTGGGATTGGTGCATCAGTAATTTGAGCCTATTTTATAATTTAATCTAGCAGAAGTCAATTATGAAGAATAACAAAGGAGAAAGGAAACAAGCTCACTAGGTTTGTTACTTTTCGGATTTGTCATCCGCTAATCTTCTAAAGAATGCAGAGATATATTTATTTCCAGTCAGCTTTGGAATTACAACTCAGGTTTCAGAAATTACCTCTGATCATTTCCTCTAGTAGTTGCTCTAGTATGTCAATACTGACAATGTCTTTTTATTTTTTGTTCACTTGTTTGTTGATTCTTGCTTTTAAGAGGCTACTTTTCTTTAGAGATCTAAAAGTTTGAGCCTCACTGCTCAGATGTGCAAAAAATCTATATAAAAAAATAAATAATCTTTTTTTAATGTTCATAAATTTTATAAGATTTGTAGGATCCATAGCTAAAGAAAAATACATATTGACAAAATCTCAGTATCTAGCTGCATAGGAAGATTAGCATACTACAGCATTAGCATCTGTCATTGACAAAGCAGGTGTTCAGTAACATTCCATTTTACTCACTTCACAGAATCACAGAATGGTTAACTTTGAAAGGCACCTCCTAGACATCATCTAGTCCAACCCCGCTGCTCCAGTAGGGACACCTAGAGCACGTGGTACAGAGTGGCATCCAGGCAGGTTTCTCCAGAAAAGGAGACTCCAACCTCTCTGGGCAGCCTGTTCACACGCAGATGGAACTTCCTGTGTTTCACCTTATACTCATTGCCCCTTGTCCCATCACTGGCCACCACCAAGAAGAGTTTGGCCCCATCCTCCCCACATTCTTCCCTCAGGTACTTATACAAATTGATCAGATCTCCTCTCAGTCTTCTCTTCTCTGGGCTAAAACAGAGGTCCAGCTCGCTCAGTCTTTCCTCATAAGATAGATGCTCCAGTCCCTTAATCATCTTTGTTGCCCTCTGCTGGACCCTCTCTTGAAGCTCCAAGTCCCTCCTATACTGGGGAGCCCAGAACTGCCCCCAATACTCCAGGTGCGGCCTCACCAGAGCTCAATAGAGGGGCAGAATCACCTCTCTTGACCTGCTGGCAACACTCCTCCTGATGCAGGCCAGGATCCCATTGGCCTTCTTGGCCACGAGGGCACACTGCTCACTCATGGTTAACTTGGTGTCAACCAGGACTCCCAGGTCCCTCTCTGCGGGGCGGCTTTCCAGCAGATCGACCCCTACTGTGCCCTGGTGCCTGGCGTTATTCCTCCCCAGGTGCAGGACGCTGCACTTGTCCTTGTTGAACCTCATGAGGTTCCTCTCTGCCCAACTCACCAGCCTGTCCAGGTCCCTCTGGATGGCAGCACAGTCCTCTGGAGTGTCGGCCACTCCACCCAGCTTGGTGTCGTCTGCAAACTTGCTCAGGGTGCACTCGGTGCCCTCGTCCAGGACATTGATGAACAAATTGAACAGCACCGGGCCCAGTACTGACCCCTGGGGGACACCACTGGCCACAGGCCTCCAACTGGACTCGGCCCCATTTATGACCACTCTCTGGGCTCTGCCATCCAGCCAGTTCTCAATCCATCTCCCTGTCCACTCATCTAACCCTCATTTCCAGAGCTTTCCTATGAATATGTTATGGGTGACTGTGTCAGAAGCCTTGCTGAAGTCAAGGTAGACAACATCCATGGCTTTCCCATGTTGTCTCCATGTGGGCATATGACTTTTGAGATGAGAAACAAAGTATGGGCCACCTCTTCCTAATACTTAAACATTCAGTTATAAGAATAGAAATAGTCTCAGAAATAGTTTTTTCCCGGTTAGTTCCTGGGAATTAGACTTTTGCTAGTGTAAGGTCTTGGGGGCTTTTTCTTCTGATGAGGAATTGCTGAGCACAGTGCTCTAATGTAAAGGTTTATGTTTAACACTGGGACTATCTGTAAGGCTCTTTTGTGGAAAGATGTGTGGTGCAGAATCAGTGATCAGATTTCATACCCTTGGAGTGCCATTAAAACCCCCACTTTTTCTCATGGTTTGTGGTTGTGAAAGTTTATGATCAGGTTATAAACAAGAGAGGGCAGATAATGTTAATGAAGTCAAAACCATTTAAGTATGGTACCACACTTATTAAACGTTGTGCAGAAGAGAATATACATCTGAAAGGAGACTATAAACAGGCAGCATAAGCTTTGTAAGTTCAATATTTGAACTTCTGTGCAAGTTTTGGATTGGATTGAAAAAGGGACAAAGCAAATTGTGGAAGCTGGCAGGCCTTGACCCATGGTAAAGAGGAACTTCCCTCCTGTCTGTAAATTTGATATCAAAACCTCTTAATTGACCCAACTGTATTATTAAAACAGAATTCAGTTTTCACCACTGTATAACATGGATATACTGCTGCTTGCTCCGAAATCCTGCTGGATGAAACAGTTTTATTATTAGACATTGTCCTGGAAGCTGTCAAATTCCATGCCTATGTATCGCCTTTGCCACATACAGCTTGTAAAACATTCCTTTTATTAAATTACGACACTGATCTCAGGTTTTTTCCTCAAGTATTATTGATACTGCCTGGAAATATACGACTGCCTGAAAATAGCATAGTACAGCTGCAAGTGAGCTCCATCACTTCAGCTTTACCTACACTGTAAGGTAATAGAAACTGTGAGCTACTCCAAACATAAGGTGCTTGGAAATATAGCTTTAAGGAAATTAGATTCAGCAAAAATTTTGAATTATTGTTATCATAGCTAGAATTTTGTTGTTGTTGTTGTTAAAATTTTAGTAAAACTCTGAATTTTTATCTAAAGGAGACTTTTTGTCTTCACAAGACCATAAATGCAATGTCATTTATTTTCACCTACTAGAAGCTTAAAAGAAATATTTGATGGGAGTAAAGACACATTCTCAGGATACTTCTAGCAAGGAATCGTTGGTAATTCAGCTCTTCTGGCCTTCAACTTACATATCATGGAGCAGTGCAGAGGTACAAATATGAATTGTGGGATAGGTCACTAAGAAAGATGTGCATATCAGTGTAATTTAGTATATTAATGTGATTTAATGTAGATGACATGATAGTATGGCAAGGTTAGTGCACATCTGTTGAATTATTTTATTAAATCCTATTGGCTGCCCTGACTTCTCCCCTGTAACCTTCTGCAAGCCCTTCTATTGCCTTTGAACTAAGTTCATTTTCACTCAGTTATTGAACTATAATTCCCACCACTCTTTATGTCTTGTGTGGAAGTGGGTCACATCCTATTCTTTCTAGGAAATATTAGATAAAACAATCCAGGAGACAGCGAAACCAAATGGATCATGCTTTCTTTACATGTGTCTCTGCTTTTCCTCATGCCTTCGCCAGTGAAAAATAAATACATGGGGCAATCTAATTGCAATACTGCATTCAGAATCAAATGTAGACATTGTGCTAGTCTATTGTTTATTTCAGTTTACTGCTTGGTCATGGTTTGCTGGATAGGGTAGAGGCAGTAGCCTGTATGTGCAGAGACTCTGGTGGTGCAGCATTTAAAACTCATGTTATTAAGTTACCTCTTCCGAAATTAAGGCAGATTCTGACTGTTTTAGCAGTATCTGTTAAGCCTTGTCATTTAGGTTTTAACTCAGAGAACCCAAGTTTCAGCACTGACCAGTGCATACACAGTATCCACAAAAGTGAATGTGATAAACAGCTCCAGCTGCTAAGGTCCTAACTCACCTCACCACCATAAGTTCTGGTGTGTGCCAGTGCCATACACCAATATAGTAAACTTGCATGACAAGGCCACCATTCTAAGTGCAGTGATGCACAGACTCTCCTTTTGCAGGATCTTGTGTTCTAGCACAAAAGTTGTTGCAAGCTGCAGGTTATGGATCCATCATGTGGTGTGCCCGCCACATGCCCTGCAGTGTATGTGCCCCCTGACACATATGGCTGCTTAATAATGTTTAGGGATCTTTATTTAAAAAGAAACCAAAACCAATACAAGTACTTACTTAAAAATTCAGGAAAACACATGACATTTTTTATAAGCTCAATGAGCCATATTTCTCTGCTTACAAGCAATGAATTAATTGCTAAATAAATGGGTTACACAATCAGAAGGTAAATTGTAAGGAAAGGAGAAAAAGGAAAACGATTCGGAAAACTTGAATTGTTCGCAGTGGGTTAAATTCCTGCCCCATGGCACATTGACAATAGCCCCTCAGAAAGCCTTCCTGTGGTAGTCAATTGGTGGATCATATTAGCATTTGAGTTTGAATGAGGCATGTATTTCTGAAATAAATCTCTGGATTACTCTGCAATCTTACTGCGCTTTGGTTCATTTTGTGGAGTTGTCTTGGAGCACTCATATGTGCTCCAGCAGCATGCCTGACATGCTTCCATTGGCATTAGTATTCAAGCCCATGGGACCTGTCTGAATCTAGTCTAAAATAACTCCCAAACATCTCTAGGGCAGACACGGTACCCTCAGCACCACTTATTCTGCTCTCCAGATGCTCTTTGGCCAGAAATCTTGCTAATGAATAGCCAAAGGTTGCTAAAGTAGGCAGCTACTCCTTCTGCAACCTCTTCTGCTCCTCTCAAAAATTGCTTCTGAGACTCAGAGAGCTCAACTGAGCTGTTGCCTCTAAAGATCATATTTGATTCTATGTCTTTTCTATGGGCATGCCAGCTTCCCTGGAGTTACAGAGCTGGGAATGCTCAAAGGGACCAACCATTTATCTTCCATTTCTCTAAGGACAGTCAACAAGTGTTATCCTCACCCCAATCGTATCTGCAGTATCTGTTGCATACACTTTGGTGATAATCTTAAAGTCAGAAAGCATCAGAAAGTACAGTTGTTAAAAGACCACAGGTATGGGAGGGACCACCTCTCAAAATTTTTGAGTTATGGTTTCCTGAGAAGAATACTAAGCATCAACTATACTGAGTCAGAATAAAGACCCAAAAATTCAGTATCATGCTCTAACTGTGGCTGGTAGTGAATTTACAAAAAGATTGAGAGATAACCAGCATGGTTCTAGCTTCAGAAAATTTAAAATTTAGATTCTTTTTGACCTGGAAATTACACCTACATCATCGGATTTAACACCCACCATGGACTGTTCTTCCATTAATTTGTATAATTTCTTTCATTACTTCGTATAATTTCTTTTTGAACTCATTTATGTTTTGGCCTTGTGAGCATCCTGTGTTCCATAATTTCATTATGTGGTGTGTGTGAAAAAGTACTTCCTTTAGTTTGTTTTAAGCCTGTTGTCTGATAATTTCATTTGGTGTCTTGACTTTTTATATTAGAAGAAATAGGGAACAGTTTTTCCCTTTTTACCTCTTCCAAGTAGTCTTTAATATTTTAGACCTCTGTTATACCCATTACCAACAACCTTTCTGTGGCTTTGAACTAGAAAGACCTGTGTGATTTAAAAAGCAAACAGAAAAATCTCACCATGTTTTATATATTCATTTTTGTTCAGAGTAAAGCAAAACTCCCAGTGTCATTGCTTGTTTGCTTTTGCTTATACCAAGTAGATTTTTTTCAGATCTAAACCAGAACCTCTGCTGCAGAGTGGCTGCAAACATGATCCAACTCCCACTGGAAACAAGAGTTCCAACCAGTGTTTAGTCCCACAGACAGCTTTGGGCCCCAGATGTGGTAAGGACATTCAGCCTAAGGAACCTCATTACATTAGACTGAAATAACTTCCCTTTTACAGATAGGTAGGTGTAGCGATCTCAACATCAATTGCTTTGATGTCTTGGTCTCTCTTTTAGCATTCAATTACTTTGTAGATGTGGCCTTAGTCTCTTCCCATTTTTTAGCTAATGCTGAGTCACCACAGAGAAGTTTCCCTTCTCTGCAGTTTATCTCAGTCTGCTAACTCTTCTTTGTGGTGACAGGAGTGGTAATGGGAGCAAAACAAAATGCATTATAGCACAATGTATATGGTGCTATAATGCATAATGTTGTATTCTCTTTTGTCCTCAACTTCTTTCCCAATAATTTCTGAAGGGAATTAATCCTAAATTTATACACCTTTTTGAAGAAGGCAGTGAGCCCATTGTTTTCAGAGCATTCTCCATGGGACACAAAGTCTCTTTCCTGGGTGGCAAGAGCTTAGCTAGAACACTCTAGCTATGTAGATCCAAGATATATATCCAAGATATATATGTATCCAATGATTTATACTCCTAGGCAAGAGGCATAACTGACTTTTATCGTTCCTTTGCATTAAAATCATTGCTGTCTATTCATGGGACTTCCATGCCTTTCATTGTCCATTTCCTGTCAGTGACTTTGGGCTCTAACTCCTCAGATTGCAGATCTTTAATCGTGAATTACTAGCAAGCTGTTTCAGCAGTAGAAGGATAGTTCGTACTTGCTCTGTGTTCCAGTTAGTGTCTGTGAGAAGTGCACTGAGATCCTGCACTGTTTTTCTTTTAATAGTGGCTGAGAAATTACGAACAGCTTATCACTCCAGCAAGTTTAGAGGTAAGCTTAGCAGTGGCTAAGTGTTGATACCGGAATATTTGTCATCAGCACTCAGGGGAACCATTCACACCTTGGATTTGTATAAACTTTACATCTTAATGTGAAAAAAACATATGCATCCAACACATGCAAAGCTGTATTTGAATTCAAATGAGATTAAGACGACTTCCCTGACAGTCTCGCTTTCAGAAGTCTGCCACTAATGCCTTGCTGCTGCTGGTTCTCTGTGTGGTTCCTGGGGATGCTGGATGCCATTTGCTGAGAACTGCTGAACCTACAACAACAGAGGCAATAGCAAACCTTGCTTCCAGTGATAGCCATCATGAACTGTTATTCCCACAGATTTTTGCCATGGTTGTTCCTTAGTGTTAAGTCCAACAAATAGCCCTTTGTGATACTGATATGAATCAATGGAGACACATGTAAGTGCGAGATGACAATAATTGGAGAACCTTGATGACTAAGGAGTTGCTAGCTCGGGGACTCCCAAATAACAACCGGGCCATCTGGTCAGCCATTCAGATGCCTGCTGTGAAGGCTCTGCATTTAAAAATCGTATTATGAACTTCACAATAAAGAGGCAGCCATTTGAGCATCAGCTTGCAAAGCAGGCAGGACTGAGATGTCCATTATTTAAATATAATTCTCATAGTCTAATATGAGTAGGAGGGGGGAGAAAGAAGAATTCTCCCTTACTCCCTTATCATTCAACCCCCTAAGCAGCAGAAATGAATAAAGATGGAGCTGAGAGAGTTAGTCTTACTACTTCATACTGTCGAAGAGAAACCAAATTTGTGTTGCTGCATCCCTTCCATCTGTTCCACATTTTATTCTTCTCCTTCCAAAGAAACTGTAGAAAATATTGTTTCACACAAAAACGGGCAAGATGAAAGTACTGCCAAAAAGAAATTACTTAAAAAAATAAAATACAGATTTTTGAGAGGGCAAGTATGCTTGCATACGTGACAAAATAGACATAAATTGAGGCTGAAAAAATGCAAGCAAATATATAGATAAGAGTCTAATTTGATTTGAAGAATAACTGTAATGGCTTTGTGAAAAAAAAGGAGGGGCAAAGGATGTTGAAATTGATATTTTCATCCCAGGTAACCTAGCGCAGCAATTAAGACAGCTTTTTAAAATCTTGATAATTTAGACCATTTGCCACAGAATTTCAAGAGAAAACAAACTCCTCCTAGAACTCTTTTTACAAACTGAACTTTATTTACCGCATCAAATATTCATCGGACATCTGGTAAAGGTGCTGTAAGCAAGCAGCACTCGTCTGTTGCAGTGAGTGCATAATCAGCTTAAGGAAGATAATCCAAGCTCCCTTCTTTTAGGGAGTTACCCTTACAGATAGTTCAGACTTTGCTGATCACTGTGGTCAAACTGAAGCAGCCCACCAAAGAAATTTTCATGTTTTTCTGTGGTTATGGTCTTCAGTCCTTATACGGACACTGATCATTAGCAGTAAGCAGTGTATTTGTAACGAAATAATTAATAGAGTACCAGTATTGGAAAACTTGGCAAGTTTCACAACACTGCAGGATAACATGCTCGTGCATGGGGAAAAGCTGGGAGGTAGGAGATTAGCCTGTATGATTTCAGTCATTCAAAATGTATCATTACACACATAAACATATATGTGTGTATGCATACGCCTACCGTCAAATACCACTTATAATGGCAAAATAAAGCATTAGCCATGGATGTGTTCTTTTACGGTTTTACTTCTGTTGAAATTAACAGCAAAATCTCATTATCCTCTGTGCTACAGGAGTGGTCTTATAGCTTTTCAGTTGGATCTGACTGTAGTGCACAGCCTTTTCCTGTGTAATATATACTAAAATGCAGGTCAGCAGCTAAACATGACAGAGTTTAGACCCCTAGGTGTGTCTGAATGTGAAGCCAACAGAACACTCTTCAAATGTGCTTATTTTTGTCAGAAAGACTGGCATAGGAAGGATAAGATGGATGAGAGAAGTTTACCTTCCCTCTGTCCCTTGGCCTTTGCTCTTCTTTCCTCCTACCATTTCCCTAACTCTCCCTCCTCTTATGCATCTACTGATCAGTAAAATAATTGCTGGTCTTCACTACCTTCATGAAAATGCAGCATCCCCTTTTGAGTTGTATGTTGGTCAATGCCGTGATAAGAAAGAAAAGGAAAAAAAAAACAGTTCTCCAGATGAGCTCTTTGCTGTTCTGTTGTTTTGAAAACCTGCTTTCTTATCCAGAGAATAGTTAGGAACTAGCGTAGGTGAGTACATATTGGTCGGGCAGATGTTTCACAGGCATAATTTCCCCTTTGCTTAGCAAGGTATCATCTGCTTCTCAAAGTACTTTCCTTTTTTCTTCTGCTTGCTTGCAAATATGGTCCACACAAGAATCAGACTGTTTTTCTCAGCTACGGGCTGGATTACTGAGTTACATGTCACACCTGAAGCTGGATGTGAAGGTAGTATGCAAGCTCTGGCCAGCATTAGAGCTGTCTCTGCTCTTGAGGGTTTCTCACAAACCTGTCCTCAAGTCTTTCCCTTAGTGATTCCTAGAGAAATTCCAATGCTTCTTCATTTCCAGAAGAACAAAAGGTTCATGCATTTGCAACAGAGGAGACTCCAGTTTGACCTAGGATCTCCCTCTCTCTTGGACTATGCAGATGTCAAAGCCTAGGATGAGGTGTGGGAAGACTGACTCTGTCACTCCTTGCTACTGACAGCCAGCTACCTCCAGAGCAATCTCCAGAAGAGAGCAAATGAATCATAATTCTGACTCATTTATGAAATACTGAAAAATCTTTCTCTTTGGGGAACATCATTGATGCTTATAGATTGGAGAGGACTTTTATTCCCATAGCTTTCTGTGTCCCAAACACAACTTTGATTTTATAAATACCAAAGTACTAGATATCACGAGGATTGCTGCTGTTATGATTTTATGCTGATGGGGTTCTGTTGGTGATGGCAGCAAGCATAAAACCTATCTTAATGTCAAACACTGATACCAAGCTTACTTATGTCATCTTCTTCTGCCTAATTTTGGTTTAATGTGAAGACAGGCATTGAAGAGGCTAGGAAAGAGGTTAGGGAACTGATATACTTAAGGAAGGGAAATTCTTTTGCTCTTCTGTTTCAAAGGTTAAAAGAAAAACACAGAGAATAAAATAGAGTCTTCAGAGTCTATCTTCTGTCCTGAGGCAATGAAAGAACCCTATAATAGGCTTCCTTTTTTTTTTTTTTCTTTTTTTTTTTTTCCAGGCATCCTGGTAACATAAATTACTTCTGTTCTGTCACAAGATCACATTAGGGATGTGTCAGTAAGATCCCACAGTCTCAAGGCATGACTCTGAACAGCAACAGAAAATCACGTGAAACCTCGCAGAGTTATTAATTCAGCTTGTGTCACACTAGACAGAGCTAGAGAATGTGCCATAGCAAATTACAGCCATGAGGAGCTTCGGCAAAAATACTACTTGACAAGTGAGCTCTTTGTCTTGAGACTCCTACCAAACTAACCACCAAAGAGGAGCAGGTTTGATTTTTCATATGTCTGCCTGGCAAATTCCTCTTTCTGCTGCGGAGTGTCTTTAGGTCTAGGTAGTAGTAGTTACTAAGAACAAGGGGACCTGATTAAACATAATTATCATGGTTTACCAGTTCTTTTACCAGGTGTAACAGCGTATGACTGCAGATATGCTTAAATATCAATACAAGTGCACCACTGACCAGAGAAGCACACATAGAAACTGCTTGAGAACTGAAGAGTGTCCTTGGGGGGCTTGCCAGGCCACGCTTAAAACCTGGGGTAGCTAGTTTTCTTTCAGTGTTCATTCTTCCTGAAGAGTTCCACATGTCCTTGGGAAAAAAGAAAAAAAAAAAAGTAGTATGTGGAAATTTGGGGTGTATGTGAAATGCAACACCTTCATGGAGTACTATATGTTAAATAACAGACTGAGAGAGGGAATGATGGGTCTCCCAAGGAGGCATAAACACTATGTACTCATTAGAAGACTCATTATAAATAAAGTACAGGGAAGGTGCTCTGAGAGCAAGCTTTTTCATTGGTATTTATTAGGACAAAGAGCTCCTTTAATAGGGCAACTGAAAAGCACTCTGCTGCGATCATTAATAGGCATTACCACTTTTACTGACTTCTTGGGAACCATTTTTTCCCTTCTCACTGCCTTTGCATTAAAGGGACAGGCTCTTTATTCCATCTTTGTTCAAAAGTAAGAACCTGGCCAAGACTGAGGGGAAGGAGAGCAAGAACTTTTGTCTAAGCCAGAAGCAGAGCTTCTGTGATGGCGAAAGACCCAGCAGGCGCCTGATAGAAATGGGTCTCCTCTTCTGCCTGGACTACGTTTTTTTTTTTTGTGAGCTCTAACTGGATGCCTGATCCCACCAGGGAAAAAAATATAGGAAAAAAAAAAAAAAAGTAGAGGAGGAGAAGGAGGAAGGAGGAGGAGCAGAGCTCAGTAACTGCAGTTCTCTATGTATTTGTAAATGACAACCATTTTGTTTGTTCGTTTGGCTTATTCCTCCCTAAACTGTGAAAACTACAGATTCACTGGAACATTGCATGGTGAAAGGGGAAATTTGCTTTTTGAGTGTTCTGGACTTTTTCTCTCCTTGCTAGAATTTTATGGAACAAAAATGGTTTTTCTGAGATTCCTTTCCTGCTTGTTGATCTGTTTGCCAACTGACAAATGTGCTTGGGAGGCTGAGCATGGTGGACACTTTTTGTTTTTTGCACTATGGGATCTTGAACCAACGCATGTGATGAGTATTGAAAAGTATGAAAGAAACATCCAAATCATTTGTTAAGAGAAGTAGTGAACTTTGTTATTTTGCTTTAAAAAGCATACATGTGTAGCTTTGAATGGGCTGGCTTTCCCATTTGTATGGGCACATGCAATAGCCATCCTTCTGTTTTTCAAAAGGAAATGAAACAGGTGAAATATTTTTGCAGAGAGCCCGTGCTTGCAATTGCAAGTGTTGCATCCCCTGGAGGACTGTATAATCACGCCAAGAAGGTGGAGAGCCAGGCTTGGAGTAATCTATCCTATCTCTCAGAAGGATGTACAGCACAGAACTAAACCCAAGCTGACTCGGCTACCTTGCTTCTGTGCCAGAAGAACTCACCTAATCTGTTCAAAAATGCGAAGAGAGAGAGGCATTTTCCATCCTCTCAGCCAAACAAGCATTGCACAGAGTGTGAACTTGTATGTCCCTTGAGAAGACTTTCTCCCTGCAGTTCCCCTCTCTTAAGTTCTGTCTTTCTGTTTCTGTTTTCTTTTGTTTTCTCCTTCTCTCCCACTTGTAAGGTTCAGCACTGTATGACGGTGATTTCCTTAGGTCCAGATTTGAAACTATGCTGTGTCAGCAAAATGGTCTGTCCTGCCCCGCACCTTGTTCCTTAAAGGAGCCCAAAGTGGAGGCATTGAGGAGTTTAAGAGTAGTGCAGCAATGTGGCTAGAGATGTATCTTTGCTTTTTCAAGCAAGACTACAGTCTCCTTTGGTCTCATTTTGTCTATACAGAAGCCCACTTGGAATGAAGAAAGTCAGCTAGCTGAATGCTCTGGCCCATTGTATCTCATTCTTACTGCTGTTGCACAAACTAAGCATCTCTTTTTAGGTTGTCTGTGTTATATATTTACTTAGGCAAAATATTGACCATTCAGCTCCCCAAATAGGCTTTCCTCAGCTATTCACAGAGGAAGTTAATGGGAGTATTGTCTCTGTGAGAAAAATATTGCCATTTGTTCAAAGGTTTTCTTTTAACTTCATGAACTTAAGCAACTGCATAACACTGTTCAGACAGGCTTGGTTCATTTGAATGAGGCTTATATCAATTTAGATTAGAGAGATGAAAATCAATATGAGTTGTCATCCATAATCAGAGATATTAAATTGAACTGAGTAATCACATAGTGGTTTGCACTAGTTTAATCACTCAAAAAAAAAAAAAGAAAAAAGAAAAACAATTACACTGAGCTCCTATGACCATCTTGTATAGAAAGGGCTTTGCTCCCAATCATGTTACCGATGGGCTGAAACAACAGGACCAAAAATGAGACTTTGTGTTCTCCCTCAATGTACATCTCTGCCAACATCTTTCTATTTTATAGCTTTGAGGCCCCAGTGAGGACTTTAGAGAATGGCCTGCTTAGGTGGTGCAGTACTGTGCCATGCAGCAGGATCTCCACTAGCTCTGAGTGAGATAGCTCGGGCACAGGGAGAAGTGCTATGCTCTTCTGCAATAATATGTCCAAGCTAAACACATAGGACTATATCTAACTGAAAAGGTGCAGCTAGGTGGGACTGTGGGTTTCCTGAGAACTGAGGCAGGACACGAGGAAGAGTCGATGAGAACTGAACACCCTTTGTGTTGATTTCCCATGTTCTGCTGCTTACAGCTGGGCTTAAGGAAGGATGTGCAGGATGTTCGCTACCATTTTTCTGCAGCACAGGCTCCATTCAAAGCCTCCTGGAATGAGCAGAAAATCCCAACAGTTCCCAAGTCCAGAGCCCCCTCCCAATTGGCTGAACGGCTTCTGGAAGAGGTCTATTCCTCTTTTGAATGTTTTAGAGGGGGATTGAGTGTTGATAGTGGGAGGAAGTGTTTGCTTTTTTTTCTTCACAAACCTCATTGATTTACAATTTGTAGTGCAGACTTAGAGAACAAAGAAAGGAGAAGTTTGAGAATCATTTGCATCCAGATCCTCCAGATTTTCAGCCTTAGATGAATGGAGGTCACAGATCAACAGTCTTGACTGTGCCTAGTGTCCCAGCTGCCTATGATGTTCTTAAAAAGACCTCTGTCCCTTCCCCAGCAAACCAAGGGAAAAGAAAAGCAACCTTACTTAGAGCAGGCCTGTGCTGGGTAGTATCTAGCTTCCTTGAAAATGAATCTGGACACCTTCCCAGATAATATATCTATCCTTCTAATTCCTATCTCAAGGATGAAGTTGATCAGGGAAGAACTGTAGAGGACTGGTGAGTTATTCTCAGTGTTTATCAGGGTAGCACCTGGAGGTGATCTGATCTTCCCGCCTCCTCAAAAAATAAATCTGTCTTCCCTTGGCTAGCTCACAAATCTGCACTCAAAGCCTTCTGTGCCAAACATGTGCAGGTGTACAGTATGTGTGTTACTACTGAGCCATCTGCAGCCTCCCCTGCGTGGCAGTTGTTTTACTTTGGAGTTCCTTTCCCAACCAAATGGAAGTCCGCAGAACAAGTTTCGATAGCACAAATTAAGAAGCTGATGCTTTCTCACAGTGAGATCAGCTTTGCCTGAGCTCACGTTGCAGGAACAGGAGATTTCCTCTCATGGTGCTTCTCATAGTAAAGGAGATATATGGCTGGCAAAGAAAGTGATATTGTAGGGCCCACCCAAGACCTTTATCCCCCTCACAGTGTGTCCACTCGGTGGACAGTACCCCTCCAGGGAAGCAAGTCTTGAATTTAACTTTCACCCTGGGAGTTTTTAGTTGCTGATCATCATGGTCTGAGCGCGCTGAGGATGTGTTTGCCTCCGGACCTGGGTCTCTCCACAGACTCACACCTGAGCATCCACTGCCAGATACAAGAGGCAGGCCAACCTCCCCAAGAGCACTGGTTCTCCCCAGTCCAAGCCGTTCCCATCTCTAGCTCCCTGGGATCACAGCAAACCCAGCATTACTGGGAGCAAACAAAGCAGTGCCTGTTTCTAGGTGAAGGAAGGCAGCAGTGTGTCTGCCCGTGCAACAGGGAGCGTTACCATTTCCAGGCCTCGTTCCAGCTGCTGTAACAGAAAACAGCAATGCGCCCTCCTGTTTCCTGCAAACCTCAAGGAGCTGCCAGCCAGCCCGCTGAGCTGGTGAAACTGATGGCTGACTCGATGAACACAAGTGCACTTAGGGGACCTCCCCATAGTCTGTCACTCACTAATGTCCTCCCCTTGACTTCCGTGGGCTTCCCGCGGAGCCAGCTGCTTCCCACACGCAGCTCTGCGGCTGTGTTGCGGGTGAGACTGTAGGCGCAGCTGTGAGTGGTGAACCAGAAACAGGTAGAGAACTTGTCCTAGTGCCAGCAGGAGGTCCTATAGTTGAAATGCAACCTGGAGATTTATTGAAGCATCAAAGGGCTCGTGCCTCCTGTCGCTTTGCACGCCAAAACTATGCTGAGGTGACCACAAGATCTTTTTCTTTCTTTCTGAAAACATGTAAAGTTTCAACTTGTCCTTCTTGAGATCTCTGAAAACATTACATGCTTTCATAAGTATATATCCTCTATGTATATATCCTCCAATTTCCTGAGCTCCATCAACCTGAGCCAGCCTGTTGCCCCTCTGCATAAGTGCACTCTGCCTTTTCTCATGCCTGTTCAGGCCAACAAGGAGCAGAGGAATTTGTGACTGGATGAATTAGGGACTAACAGCTTCAAAACAAGCATTAGCTGAATAAGTGCCATTTCTGTTCCTCATGATTTCAGGACCTTATTTTTCTTGCATGTTTTCCATACCTGTGCATGGCTCTGTATTTTAGCAGGAAGAGAAAAACGATGAGTTAGACCATAGCATCTGATAGAAACAAAGAATTTGGGGGCATGGAACTCTGCGTATCAATGGGAGAAAAGTAGTAGCCCAGGCTTTTCCAGACTGAAGTCAGGTTCTTTAAAAGTGAGTTGCACATGACAGTTGTGCTTTCCTGAAGAGCCTAAAGCTGACAAAAGAATATCAATGTCTTCCTTTCTCTGTGTCATCTGTAGAGAATATTATTTAATGTAAGGAGTCAAGCTGTCTAAATAAACCCATGTAGTATTAAGTAATATACTGCCTTAGTTAGAAAATATTGCCTGTGTTTGCTGAAATAATAGAAATGGCTGCAGCCAGATAAGCTTCAAGTAAGTAGAATTAGGCCATTTCTTCTTCAAATGTCTAAATAGTACTGAGCGTTGGCATCTCTAATAAAGTCACAAAGGTCTCTGATTCTGAGAAGCCATTTAAGTCTCTTCAGTTCCAGTTAGATAAATCATTAAGATAAATCATGGACACTTTTATAAAAACTTTTAGCCCAATTCTTTTGCTCAAAACTTTCTAGGCATCTACAGTGTCTGAAAGTCAGACACACAGCCTGACCTTGGATAGATATTCTGTTTGCTGCTCTTCCTACAGCCAAGAAATCATTAATCCAGGAAGACATCACTATTTTTGTAAAATATAATCTGCCCCAGGCATCACTTTATGACTAAGTGATAAACAAAGCCTTAAACTTAGCTAAAATCACCACAGTCATTGTTTATAGCTTAGTTACTTATCTGTTTGCTTGCAATAATCAAGTGTTATATTCTCACCTGTCCTTGGATCTTCCTCAAAAGGGAGCACAGCCTCTCTCGGGCAGAAATGCAGTAGTGAACATTTGGCAGGGCTGTGCTCCTTACTGACCTGTCCCTTTGTTCACGGTCAAGGATTTTATTTTAGCAAAGGTACTTTATTCTTTCCAGTGAACCTGTGCGCTCTGCTGTCTCACTGACCTCAATCTGGCAGTTTCCATGTGAATGATATCAGTGTCATTCTCACCTAGAGAAACCATTCTTAAAAGTGAGCAGTGACATCAGTTGCCAAGCAGGCTAAACACAACGGTTTGTCTTATTTGTGGTGCACTTTTCTAAATTGACAGCTGTCTAAGTGCCAACCCTCCAGTGTCTTACTTGAGTTTTGTCTTCAGATTTTTAATGAACTTCAGTCAAATATTTCATGTGAAATCCCTCATGAAAAAGCTTTTCCTTTCAGCCTCCCCGTGTTTCATGGAAGCTGGTCTCAGTTGCACGCACAGAAGAAACAGCTGGTTCCAACAACTGTATCTGTACCCCTGATGCTACCTCTATTTTTGTGTCCTAAGGGTGGCAGATAGCTATTCTTGTCTTCAGGGCTCAGTTTCTGTATTCTGCAGAAGACAGGAACGGAGAGATTAGCAACACTCAGGAAGCCAAAGCATTACTTTAATGGAAGAGGCGATCAAATTAGGCAAAGAAACTTAACTATGACAGATGTCATCTCAGCTGATCAGTTTATGATTTACTACCACAGAAGCAACGCAGAGAAAGGTGAATACTGACAAAAGAGCATTCTTTTCTGAGCTAACGGCTTTTCGGATGAATGTCAGCTCCTGACCTTATAATGAGACATATGTATAAATCCTTTATGTGAGAGGTTAATAGGAGTTGGCAGCCTCTAAATCGTTCGGTCCGCTCAGTGCTACCAGGAGAGAGCACGGGCAGCACGTTGACAAAGACGTGTCTAGGTGCCAGGAGTCAAAACTAGTATCCTCCATAGGGGCTAAATGGCACATTCGATATACGCCAGAGCGGGATGATTGACAGCAGAGCTATGTGGAGGCGGCAAGATCTTATATATAGTCACTGCTTTGACTCTCTGGAACTGACATATTCTAATAGCTACATATATCTTTTAAGAAGTCATAGAAACCTACAGCCAACCACTGTAATGAATTCAGGGGGTAGTTTAATGGAAATCTCAAGAAGGAATGTAATTAGATGAAGTCAATTAGGCTGCTTGGGGATTTCTAGCTGCTGTTGTTGCTATCTGGGATCCCTAATAGGACGATTAGGATTAACTGAAATCAGCCTGATTGATTAGGGCATATAAACCTGCATATGCCAATTCCAGGGGGACAGAATGCTGGAGCTTGAATCCATCTGGAGCTATGAGTCAGGAGAACGAGTTTACTCCGTTGGCCTTGGAGTAAGTGACAGATCAAGACTAGATGCAGACAATATAAGCAAAGCCAAGCAGTGACACAAAAGACTGCTAGGGAAAGGGCTGATTTTATCTGTTACGGCACTCTGTGTGAAGGCTATCCAGAGTACCCAGAGGGAGTGAGAATAATACTAAGCAGATATTTTCCTTAAATGGAGAATATAAAGGGCAGAGAATAGAATATGTCTAAATCTTCTATGCCCAGCTTTTTAGATTCAAGTATTTCTATGAAATATCCCAGAAGTTTGGTATTTTGTTATTACGACAGTTCTGCTAGTTTCAGAGCCAAATTTACAAATGCACATTTAAAAAAACAAAAGTCAGGGAGTAAATCCTGATATTTTTGTGTTTTGGGGTCAGGTGAAAAATACTTTTTTTGCATAAATTTAAAATCCAATCTATGCTCTGCATGGGTACCCCACCTGCAACAGCTGAGTTGTCTTGTCTGTATTTTGTGAAGATCTTTGTGGCTACTAAAAACCTTCTGAATAAAGGCTGGGGAAGGGGGGGATAGACCAGCCCCCGTTATTCAGAAAACCCTCTCTGAAACAAGGTAAAGAAGAGAAAGGAAGCCTGAGGGATCTGATCCCGGTCATTACCACTCATGCGAGGGAGAGGATATGTCAAGGGTAGGGAACGTCTTGGGGGACCTGCAATATGGTAACTCACTTTCAGCTAAGTGGAGAACAACAGCTTTAGCTGTACAGTTTAATAACAGGCTAGGCCGCTCCGTGCACTGGCAGGGCTCTTAATGCACCGTAGTCTGCCTTTCACTGCTCGGGGAGGAACCCCGCAGTTCCCATTTGACAGCCAGGAGTAAAGTGATTTTGCCACTACCATTTCTCTTCAGCCAGGGACACGGGGGCTCCGCGTTGTGCTTACCCACTGCACCTGCAGCTCCCTCCTTACGGCACGGGAAGGTTCCCGCGGGCTTGGAAGGGAGGGATTTTGCTTTCCTCCTGCGGCTGCGGTGCTATTCAGTACTATTTGGGTGGCATACCCGCCTCTGTAGCGTGGCTGCCAGCTGTGGAGTGCTGTGCAGTATCCTGGAGTGCCTCCAATGGTATTTTGAACAATTAGTAACCAGCCCGGCATGATCATATCCTAATGAATTACTGAACTGTTTTCTTCTCATTGAATGCTGAGCTAAATCCTGAGAGAAAGTGGGCACCTGCAGACTGTACTGGCCAAGACCTGTCAGTGAGAATTTGTCTAAGTTAAGACCTCGGGATTTGCCGCAGCCCTTCCCAAATATGTCCTACATTGACCTTAATATTGTTAATTTCTCTTGCCGTTTTAGAAAGCCTGCTTCATGCAGGCGTCTCACAGCAATGCAAAGAAAAGGAAGCCTTATCATAACGCCAAATGCCACAATTACATAAATGGCACTTTTCTTAGTTACCTGTTGACCTGTGAAAGCATTTTGCATCCATTAACAAGGCTTTATTATACAATGATGGGGAGCACAGGATTCTTTCCAGTACTGCCATCTTGCCCATATTATTAACAATCCATTCCGTACACAAAGCTGTGTACACTCTCCAAGAGAAAAGGTTTTGTCAAAAATAGATTATTCAGTGAAAAAATGTCTGTTTTTTTATCCAGTCTTTTGCATCTTTTGCTCTGTTTTGCAACATCTTTATCAATACGTTTATTTGGATGGTTAGAAAATTCTGTTGTGACCACTTGTGAAATCATTTTAATCAAAGCATTTGCTTTCACTGAAGTATATCAAATAATATTTTCATAACATGATTTACATAAAATTCCAATCTCCTTTGAATTCAGTTCAGCAGATTTTCTGTTTGCTATTTCCCCTATAAGTCAAGGATTTTTTTTTTGCCTTTCACAAAATGTCTCATGTTTATGGTTTGACTTTAGGTGGTAGGTGTATTTGTCTAGGTAATTCTTTCAGCAAAACCGATCACTTCTGGCAGTAGATACTAATGTGTTTTGTCTTCTATAATAAACGAATTGTAATTGACTGGGGTTCTAACAGAGATGTTCTTGTCTGTGCTGACATTTTTGTGCAATAATCCTTTTTTAAATCTATTTTGTGTTAAATTGTTTTATTGCACCTGGCTTGCAGGAAGATTTCATCTGAATCAGAAATGGTTCGGGATGTTCTCCCCCCCCCGCCCACTAGTTTTAAAGCATAAAATCGTGATATTTCATGTAGCTATTTAATGTTATTTTTTCTTTATCAAGAATCCCCTGCATCCAGACAATCCTGGATAAGCAAGATATTGTAGCCAGCACTTGCTTCTGTTGCTAGACTGTTTCACAGTTTAGCTTGTTTGCTGTAAGTTTTTACAAGATTTGATAGAAAGTCTGTGAGACTTGGGAAAAGAAATAAAGAATTGTTTTTAACACGGTGGCATTTGACCAAATGGGAGGCAGGCAGAGGGGCGGAATGTGAAAGTCAGAAGTGTAATAGAGGCTGGAAATTCTTGAACAGATGTAGCAGGTGTAAACATGTTTCCTTATTTTGGTTCCTGGATTTAACATCCTCCTACAAGACTTCCATGTAGTCAGAAAAAAAGGTTATATGTACAGATGGTAAACTGCTAAAATGCCCAGAAGGTTCAAACTCATCTGTGCTTGTGAAGACAGGGCGAATTTCCCCTCAACTGACTCACAGGTGTTTGGAACATGCTGCATTAGAGCCAGGTTCTGCGCGCCGCTTTCGTTTGAGCGGATGCCTTAGGTTACACATTGGGAACACGCAGGCTCTTTTCCTCATGATGTCCGAGCAGTTAAGACCATTAGGAGAGCTCCCTGGAGCAAGGAGGTGGGGAGAGACTTTTTGGCATGTGGTCCACACAGTCATTACAAATTGAGGCTCTGGGCTGTTGCGGTCCCTGGGCTGCTGCTCTCTCTTCCTGACACATTGCGCTGCCTCGGGTCACTGCCTCACTGCTTGCCTGCCCATTGCAGTTTTGATCATACATTCCCTTTTGGCACAGAACAATTATTTTCTGCATTCTGCTTGGTCCTCTTCCTGTTTGTCCCTATTAGTCCATGGCCAGCACAGAGGCGAAAAGAAGCAGGTGTCTTAAATGCTTGGCTGACACGGTGGAGAGGGGAGGCATGGCGGGGACAACTCTGACTGCGCGAGCCCTGCTAACGATGTGCTCTGCTCAGCCTCGCTCAGCACAAACAAACAGCAAAAAAAGCACGGGGCCTGACTTGGAAAGAGTTACTTGTTATTAGCAAAGACAAGCCTTGCTTTTAGTGGTGTCAGGTGGAAGAAAGATGGGAACCACTCCAACAAGTTAGGCCTCGATACTTAGTATGACCACGTTAAGGCCACCTCGTCTCCCTCCACTGCAACATCTGCTGAGGCCACCTCACCTCGGTGTCCCCTAGCCCAGTGGGCCGACTAACACTCATGACTCCACGCACTAGGCCAGGTCCTCAGCCTAGCGCAAATCGATTGTGTCAGCTGAACAGCTGGCCTTCCGCGTGCTCGTGGCCTCTGCCAGCATCGCTCCAAATGCGCTGCAGGGTCAAAAGGAGCCTGCCAGCACCTCCCGGAGGAACAGCTGGCTCAATCCAAATCTAGGCGAGATGTAAGCAGTGCTGATGAACAGAGGAGACATGGTTAAGATACCCACTAGCTCCTCCCCACAACTACCCTCCGGTTTTGCCAGGATCTTAAATAGCTATCACATCCATCTGCTGGACTCATACACTAGCAGGGGATGAATAGCAAGGTGGCAAAGTTAGTGGGTGATGCTAAGTTATTTATGGCAGTAGGAACATGACACATGATAAAAACACGATCTCATGATACTGAGTAATCGGGTGATAAAACGAAGGGGGAAATACATGTATTATAAAGCCAATGGGAAAAGCAGACTTCACATACACAGCTAAGGGCTCTGGACTAGCTATTACAACTAGAAGAGATCTTAAAGCTTGATGAAATCTAACATATTTATGAAAATGTCAGCTCAATCCTCAGCAGTGTTCAAAAAAAAATCAAACCAAATTTTCTCCATTTATAAGGAAGAAATAAAATGGAAAACACTGTTACAGTGTCACATAAATGATGTGTCTGCATCCTGAATACTGAGTCGTTCAAGTCCCCTAGCTCAAAAATGGTATGAAAGGTATAGGCAATGGCATGGCTTCTGTATTATAATTTCTAAATAGGTAAGAGTATCTGTCTGGAAAAATGGAAAAGTGAGGGAGATATGAAAGAAGTCTGTAAAATCATGAATGGCAGAGAAGGCAAATGGGGAATGATTGTAATTGACTCTCATAATACAAGAACTAGGAGCATCAGATGAAATTATTAGGTGGCCTGTTCAAAACAAACAAAATAAGGGCTCTTCTTTACACAATGCTTTGTTGAAGCCTGCCACTAATTGTCACAGGATGTTGCAATGTCAAGAATTGATACGGGTTCAAAAAGCAATTACACGAATCCATGGAAGCAAAAATCCATCAAGGGCTATTAAATTTAAAGATACCACATCTGGCTCAGGGAAGTCCCTGAGCCACAGCTTGCTGGAGTTGGGGACAGCATGCCAGGGAACTATCACTGTGTGCTTACCCCACTCTTCTGCTGTTCCCTAGGCATCAGCTGTTGTTTATGTTTGAGACAGGCTATTGGGCTGGATGGACTCATCTCAACCAGTATGGCTGTTCCTATGTTTGGATGCCAGGAAATTAATTTTTTCCACATCCAGTCTGTCGGAAATGATGCCCTTTCTTTCATATAAGGACTCGAGTACTTGCAAATCTGTTATCTCTTGATTATGATAATCACCTGTAAAGGGGTTTGAAGTCTGAGGCAAAATAAATGCTGTTCTGGGTATAAGTGTGTGCTTAGTACACCTCTGAAGCATGGGAAAAAAAGACAGAGCATATACGTTTCACTAGCTTTTAAGCATCTACATATGATAATTCAAGGCCTAGTGCTCAGCCTATAAAATATGATTTTGCCTCGAATTGCTGACCAAAGCTGAGGCTAAAGGTGCTCTGTCTTTGCTACCGCTTGAGTTAGCCAGCCCATACTAGACAACACATACATAGAGCATATTTATTTATTTACAACATATGTTCTAAGATTTATTTTTCTACATCTAAGGCTTTTTGGCACCCACCAATGTATTTAAGTGGGACCACTCTCCTAAGTTCAGCATCAAAGCAGCTTTCCATCCCTCCACAAGCACACAGGTCCAGTTTTACATATGCTTTTCCTCAAGGGAACCTTTCTCCCTAGTTATCAGTCTTGTCTGGGGTGGGAATGGAGTGCAGTGACACATGGCCAGTCACCACAGTAAAGAAAATGACATTTTTTGCCCACTTATTTCATACAGTGGTATGACCGCCACTGACAGTCCTCATCCCAGTGTCCTTGCAAAGCCCACAGGGACCTAGATTTGCCAGGAGGAGGGCTGTATTACTCAGCTTTACAGGGGAAACAATATTTTAGCTAACGAGTGCTACGTGTTGTTGACTACAGTTTATGGCAACTACAGCTATCCCACAGACCTATGCCTTTTCAAGAGGGGGGGGATCATGCTTTTGTAACCAGCCAGGAGTTTCAGTAAGGTTTTTAATCGTGTTGATGCCAAGTCAGGGAATGATTACCCCAGTTTGGGAAAGCAACTGACTGTGCGGCTTGCTTCCCCCCTAAGGTAACGCCTCAGTCGCAGTCTCGTCCGGACACCCCACCGCAATTGCGCATAAACCACCAGCCTTGACCGCAGCCTCTCCCACCCCCGAGGTGGGGCTGAAAAGCGCCCAAGTAGTGGAGAGGAGGGCGGACTTGAGGAGGGCGGGAAAGATCCCGGTTTTTCCCTCTTTTTCGGGCGGTGCATGAGCCGCAGGGCTGCGCGGCGCTGCTCGCCCGCGCCCGCCGCCCCTAGGGGGAGCCCGGCGGCCGTTGGCCGCTCAACCGCCGCCGGGCGCCATGAGCGCGGCCCGGCAGGGCGGCCCGGGGAAGCGGCGCCCGCTCCCGTGAGGCGGGCGGGCGGTGGGGAAAGCGCCGCTCCATCCGCGCCGTTCCCGGCGCTCCCCTTTGCCGGAGGCTTCAAGCATACGGAGTGACAGCTTCCTCGCGGGGTTTTTGCGGTGTTTGAGGAGCTGTTTGTCGTTTAGTGGATTTGGACACTAGGGATCTATGCAGTAGTATTTTTATTTTACTTTAGCGTTTTTAGAAAGCACCGGCAGACTCAAACACTAAGCGTGTTTAGCGTCTTCTTGCCATGCCGTTATGGAGTAGATGGGAATACATATTGTAGGGGTGGTAAATATCAGAGGAATGGTAAATTGTTATATGTTAAGAGGTGAAATATCCCTTAAGAGTGTGCCTGGGATTGGAGCTGAATGTTGGGCGAGCTTTGGGTTTGTTGAGGTAGCCGGGAAAAGGCAGTGGGACCCATTTTATGACAAGTTGAGCTGAGGTGGGAGCGATCTCAAAGTCATCGAGGGGGCCTGGGCAGAGTCTAGCCTGGGGCTGGGCATTGCCTAACACTTAGTGCCTTTCTCAAAGGGCTCCAAGGCCAGGCTACGCTGTCCTATAGGTTTTACCTATGGGATTTGGTGTGGTGTGGGGCTTTGTGAGCAAAAGAGGGTGCCCGCTGAGCAGGAAGGGCACCTGCAGCTCTGAGGCCAGTCATGAAAACCCCAAGACAGAAATAGCAAGTGATTTAAAAGGTAGACTTTGCTTTATTCTTAGCTGACTGCACACCAGTGGTTGGCTCTGGGGAGCACAGCATGAGCTGGGTTTATAAAAAATTGTAATCTGTCAGTTTTCATTTTTCCCAGAAGTTAGGTAGGGACTGACAGCTCTTCCAGCCAAACCTTGGCCTTGGCACGTTCATGGGATGGAGACATGCAGGAATTGGGGGGAAGGAGGGGCAGTCACAGGTGAGGGGGGCTGTCTTGCCCTAACTGTTTCACTGTTAACTACAGGGCTCCAGGGACTGCTCACAGTCAGTGTTAGGAAAGGGATTTTCCCTATGGCTAACTGACAAGCACCCTGAGGGACCTCACAGGGCAAACACAGAGCTGCTCTGGACCACCATTACCAATATGGAGCTGTCACTGGCAAGGAAAGGCACAGAAATGTCTTTAGCTATTTGACTTTCCTTGAAGAAAACTTCAGTTTCCTTGAAGAAACTGTAGCATGTGGATGTATTAATCTTGCCATGAATCCCTGCAATGTCTGTGTAGAGATCTTGCTCCAGCTGCACCGATTCCATCCTATCCTACATCTCTCTGTGGCTCCTGCTTCCTCTGTTACCGAGCAGTGCATCTTCCTGGTTCAACAGCTGCCTGTGGGGAGGAGGTCCGGCCGTGGCAGGGAGCGCGTGCTGTGTGCCTTCCAGGCACTGCTCCTCATGCAAGGAAGGATGCATGGATGCATGCAAGGATGTCCCTTAGACATGGGGACTTTGCAAGCTCAGGCCACTACAGATGCAAGAGCTTAGATCACCGCTGATGGTTTCTTGATTCAGCAGGCTAGATTGTGTAACCTGAACAGCAGTGAGAAGTATCTGCTACCTGAAAGGTTGTATTTTCTTGAAGACACTAGCTTGACTGAGTATGCCTTTACCTTAAATTTGGGGAGAAGTGATCCCTCTGCAATGCCACATCTTTTCTGGCTTACCTCTTGTTCTCACCTGTCACACAGCAAGAGGCACTAGGAAGATAAAGAGTGCTCCTTACCTTTGAAGAAGTATGCCAACAACTATTATATTAGTGCTCTTTCCTAACTAGCTCCAGTCACCAACAGACAAGTTATAATCAAGATTTACTTTCTACCCCAAGACCCTACTGCTAGTTTGAACAGTGTATCACTAAAGTGACTGTAAGACAGACATATAGGCACAATGCTGAAATTAAACCTGACTTGTCTAACCATATCACAAATAATAGAAAGATTTTTTTAATCTGTCAACCACAGATTCTATCTAAAATGTGTTGGTGTTGGGAAAAAGGTTATGCTTGGTAAGAGGAGGAAATGTTAGTAGTAAAGGAATGCAGAGTATGGAGATACACCAGTGGGTTATCTTGTGCCTGAATATATTGGTGTAAGCATTGCAAGAAGTTACTGGGAAAGTAATTTGTTGTTAGGTAAAATTCCAAGCAGTGGGACCTGAGTGTTAATAATCTCTACTCTCTGTCTTTAACATAACTACTTCTAGCCCCTTCAAAAGACTAGAGTGTTAACAAAATACTAAAAAAAAAAAAAAAAAAAAAAAAAAAAAAAGTTTGTCAGAAATATCTGAGAGCTATCACATTCATGGAAGCTAAAAGGAACATGGATATTCAGTAGATCCAACTACATGACAAGTGTGCCTCATTTCCTAGGGGAGGACTAACAGATTACCACTATACAGAATCATAGAACGGTTGAGGTTGGAACGGACCTCTAGAAATCATCTAGTCCAACTCCCCTGCTCCAGCAGGGACATCTAGAGCATGTGGCACAAGGTGGCATCCAGGCGGGTTTGGAAGTCCTCCAGAGAAGGAGACTCCACAACCTCCATGGGCAGCCTGTGCCAGGGCTCTGTCACTCTCACAGTAAAGAAGTTCTTCCACACACGCAGATTGAACATCCTGTGTTTCAACTTACACTCATTGTCCCTTGTCCTGTCACCTGCCACCACCAAGAAGAGTTTGGCCCCATCCTCTCGAGAACCATAGAATCATTAAGTTCCTCTAAGTCTTCTCCACTGGGCTAAACAAGCCCAGCTCGCTCAAGTCTTTCCTCTTAAGATAGATGCTCTAGTCCTTTAATCTTCTTTGTTGCCCTCTGCTGGACCCTCTCTGGAAGCTCCAAGTCCCTCTTGTCCTGGGGAGCCCAGAACTGCACCCAATACTCCAGGGGCAGCCTCACCAGAGATGAGGAGAGGGGCAGGATCCCCTCCCTCGACCTGCTGGTAACACTCCCCCTAGATGCAGCCGGGATCCCATTGGCCTTCTTGGCCACGAGGGCACACGGCTGACTCATGGTTAACTTGGTGTCAACCAGGACTCCCAGGTCCCTCTCCGTGGAGCTGCTTTCCAGAAGCTCAACCCCTACTGTGCCCTGGTGCCTGGGGTTATTCCTCCCCAGGTGCAGGACCCTGCACTTGTCTTTGTTGAACTTTGTGAGGTTCCTGTCTGCCCAACTCTCCAACCTGTCTAGGTCCCTCTGAATGGCAGTATATACACTATACACACATAGCTCGCTCCTTGGTAACTGCCAAATTGCTCTCCCCCGTTTCATTAAATGAGCTAGCCATTAATAGAGAATATTTGATGCTAGTTTTCTCCCTTTTAATTTGTTTGGCCCCCCATACTGTTGGAAGTCACACTACTTTCCTAATGGCATACTTGTGTAGGTAAAAAACATCGAATGTATTTGGAGCAACAAAATATTAACAGTCACAACCACAAGGTATCTGAGAAGCTGCAGATGAGTGCTTCATACAGGGCTCCTGCAACTCCTTTGGCATAACTTTGTGAAAGGTTAACTAGCCAGGCCTCCCGTTGTCAGTATTTGTCAACAGTCACAACACCAGCTGAGAGAGAATCCCTCTCTGTACTTGGAATAAAATGTAGCTGTCCTGTCTCACACGCTGCTCTTGAGTGGTCAAGGTCAAACAATCCTTTGCAGATGGTAAGGAGAAAAGCCACGTGAAAATATACTAGTTTGATAAAGTGTCAGAACAAATAAGAGAACCTATACACTACATAATGATGTAATCAAGACCTCAATGTGAAACAATAGGCTTCTAAAACAGGTCTGACTGTTCTGCCATAGATTGTGATAAAACTCATCCGTCCTACTGCTTCACAAGGGAGTTCACTAGAGATCCATAAGAAAATTGTATCATATGTTTTATTTGGTGTTAAAACTTTGTCCAGAGGTTTTTGATGTGAGAAAGAGTGGAAAAGAAAAAGAGAAAAAAAAAAGTGAAATTTTCTCATATTTTTCAGGTGATTCTTTCAATGTAAGTCATGAAAAAAAGCAGAGGTAGATGAAGAAAGCAGAAAAGACTATCAAGTCTGTCCTGATTTTATGTTGTATGTCAAACAAACTTCCTTGAGATTGCATAAGTCCATAAGCCATAGTAATGCGTGATTTGGGGGCATCTATATCTATATCTATATATATAGATATAGATATCTATATATATATCTATATATATATAGATATATAGATCACACATTGCTAGATATAGATAGATAGATAGATAGATAGATAGATATGTATTTTTTTTTCTGGAAGAAAATGTTAACAACAAAAATTACTTTTCCAGGCACAACAAACTGCTACACCAGCAGAAAATTTGGTCAGATGAGGTCAGCAATATGCTACTGAATGTCTTAATTACCTATATAGTTAGAGAAAGTTCCCAAATTATTGTTCAATGCAAATAGTTTAAGGAATTTTTTTTTTTAATTTTCTGAAAAAGAAAAAAAAATGTAACATCCTGAAGAATGATTCAGAGATGAGAAGGGAAATTTTTGAATTCCAGTGTTCTTTTTAAAAATAGTAAGGGTAATTTCTATTTAAGACTTACTAGTAATGACAGATAAAGATAATGATATCCATTTAGGATAACTATCTTCCAGTTCACAGTGTCTCCCATTTATGTTATAATGTTCAGACTGTCAATATTATTTCACTACAACGCAAATAGGAGACATATGAGTATTAAAATTGTTTCGGTACTAGATCACAGGAGTCCTTAGTGATATGACAATAAAATTAAGCCATTTTGCAACTGTCATTTTATCACATAGGTAGTGATAGTGCATCTACCATGAACTATAGCTATGAATATGTGAAGAAATAATATGAAAAGATTTGTGTAAAATTTAGTCACTAACATAGCGTTTAAAATTAGTCTTTAAAGTAACATTTCAAAAATGTGCCTGACAGGTTGCATTTAGAAATAGCTTTAACCATAGGAAATTTTTTAGAAAACTGTAGAAAACTGTTTTTTTCCCCAGAATTCAAGCATCAGTGATCTTTGATTTAAAAAAAAAAAAAAATTAGAAAAGATGCGGCTAGATCTTGCTACATGTGGGTTTTAAATGGAATGGACGATTTGTCTGACTTTCTAGGCTTCCTTTTCGAGCAGCCTTGAGGTGAAATATGGTAAAATTGTTACTGTAGCTGGTTACTAGTTTGCAGATAATGTGGAATGATGTGGTGTTCTCAGCACAGGGTCTTGCACACTTAGCTAAGGAAGAACATGGAGGAAAAGTCACATGGCTAGCACAGGTTTTAAGCTGCTCCTGGGGATCTGATAAGCCTCAGTGAGCCCTAAGGAAGAGTTCATAGGTTTCTCTGAGTTTGTCTTGGTCCAAACATGGTTTTGTTGAACCCAAAATCAGACCCTACCTTTGCCTGCAACCCTTGTTTGAAATCTAAGCCTAGAGCACATTGAAAACTGCATTGCCTC
Organism: Nothoprocta perdicaria; assembly: GCF_003342845.1. Lineage (NCBI taxonomy): Eukaryota > Metazoa > Chordata > Aves > Tinamiformes > Tinamidae > Nothoprocta > Nothoprocta perdicaria. The sequence goes on from NW_020455721.1 coordinate 2,978,205, forward strand.
TGTCATAGAATCATAGACTCACAGAATGGTAGAGGTTGGAAGGGACCTCTAGAGGTCATCTAGTCCAACCCCTCTGCTCACGCAGGGACACCCAGAGCACGGGGCACAGGGCGGCATCCAGGCGGGTTTGGAAGATCTCCGGAGAAGGAGCCTCCACAACCTCTCTGGGCAGCCTGTTCCAGGGCTCTGTCACCCTCACTGTCAGAAAACTTTTCCTTCAGTTCCTGTGGAGCTTTTGGTGTCTCAGCTTGTGGCCGTTTCCTCTAGTCCTATCACTGCCCACCACTGAAAAGAGGCCGCCCCCCTCCTCGTCACTGCCTCCCTTGAGGTATTTATACACGCTGATCAGGTCCCCCCTCAGCCTCCTCTTCTCCAGGCTGAACAGGCCCAGCTCTCTCCGCCTTGAGAGCCCTGTCCTCTATACCACTCTTATTAGATTGCTCTCACTGCTATTAGATGTCTCTCAATCTGTTGTCTTTATTGTTTTGGGCGGTTTCACTCTGGAAAACAAAAATATTTTTAAGTTTAAAATGATGCCTTCCGTAAAGAAAGTATGTCTCTTGTCTTAAAAATAAATTTCCACCTTCTTCTTCTTCTTCAAAAAAAAAATAGTAGTCCCTAATACTTTCTAAAGCAAGATGCAGATCCCCATGTGGCCAGTTTTACCTACAGGCTGACAGTGGGTTGCCAGTCTTGGTTTCCTTTCACTCTTTTAAGAAAACCAGAGAGCAGGAATCTGCAAAGCAGAGGTAGGAAACTCTCTAATGAAACATTACTGGAGACAGAGAATACTCAGGGGTTCCCATCTTAGACCAAGCAAAATTACATTGCTGGCAAGCTTTATTCACTAAAGAATTATTCCTTCTTCCATTAAATATTTAGAGTACATACTGTCTTTTCATTATAGATATGTTCAGGCCCAAACAAAATAGAGCTTCAGTCACTAGGGCCTCCAAGTAATATCATGTTGCAAATGTTAAACAGTAATAATAAAACCATAGCTACAGCCAGTTTCCCATTTGCTAGATGCAATACTCAAACTCTCTCTTTGTGACAGTACATTAAAACACATATGAAAGGATGAGCTCATGTTTGTTAAGTATGTAATGAAGTAATACAACATGCAGAAGTGCTGAATATCAAGTGTGACCAATAAAAGTAAGGCCTTTATGCTAGTAATTTGAGTTTAAATCACATAAATCAAAAGGAAGCCATTGCAAAGCTAAACTTGCTGTACAGGAAAAATGTGTGCGGAATGTAATGGTCTTGACAACCTCATTTGAAGAGCTGTTCAAGATGGAAGCTCTGCTCAATGATGAATAAAAAGTCTTCTGAAAACATAAATGCAGCACTCGGAATCTGAGAAGAAAAAGCTCCAAATTACTGTGATGTGTCACAAGCTGTCAATTTATTAGTATTAGTGTTTATTAATATTATGCTTGTTACCTCAAGATTAGGAGCAAAACAGCAAAACCTTCAAAAGCAGCGTATGTAGCTCTGCTGGACAAGAAGACAAAATGTAAGCCAGAGGAGTAGAGTTTCTAGAAATTTCTATAATGATTCTGGGGAGAGGGATGCAGACACTAAAGCAGATCTCAAGACGCTGGTGTCAGTTTTTTGAAACAGCAATTGGTTTTAGGCACATGGGACTAGAATAAACTTGTCAGTGGCCCCGAGGAAACATTAATGAGGAATAGCTAAGCCGAAAAAAAGGAAACTAATTCTGCACTGCCTTGCCTCATGTTGCAACGTTAGGATTTTCCTTTCACAGGGGTGCGGTAATATTTTAATTCCAGGGGTCCACATGGGTATAGCTCAGGGCCACAGACAGACCCTGCTCACATTAAATGAGGCTGCCTAGGCTGCCTGTGGCCCAAGTGGAGGGGGTCATAGCCATTGATTCAGTTGGCATTTGGCCTGTGGGTTAAATAAGGTGTAGCTTTGACTGACTTGCGATAGTTTATCAGCAAAACACTCTGTGTTTATCAGCAAAAACTTTTTACCACTTCCAAAATACTGACTCAACAGCAAATGATTCTATGATTCAATGAAAAGCAAACCTGAGAATAGATCACTGACTGAAAATTTGGGACTATATTACTCCTAACAAAGTTAAGGGTTGAATTGCTCACATGGGATTGATGGAATTACTAAGGCAAGGTCTAGGATAGTTTGTTGTGAAAGAGGACGCTTAGCTGCAGCATACATTAATTTGGCAGCAAATGGTAGGCCTGACCTAAAGGGAGGAGGATGGAGGGTGAAGGAAAGGTATAAATCACCTTTCTGGCCTCTTTAAATGCAGGAAAGCTCTTTAACTAATCCTGACAGCTCTTGTTTGCGGATGGTGCAAAGGAGATCCTGACCTGATACATGAATTCTGTCAATCGTGTGCTGTCGGCTTGCTTTGGATTGGGGGAACCTGACTGCCAAGATACACGACAGCCTTAAGGTAGCTGCCATAAACAGAGCGGAACATTTATGGGGGATGAACATGGGCAGGAGGCAGGCGGGCGGGAGGGCGTGCGGTGCAAGCTGTGCCGCCGCAGTGCCGTGGCCGGGAGCTGCTCCAGGCAGTCGCTGCACAAGCCCTGGGCGACACGTCTCGTTAGGGCAAGCAACGGGAAAGGAGCTGCCCACACACACAAACAGAGGCTACATAAACATAGGGAGAGTACACGTGGGCAGTGGTTACAGCTAGAGTGAGGGGTTGGGGGTATCAGTTAGCCAGAATACTGCATCCCTCCTCCCCACCAGATGATGTGTTTGGCTAAGCAGGCTGGCCAGTACATAAAGGGCAAGAGGCTGCCTGGCTGCCACTATTCCACTTGGTTGAAGCACATGATCCAGTGCTGGAAATTGTGCGTTTTCCCTCTCAGACAGGTGCCCTAAGCTCTTTACTGAAGGGTTTTTCTCATGCTCTGTGACTCGGTGAATATTCAAACATTGCACGCACAGTGGAATGGATCCACAAGGACAGACTGAGGCAAAATGGCCTCAGAAGCAATTACCTTATAGTTAGGGTTCACTGCAAAGACTAGGGTTGAATGATAAAATAAATCCAGTTCTGGAGCTCCTACTATGCAATCAAATACACAGAATGGTTGAGGTTGGAAGGGACCTCTAGAGATCACTTAGTCCAACCCCTCTGCTCAAGCAGGGACACCTAGGCAGAAGGTCACATCCAGATGGGTTTGGAAGACCTCCACCCCAGCTAGTTTTGCATTCCAGGTGCTGATGCTGCGTTCACACTGGTTCTGGGACTGTTGGTGGATTATCTTTACCACCCAGCTTTATGCTGACTGGGACTCTGTAGTCTTTCAGCTAGCAAATAGGCCAGTGCAAGGATAAAGGTGGCATAAAGATGAGGATGTTCCAGCGATGAGCTGGTTACCAATGTCGGTGCTTGGAGAAATCTCATCCTCTCACTCAACAGCTAAACCAAATATACAACTTTCACTCTGTATTAATTAAGAAATAATGTTCTAAGCAAAGAACTGAGGAAATTCCTGGGGGATTACTGACTGACTGGATGAAATGATGGTCAGAGACTTTTAATTAAAAGTGTTGTCTTCCTCTGTTGTTCCTGTCATGGGAACTTCCATTTAAATTAAGTTCTGTTGAATTCTGAGGTTCTTCATGACAAGAAATTCACCAGTGCTGGCAGGTCCGTGGCCCCCAGTTTGATGGGTGGCATTGCATACTTGCAAGATAGCATTCTGTGGTCTCACCCATGCTAACGTATTCATGCCCTGAATGTGGCCAGAAATACCCATTTGTTCTCCTGGGGCCTTCAGAAAATTTTAAGGGTTTCCTCCAGGCTGTAAAAGAGTGATATTTAGAGTTTTAGTTGTGTGAGGGCACACAAGAGAGGATCTTTCTCAGTCAGAGAGTCAGAGTTTACTGTGAATTTCATTGATGATGATCAGCTAAATAAAAGTGGAGGTAAGAGAGGGTCTAATGGACAGAATGAAAATGAGAAAGTCTACAGACATTAGAGATTTCTGCACCTTGCATAAGCATAAATAGAAGAAGCCTTTTAATGTGGACTACTGTGTTGATCATGTTAGTAGCTCTGACATAAACCTAAGAAAAAAAAAAACTCTGTAAGTTTGTTTCCTTCAAAACAAAACAAAGTCCATCTGTTACAAATGTTTTTCCTATTGAAAATCAAATGTCTTTGCCCTGCTCAACTGAGCAGAGATTAAGTTACATGCAAGCTTTGTTCCAGCCAAAAAGGAAAGTCCCAAAGGGAGCTGCTGCCAAAAGCAGTAACTGCGTCGCTCGGTCAGGCTGGGACAGGAGACCCGTTGGTCACAGTAGAAATGGGTTGAACTCAGAGTGGGAACCCTAGAGTTAGTTCTGCTAATATCCCATCACCTCCATACTACCCCGTCCTTTGTGCGTTGCCTTTCTCTGGTACACATTAGCAAAGCAAAAGCAGGATCAGGCCCTAAATTTATGGAAATTACATGCTGTCAAATCTGTTTTATTCCTCTAGGACTTTTTCACAACTTTATTATAGTTGCATCAGAAGATGATTTGTGAGGAAATAGTAACATATTTTCTGTCCCCCCACCCCACCCCAGCACTACTGTACAGAAATGATGATCTGACAGGGAGCAAAAATCTCCGGCTGAATCAAGAGAACCACTCATCATGCATTTAGGTTGCTAAAATGCATTATTGGAAATAAATTCAGTGTTATGCTGAAAGGCAGTAATGAAACCTTATAGAAGATGATGGGTAAGAAAACCTCTCTTTTTGAAGAAGACTTAAAATTAGCATCTTTATGGAATATGATCATTGAAGCACCCGAGCCACATGATACCATGCCACACGTGCCTGGCTGCTCCGAACTGTGTGGGCCGAGGCATTTCGCTAGGCTCTCACTGCAAGCTCTGGGGACAGGGTGACATACGACGCAACTGAGCGATTTAGAAAGTGACAGCAGAAACACAGGAGAAGCAAACAGAGGAAGTAGCAGGGACACACCAGAGCCAGTGAGGGAAACCCTTGTAGTCTGACCCAGAGGAAAAACTAAGAGGGATCAAGCTGGAGTTCTGGCGCAAAAGACGCTTGGAAATGTGAAAAGAGAAAGTGCTGCCTGTTGTTCTGCCTCCCGCTGTGCCCAGAGTAACGGGACATTGCGTACATTCTTTCTAAACAAACAGAAGAGCCTTAAAAACCCAATTCATTCCACCATCCATTTGTTCTCTAAACAGAAACAACCTGTAAGGGATCCTGAACATCGGCTAACCACCTGGGTCGAAAAGGGTAGCGAGAAGTGAATTGGTAAAGGGAGCCTTCTCCTCGGAACCGATTTTGTATTTTCTTGCTCCTAGTAAAAGATTTTAATCCTTGTTTGTGATGACATAGTCATTAGTATTGTCATAGCAACTGGTAAACAAGGAGAAAGAGATGTGCAACAACTTTTTCTTTTTAAAAAAGCAGCCCAAATGTCTCACTAACAAGAATTTAGCAAACCAGTTGCACAGTAAATGGGTTTATCTTTAAACATAATGCTCTTTTCCATTTGAACTGAGCATAAAATTGTATCTTTAAAGGATCGGCAAACAGGGAGGGTTTTATGCCTCTTGAGCAGTTCCATGTGACATATGGTCTTTCCAAGAAATAGTTTTATCGGCTGTGCACAGTAGCAGCAGATTTGAGCTAATGTTCCTGTGAAAACAAGCAAGAGTTTATCCAAAAAAACTTGTGGAGAGGAGAAATGCCTCATTGCCCTGCTGTATATAAAACACAAATTTACGTCAAACTTACCCCATTCCTCTCTATTTATAGCAACCATCCTTAACATTTTAGTACATGCACTGGGTGGAGTTGAAAAGGACTTGGTGGCCTTTTAATTCTTTGGTCCACCTGCAAAGCTCCAGGGCACATTTCCTCCGTATGTTGTCTGAAACATTAAATAGACCAGGTGGTTGATGGGGCCAGATGGGGCTTCACTGCCCAGAGGACAAGAGCCCTAACCTTGCCTGTGTGGCCAGGCCTCCTCTTCCCAACACACACAGTGTAGTCAGCACTGAGAGCACATGGTGCTTCTTGTGGATGAGCAGGATGGGCTGCTGAAGAGCACTGTGCTTCCCTGCTCCCAAGCATCCTGCTTCATGCTCGCAAAATGGTTCAGGGACTGTTCACTGAGGAGCTGAGTTCTGCAGTACTGAAGGTCCATATACAAATATGCATGCCTGGTATATTTTAGTACACGTTGGCCAAATATTGACCTAAAATTATTTTCAAGCTCTCTATAACCTCAGCTGGGGACTGCTGCCACTTGGCTAGTGCTAGAAATAATCCCCGTAAATTAATTAGTGTTGGCATTATGAATACACAGAAATTAATGCATTGTAAAATATTTCCACTTTCAGAGGTTTTTGCTGTGGTAGTTGTATGCATACAGAACAGAAATAAACAAACATATGCTCATATGATTGTATTCATACATACAGACACACAAACACACATATTTATGTGTGTGTTTGTATATGTGTGTATATGTATATATATAATAACATTAAATTACAGGTAACATAGCTGAGAAATATGAAGGGCAAAGGAAAAAAAGTTCAAAGAAAATTGCCTGTCGCTCCATAGCTCCACAAAAGGCGTGTTTTCAGAAAAGCTTTCAGTATGTTTGAATGGCTTGATGATGCCTTTGTACTAAGGAGTGTTTTTTCTCCCATTTTTGGATCAAGGCAATGGAGCTGTAATTTGTAGGTTGAGCTCCTTTAGGCCTCTGCATCATCAAGAGTGGTTGCCCTCCATTTTGGTGTCTTTTGTGAGCTTTGTGTTTCTCTCCCGTTTTTCTGTGCTTCCCCATCCCCCCAAGCATAAGTGTAAATTTTATTCCAAATTCTCTCTGAAGTGACTTTTCTTTCTAGGACATAGTTGAGATCTCTGTATAGCACTCAGGCAAGTTTTCAGAACTGACATGAGGCTGAATGCCAGGGACAGAGCACTAATCCATCTATTTAGTGGTACCCAGAAGAAAAATCCACCACTGGTGACAGCCAGAGATGAACAGCTGCTTTGAGGAACTGAGAGGAAACTACATCTCCTGAAATCCTGCTGTCCCGTGGTTTCCCTTGTGTAGCAGTGAAGAATCTCTTACCACAGGATAGTAATGGCAGCCATTAATTATTGTGTGCATACAAAAGACACTGTGGGATATACCCAACATGTAAAATACTGAGCAATGGAGTAAGGGAAACTTTGTGCTGACTCAGCAAAACTAGATAAAAGCAAACAAACAAACAAAACCCACAGCTTTAATATAGCTCTTTCCCAAAAGAACCACAGAATGGCTAAGATTGGCAGGAACCTCTGGAGATTGTCTAGTGCCATCCCTTGGAGGGGTAACTAGAGCAGATTGCTCAGGGCTATATCCCATCAAATTCTGAGTATGTACAAAAATGGAGGCTCCAAACTTCTCTGGGCAATCTGCCCTAGTGTTTTTTCACCCTCACAGTAAATATTTTTTCCTTGGGTTTAAATGACTTTTCCTGTATTTCAGTTTGTGCCCATCACGTCTTCTTCTATCACTGAGTACCACGGAGAAGACGCTGGGTCCATTTTCTTTCCTCCATCCATTAGGTATTTATACACGCTGTTTTAAGATCCCCCTGAGCCTTCCTTCCCCAGGCTGAGCAGGTATCGCTCTTGGCCCTTGCTGGTATCACATAATCCTACAAACCTTTAAGCAGCTTTGTGGTCCTTCGCAGGACCCACTGCAGTAGGCCCTGTCTCCTTTGTACTGCAGAGCCCAGTACTGGACCCAACACTCCCAGTGGGTCTGACCAGGGCTTAGCAGAGGGGAAGGATCCTCTCCCTCCACCCACTCGCAATGCGCTGCTTAATGCAACCCTGGAGGCATTGGCCAACTTTGCTACAAGATGTGTTGTAAGCTCAGTTAGCTTGGTGCCCACCAGTACCCCCAGGTCCTCTTCCACAAAGGTGCTCCATGTCCATGGAGCCCATGCTCCTTGTACTGTACATGAGGTTAATCCTCTCCAGGGCTAGGACTTGTTTTGCTTTCCTCAACTTGACATTCCAGTTGGTCCATTTCTCCAACTTGTTGAGGCTCCTCTGAACTGCAGCACAGCCCTTTGGTGAATGAGCCACTCCTCCCAGCTTTCTGTCATCAGCAAACTTGCTGTGGGTGCACTCTGTCCCTTCATCCAGGTCATTGATGAAGATGTTACATAGTCCTGGCTCTAATATCAGCCTTGGGGGTGCTCTACTAGTGACTGGCCTCCAGCTGGCCTTCATGCTGCTCATCACAACTATTTCAGTTTGGCAGTTCAGTCAGTTTTCCATTTACTTCACTGTCATTTATCTAGTCTGTACCTCATTGGTTTGTCAATGAGGATGTTATGGTCAGTAATGTCACAAGCCTTGCTAAAGTCAAAATAATTAGTATACATTGTTCTCCTTCATTCCCTGAGTCATTTCATCATCACTATCTCATCTCCAGGTTGACCAAGCATGAGACAGCTTCAGTGTAGTTTTTGCTGGTTTGACTGGAAAAAGCTGAGTAACTTCTAATGAATCATTTAGTTGATGATATTCAACATCCTGATCACACATTGTCCCTGAGCAGAATGTGTGGGGTTCCCCTCAGTAACGTATTTCATGTACTGTGGTTGGAAACATTCTTGGTCTGCATGACATTTGCATGCTATTTTTATAATGCTGATCTAATGTTCAAAAACTGAGCCATTCTATTTGGCCATCTCTTCATGTAATATGATTTGATTCCCTGACTATCTCTTAGAATGAGGTTTCAAGTGCACCTGGTCAAAACTGATTGCAAGTATTGATGTTGACTGAAAAAAAAAGTATGTATGTGCATCACTTTTTTTGTTTTTGATGGGAAATTCAGAGCAACCAAGAGATGATCACAGATGAATGAATTTACTTAAAATGAGAGCTATCATCACCAAAAAAAATCTGAAATTTTAATGGGGGTGAAATGTTTAATAAAAACAGCTTAGCTTGAGATTCTGCTTTCTTTTTCTTCATGTCCCATTTGTCAAGACAGTCTGCAAATCCTGGGGAGGCTCTGAGAACCTTCATGTTTATTCTTACAGGGGGTTCCCAGCTCCTTGGTGTCTGCTTGCATTAGACCTTCTAGAAGCAGAAAATAATGCATAGCCCTTAGTCACATCAGTTCCCCTGCCTCGTGCCAGGCTGGTGGCAGAATAGTCAGACTTAATACCAAGGTCAGCTAGCATGTCTGCTACTGTTCTTCCTGTTCTTCCATTTTTTTTTTCTTGAATGGAATATCAATTTCTTTAGGCTGAATTAGACAGGGAGGGGTAGAAACATCTTCTGTATGTCCTTTAATTCCTGTTATCTTCTCAATAGCTGTCAGTTGTAGTTTGTTCATCGATCATTCAGCTGAGCTAGAGCAAGAAGATGAAGGATCATTCACCCCTTGATGTTGTTAACAAGCCTGTCATACTTTGACAATTTGAATGAGAGAGATTTCATAAAATTACGAGTGAAAATTTAAATGTCTCATTGAGGCATACCACAAAATCCTTTGCTGTCAAATGAGCACTCAGGCTATAGATTTCTGGTAACATTTTTTTTTTTTTTGTCTGACTCAGCACTCTGCTTACATCAAACAGATCAAGTTTCTGGAAACATGTGTTTTACAGTGGACATGCTCAACAATATTAACTCAAGTGTTAACAGCATTAAGTGTAAAGTGTTTATCTGCTGACCATACATTTACACATCAGTACAGTCATTTGTTTGCATGCAGCAAAAGAGCCAGGTGATTTAATGAAGTCTCTTAAAAAAGACTTCAGCTTTTCTCTTTCCTTATTGATTTTGCCGCATGATTCAAACTAACAATACATGACGACGATTAATTTAGTGTGCTGCTTTTCTATCACTACTGTCTGAATGGTCCATGTGTTTTTTACATAATGTTTATTCCCAAAGCAACAAATGCCACGGGAGTGTGTCTTTTTAATGATTTTTTTTCTTTTTTTTTAATACACCCATATCCTAACTTCACACAAACAGTCTGGAAATAGTAGTCATACGGCAGTGGGCCCAAGCAGGAGGTCTATGCAGCAGGTGATGCCACCAGAGCAGTCCACAGTAGTCCTAGCGCAGCAATACCAGCCATCAGTGTGGCAAGGGAGCTGTAGGACCCTTCCATCTGTCACGCTTCACCCTGCTGAGTGACACGGGGATTTTTCTGCCTGTCACCCAGACAGGTGTGTCCCAGCAGCCTCTGTGGGAGTTTCCCAAATTCTGCTCTTCAAGGGACATCCAAGTGTGCTTGTTTCTTTCCATACAGGTTTCTTCTGAGGGGAGCATAAGTCATCATTGCTCAATTGACTGCTAACTCATTGGAATAGAAAATTTTGGTTTCACAATATATAGGCATGGGGTGCCAGGTGAATCTATGGTGTTATATGTGTGCTATACGACTAAGTTGTGATAAATTTGTTTCAGAGGGAATAGGTGTCTGTTTCTGAGCTAGTAGCCAAAACCAGATGCAACCATGCAGCATGTAAAAGCTAGCTAGGTAACACATCAGCACATAGGCATCAGCTTGGCAAAATGTTTTGAGTACCAGCTTAATTTTAAGTGTATGTTATTCTACACAGGTTTCAGTGGGGCAAATGCATATGCCTAAAGCTCTCTGTGGTTAAGTGCATCGCTGAAACAATGTCATTAGAAAGAAAATCCTAAATTTTAACTGTGTGAATTTGTCTAGGGATAAATATAACAGCTCTGCCTTGTCTGGCTTGGTTTCATTTTGGCGTAGTACAATGTAAGCAGCCTTCTATCGCATTGCAATATTGATGGCCTACCTTCATGCATATGTGATAACACATTCTGAGCATATCACATAGCTTAAAAACCTGATCCTTTCATCTATTGTGATGACATCTCTCTAGTTTTAGTACCGAGATTTTTCTAGGAACAATAATATTGATCCTGCACGTTGAAACTATTTGAGGAATGGGGACATATGTGCTTTCCCTTTTTTTGTACTGTTTTTCTCTGCTGCCCTTAGTTGTCTGCATTCTTTTCCATGCTCAGGAGTGAATCTACTTTCTGTCAAAGTTTCAGCATATTGCTCTGTCACACATTATTCTGCTTCAGGCAGTTTTTTTCTAATACTCTTGACATTTAAGCTTGGGCACTTTAAAGGTTCTTTCTCTTTACTTTATTCTACGATTTATTGATTACTTCCAGCTTCTGTTTCCCTAAGTCTATTTCTTTTTGTGTTTTCTCACTCTTCCCAGTTCTTGCTATTTTATCTCTTGGTACAAATAACACTTCACAAATTGGGTTTTAAAGGCACCACGGCACTAGATTTTCTCCCACCGGAATGGCATAGCAACATTTTCTTTTTTTTTTTAACACGAGGAGGCCCAAAGCCATTGTAAGTGATTAGGGGGGTTATTGTTACTGATGAATGTGTCAAGGCCACACAGTTACAAAGAGCCCGCTGAGCCGCATTGTCCCTTGCAAGTAGTCCCTGTAGAGGTCCTAGGCACTCCTCACAGATCAAGGGACTACTCCCTGTGGGAAAGTGACACTCCGCACTGGGCCTCAAGTTACCATTGTATGGCCAGGGCCTCCTTCCCAAAGGCTGAGGTACATCTGCTCTGCAAGACCGACTTGCTACCAGAATAGCTGTGAGGCAGAATGAAGTGTTTTGCCAGCAGCTTAACATTATTGCGCCTGCATGTCCTGAGGCAGATTTTGTGCTAATTGTTACGTGGTGGGATCCACACTGCTGGCCACGGAGCCTGCTGGACGTGCCTCTGTGTGTGATGATCTACTGTGGGCTACTGTTCTGAGTTAGTTTTGCTCAGCATGCAGCAGCCACTTATCAAAGGGACTTTCACTCACCAGGAAGATCAGTTTCTAACAGAACAAGTAAGCATGCGCTCCCCTTCCTGGCACACAGCAGGGCATGGTGTTTATTCCCACCTTGGTGTCAGATGAGGACTGAATAGTATATAAACAATTTTGAAATCATCGCACGGCAGAGCCTAGAACAGAGCAAAGCATTATCATTATTGCATGGCCAAGCCCTCTGCAAGACTTTGTACAATCGTCCTTTCTGTCTCCTGGTTTGTTACGATCAAGGACTCACGTCTTTCCCACAGAAACATCTATGTTCTTATCTAGGAATAAATGACACAGTGGGTCCTTCTACTTCCCCTCAGTGTCTGAGGTAGTACAGTGATTTGCTGCTGTCTGGGCACTACAGCAGAATGCAGTAATTCAGCTAAACTCTACTGCAAGTTTATACATTAGGCATAAAGGAGTAGATTGCCCCAAGGTAATAGCCTGCTTGAGTGAACCACAGCACTGTGTTTGACTAAACACTTCTGCCTTCCGCTCCCAACCGAGACCTGGTGAGTTTGACCAGCAGATTGCAACCAACACTCGCGTATAAAGTGTATTCCAGTCAATTAGACAGAGATTTTTCAGTTAGTCAGATTTCTCTGCATATGAAGAAATATCAAGGAAGCAGGAAATGATTGAACTCAGATGAAAATGTATCTCCTGCTTGTGTTCCAAAGTAAATACATTTTAACCAGCAAAAAAAAAGAGGTTCTTTAAAATTTACCAATTCAATACAGATAAAACATTAAATTGCCAATAAAATTTTATGAGAAAGGAACTCTTGTTAGAAATTTTATCTTACAGTATTGATTTTGCCACTGTGAAGAAAATTGCTGTTTGAAAGTTAATAAATAAGAGTGAACAGGATAGACTTTTAATTTTCTCCTTTAATTTAAAATCTAATGTAAAAATATTGGTAAGATTTTTTTCTGAGGTAACGATGTTATTCATATATTCAGATGTCAATTAGAAGATTTTACGTGCTGCAAAAGTGGCATCACACGTATGTTAATCTGGGATGCAACTCCTTATTAGTCTGAGAATAAAGATGAGTAAATCGTGGTTCCTAGTTTGCCTGTCAGGATGTATAATTCACATGGCAGCATGGTGTTTCATGCTTCACACGTGTACAACACAACAACAGGTCTGTTGTCCTTGAAGCTTGAAGGAGGTCTTTTTTTTTTTTACATTAAAAACTCATATTAAAATGATTCAGCCTGAAAGAATTCTAAATAGCAATACCTTTGCTTTCACTAATACCAGGAATTTGCCAGTTATGCTTCCTGTAGAAAAATGGGTTCTCCCCATTTTGCTGACATGCAGCAATTTGAAAGGCTGTCTCTGGGTTTGTGTACATATATAAGCAGCACATGTGTATTATACATGCATGCTTGTTTATTTTTTTATAGGCAAGCACACAGAAACACGTCTTTTGACGAATAAGAGACTGAACAGGCACAAATAAGAGAATGCTATGGTGTTTTCCTTTCGCTACTGGGAATGCTATTAGTCAATTAGATGTTTAAAAACAGAGACTTCAAAATGTCTGACCTGTTCTTCTGATGCAATAAGAATTTTCCTCTGTTAACTGAAGCTGTCAGTTTGGTTCATCCAGGCTGTCTGGAGAAATGCTCTAGAGAAACTGCAAACATGTTTCCTCTCCCCAGGCCTGGAGGATATTAGATCCACAGGACCCTGGTGCTCCACCAGCTCCAGGAGCGCAACACAAGGGAGGAATTCGGCCTCAGCCCCCCACGTGGCAGAGGGATGCTCTTACATGGGGTTTAACGGTGTTATCCTCAGAAAAATGCAAATGAGGCAGCTTAAGTAAATCTTCCAGTGAATGACTTGGTAGTTTGTGTGTGTATATATGTGTGTCCTTCTTTCCTATTTTAATTTTATTTCAGGAGTAGCTACCGTCCTGTGCTGCTGTGGCTTTGTGTTTTAATCTCCTCATGGGTGCCTGCCAGCTGCTGGACACTCAGGAGAAGACAGTCACTGGAGCTCATTCCTGTAAGCCAAGTCCCAAAGTAAGTTCTCACACAACAGAAAAGAAGTTCAAGACAAAAAAAGATATCAGTGAAAAGGTTCTTTTAGTGTAAAAAAATTGGTGGAGATTAAAATAGGGCAAAAGTTCAAACAAGAACGAGCCACTGCCAAGCAAACAGGAATCTTGGCAAAAAAGAAGGAAAAGAAACATTGGTTTAAAAGGCGAGTAACCATGGCAAGACAACAGCTCAATGTTAGAATCTGGTTAAGAAGTAATATCACACAGAGCTGTGATTGTTTATTCAAGGCTAGACCATGAGAGAACAGTTGTCTCCAATGAGTGTTCTCACAGCTTGGATCCAAAATTATAACTGCATTTTTTAAAGCATCCAGCACTTCTTCACAACCCATTTGCTGTTGAACAAAAGAAAGAGAAAGTACAAAGTTTATTCTTAGTGTCCCTTGTGTGTTTAAGGCACAGCTTTACATATGGAAAGGCATTTCATGTCAGCTGTTGAGCTGGTATCATGCTATTCTGCAGCAGTTGCCAATGGAAACTGTTGACACATTTTCAATACCTTTCCCTAGTTTCAGAAACTGGTAGCAGAGTGGCTGCTGTAGGGGTGTTTTGTTTGTGTGGGGTTTTTGGAGGGTGAGAGGAGAGATCTGTACCTGTGAGCTATATTATTGGAGCTGTGTTACCACACAAATAATGGACTGTGGGAGCTAACAGCTGGGGAATTAAGTTTAGGCATGGAATAAAAATAATGGCAGCTTTGATACAAGTAATAATTTACTAAGGATGTTTTGTGCCTATCAGCAAACTCACAACATACACAGACATCCATACACCTGCTTAAGTTGTGCACCTGTTGTCCTACATATAAATCAGAAGAGAAAAATGGAAGTTCCCAATGTTCCACTATAAATAAAAGATGATTAATACCATTATAGTGACAACCAGGTATTGGCAGTACACAGAAAGAATGGAAGCTTGTCATCTAATTTCAGCTTTTGTTTCGACATCTAGATGAGCTTGGAATACATATAGAGTGCTAGAGGGCACAGCTGCAGCCTAACAGATGAGAAAGGGAGAGCAGGTCAAATTCATCTCTTGATGTAAGTCAGAAGTAGCTCGACCAAAGCAGAGATTTGCATGGAAATGAATGCAACCTATTTTTTTTTTTTTTTTTCCCGAACAGGGGATTTCATTGCTTACACGATTTTATTGTTCAGAACATCTTGGGTTAACCTATGACACACTGGTCTGTGCAGAGGCTGTACAGAGAATAGAAAGGCAGGTCTCAGCTCTTTGGGGAACCTTTCTGCCCGCACACCTACTCTGTGAAGAACCTCTGCTCTGGAAGTTCTCTTTTTGGAATAAACATGCACATCCTTAAGCAAGTCTTCCAGGTTAAGACCGAATTCACCACATTTGCACTTTTTGGACTCATTTACACATGTGCAAAGGAAAACTTTGAATGTGCTGGAATCTTTAGTCTCTTCAAGTCAACAGGGCACATGAGAAACGCTGCGTAGACAACTTCAACGTTCCCTGTTTACCCACAAACTAATTAAAATGTAGGTAATAGGAGCACAATATCTTTGAACTTTCCTACTTCACAGCTGTCCCCACTGGCTCTTGAGGTGATTTTTGTTGTTGCTGTTGTTAATTTTTCTTCTTAAAGGGGTAAGGTTGGATTTTAGAGGGTAGAAGCTGAAGTGTGTCCTTTGCTCATCTCTTTTCTCTCATCTTTTCAGGCAAATGCTTGCCATTGGCCTCCACCACAGCTGCCAGCTACTTGCTAAGTTGTGACTCCTGGAATCATGCTCTCCTTTTGGCTAAGAATGGCAGTCATTAGACAAATCAACTTTATACCAGCATCATTCTTTGTTTTAGAGGGCCAGCGATCTTCTCCGAGGTACAATTTATCTGAATGTATTTATGCAATGCAAAGAGTGTTTTGCCGTCTCCTAAGTAAATGCAAATGTATTAGCAGCAGACAGATCCACTGATGAGATGGACAGTTCTGTGCCTGATACGGTTTCATTTTCCCTAGGTCTTTATATTCCCAAGGAGCTGTCTTCTACCCCTCCCTCAGATGAACTTAGACAAAGCCAAGGTGATACTTCATAGAAAAGAGGAGATGTACAACATCTTATTTTCCATTTATTTCCTTCCTTCTTATCTAATATGAAATCACTGAGAGCAGGAGTCCCTCTCAGTGTTTCTGTGTGGCAAATCATAACCTTGACTTTTTGTGGTGCTCTGGCTCCCCCTTTGCTCTCATAATCTCTTATTGTCAGGCCCTGGCTTTGTATTCCTTGTGCATCAGTGGAGCTGCATAGCAAGAACAGAATTTGAGACATTGTTCTCAGCAGTATTTTGTTTAAGAGCTCAGAGGTCTCCAGGAGCACAGAAACATTGCATTTATTTTTATTCTTACATGGCCTTCTATGATGGGGGAATCACATTTTATCCCTTATTCTTTTGCAGGGCAACATTCTGGTCTGAGATGCGTTCGTGCTCTCGGATGCTCTCTTTCTGCATATCCCCAGTCTCTCTTGAAGAGCTCTGAAGTGCATCTCTTATGTATTCAGAGCCTGATCCAAAGGGCACCAAGTCCTTCTCTGCACACATATATTTCCGTACTATAAAGAGAACCTTGTACAGAAAACAGGAGGCAAACCAAAGCTTCTGTAAAAGCATGATTTGGCCCATAGTGAGTGCATATCTTAAGCCTACTAAAGAAGGTATGTTCCACTTTTGTGTTACCTGACATTTCCTAGATTGTCAGTGAGAACCTTTTGATTCAGAGGTTTTAAAATGGGTGCATATTGCCACTCTTCCTTGAGAGCTTTTCCCTTCAACACTGTTGGTGGGAATATGCAATCTAAATGACTCAGGCTATCTGAGCAAATATTGCTTTAATTTGAATTATTTTATTTTCCTTGCTACCACCTTTGAATGTTACTATAGTAATAGCTTTGTTTTTCCTTGTCAAGGAATAGTGACAGACAATTTCATAAATCTTCAAGATACTTATGGTGCAAAGAACGTGATGCATTTATATTATTTTTCTGACTTATATTTTCCTGTAAATAGAAAGGACATTTAAATGGTAACATGTAGTTACACCATAAGGAAAGAGTATGAAGTTTCAAGACTCAAATAGATTAAAACATAAAAAAAAAGGAGTTAAAGCCGAGATTGTCTTCCTCACTCCATCCTTCCCCAAAACTCCTCCTTACCCCATTCATTATTCTTATAGGTATGGGTAGATGGAGAACCGAAAGAGACAGGCTCCTGACTCTTTGTGCTCTATTGACAGAAACACACCATCTTACAGCAACTGTAAGGAGGCATTCTGTATTGCTGGCTGGATGATGCCCAATCATTTGATAGTGAGGCCATATAATTTGGTGTCTAGGTGTGAGGGGATGAAGTGTTCTCCTTAGAAGGCACTGAAAGCAGAACTTTTCAGATATTTCATTTTCCAAGCTCCATCAAGTCTTCTCCAAACATGAGCACATTTAGATTTTTGTTTTAAATACATATAACTTGATGCATTTCAGAAATTGTCAACTAAAATGTCAAACAAGTTTATATACCATAACATCCCCAAGGCAGATAGCAATTTCCAAGTAGCACAGTGCTAGAGCATCTTAATGAAACTCTCCTTTTTTTCCTAAGCAAAGAACGTTCGTTGATTTCAATCTCCAAATGAAAAAAAAAAAAGAAAAAAGCTGAAATATTCTGATTGAACTTCTCCCAGATCCTCAGCTTCAGATGGACAACAGGAAAGAAAAAATATTCAGCTGAAACAATTCAAGCTTGGTGAAGGTCTCAACAAGTGAAAGCAGTGTGTTACAATGGGAAGGTCTTCCTGGTAGAAACCACAACCTGTGTGTCCTCTAAAGGAAAAAACCACCCACCAGACAGGCTCGTTCAGTCTGGCCCACAGACTTTCCTCACTATGACACTGAGAGCTAAATGCCACCTATGTGTGGCAAGCCACATGGACTGCTGAGGCATCGATAAAGGGCAAAGATGAGACTAAAGACAGGCCATTTCATCTGCACCGTCGTTTAGCAGACCTAATGTCAACACCTGGTCTCTTCACCTTCATCACCACTACTGTCACAGAAGAGGCTGTGAATCACTGTTAAGATGAATCCTCTCCCACTCCCAGTAACATCCCATCCTAAAGGTGCTGTCTGGCATTCCCATGAGTGGCTTGATGCATGTTTTATGGATTGCCTGCCTCACATTTCATTGCTTATCCAAGCACGGCTTTTTCTGAAATTCAGTAATTTGCTGCCCAAGAAAGAGTTTGTTTGCAGGGATCCAGCTGCATGGATGGACATCAGTGCAATGAGGGCTGACTGTAAATCTAAAGGATTGAATTTCCATCCTAACAGTGCTGCAAGCTGGAGCTCTGACAGGAATTCCTTGTTCTTGTCTGTACTCTTCTTGTAACTCCTGCTGCAAGTTTTCCCCCTCAGAAGAATGGGAACACCAGCTAATAGCGACTTTGGAGGCTGCAGGAGAATATGCGGGAGGCTGTTGTGTGAACAAAACACAATTATCTGAGCCAATATCTGAGTACAAGTTTGAAAAACAGAATCAGGAAAATGTCAACACAAGCTTCTTCTGAGTCTGACATGAACTAAAGGATCATCCACACTCATGTCAGACAGTAGAGCCTCAATAGACATTTGAAAGTCCAGCTCTGCCCTGGACAGGTGACCTTTCTTTGCAACAAATAGCGTTTCTCTATAGGCATTAGTCTTTCCCAACTGAAACATTTCCGGGTATATTATCTTGCCTTTTTTTAAAAATAGTGAAAGTTTTGAGGCACCTAAAAGAAGGAATGGTATTCCCAAAGTCCAGAGAGGTACTGTGCAACCCCACTCCTGCAGTCACACTTTCCTGCTGCTATACAGTATGCTGCCCTGTGAGGCCTGTTTCTTAAGCTTCCATATACATCCCTCTGAGAAGAGTGCTGTTAGATAAGAAAATCTGTCCATTTTTCTGTGGTTAGATTAGCAGTAGACCAAAGGCAAGGATTATGTCATGGATGGATGGCTTGTCAGGGTCATGAACTAGAGTTTAATTTTATATTTTAGGTTTCTCGTGTTTGCCATTTTATCAGTGGCTCTAAGCAGCCAGCAGGCTCTCATTTCACCCACAAAGAATGCAGCATTTTAGATGATGCAAATGGTGTTAGGAACTTGTCATAGCTGCGGGATAAGATCTTTAAAAAAGAATGTGCCTATGCCTTGTGCAAATGCAAACAAATGTCCATAATTGGCTAGGGGCAGAGAATAAAGGGCTGGTATGGAAACATTGCTGCCCGAAGACTGTCAGGAAGAGGTTACGAGTACTGAGTGCAGAGAGGGTACATGATGGTACATAAAGGCATGCTGCACAAGATGCTCAAGAGAAGAACACGTGAGAGGAGTTGGAAGAAAAGAGAACCTGTTGAGAACAGAGCGGCAGACTACAGTGAGAATACAGAGGCATGGCATTCGGTCAGAAAAAAAGAAAGGAAAGAATGCCACTGTTGGAGGATAAGCTCACAGACTGTTTACTTCCTCTGCCAGAACTAGGCTCTCATGCTTTACACAACATCTCTCTGGTGACATCTCCCATTTCAGTTCACTGAGCTGCTTCTTTCAGATGAAACCATTCCTTTTTTTGCTTACCAAAGTCTGCTCTGTATTTTGTCAAAGTCATTTTCAGTGAGACAGAGATCTAGTGTTTGGTGTTGGAAATCCAACTTGAAGCACTCTTGGTCCTCTTGAGAAGTTTAACTTCTACTCTAACAGAAAATATATTTACAAGGAGGATACCACTGTTCAGAATTTCATATAGCAGCTCTGAAATGAGAACATCATATTTAAGCTATATGCAGAGTGTATTTGCAGAGATTTCGACACTACTGTATAGTTACTGATAGACTCACAAGGTAAAATAAGGGCTCATTATTACCCATCTGCTTTTCCATTTAGCATTTGTCCATCTTTCACTGACACTTCAAGCTGGATTGCTGTGATTAGCTCAGTGTGGCACACAGACTGCTCACATTATCAGCAAGAGCCCAGGCTCCCCATCCTGAGCTGAAGCTGTAGGTTAAATTCACATGAAATGATGCTGCTATCGTAAAAGCAGTGTTGGTTATCGGAAGGATTTTTACCAATTTCTTTCTTTCTTAGACTGTTTTGGTGAGCAAAATCTACACTAGGCCTGATATGAAGGGGTAAGGGAGCAGCTGTAGCAGGGGAAAGGCAGAAGAGCTGACTTACTTCATATGTATGTGCTGTGCATATGCCGTGACTCATAGGAGTCAGGACTCTAAAGTGAAAACAGAAGAGTAAAAGTACAAAACAGGGTAGGGTCTTTTTTTGGATTCACAGTGACTTTCCTTATAATCTTTTCTTGGTCTTGATTTCCTGCAGTAATGGGAGCGGTCAAAACATTTTTAATTTAGCAATGTTTCCAGCTAAAGTAATAGGCAAGCTGGCTGGCTTATGTGAGAGATGACCAGTCAGCCAGGTTACCAGTTCAAATGTGGTCAGCTTTGTGCAGTAGCAGTGGTTCAAACTAGATGTTGCGGTGGTGGCCTGTGTGATTTTGGAGCTCTTGGGGTAGTTTCCTTGGCCACATGTCCACATTACGAAACAGAAGGCCAGGTCTCATTTTGAGAGTTTCCTCAGAAGTCTCTGCAGAGACTGGGAAAATACAAAGGAGAAAATGTTATGAAGTGGGCATTTTGGCACTGCACAATTCACGCACAGCAGCGTTCAGCATGGTTTAGGCAGCCCCCTCATAGCTCTGTTACAAATTATCCTCCTGTGTAGAAGGTGCTCCTGTATAGAAGCTGTGAGCACCTGCTTTTGGTGAAGCCTTACGTTCACATCCTACTATTCCTTTGTGGCGGTGAGACTTCTTCGGTGCTGTAAAAAGTCCCTATAAAAAAGGATAGCAATCAAAGCACTTTATGCAGCCAGCAAAAATGCACAATTTTGAGGGAAATACATAAAAAGACACATCCATTTCCTTCTGGGAAAGATGACTTTAGAGACCTGTAGCAAAGTGAAGGTTTCTGATATATCAACAGCAGGCCTTGATATGAAAATTAAGAGGCTTGCTTTTTCCCTCTGTCACCAAAGACTACTTTGTATCTTGCCTGAAGTTCCTTCAAGCAGGGGCTATTCTTGGTCCTTCAGTGTGCAAAGGCAGTATGTCCCTTCAGATGAAAAGTACAGAATCAATCCCTAAATTCCACGGCGTCCACATATTCTAAGGACTTTTAATTTAGTAGTTTCCACGGAACTGAGAACTGATGATGTTTTTTCCACCACGGTAAATGGAAGGTACTGTTGCCAACATTCCTGCTGCTATGTGAGTGTGGAAAACCTGGTGATTTCTTGAGACATATTTATCGGAAAAGTTCTTACTGGCTTGCTGTGGTTTCCTCCCAGTGAAGATCCATAGTCCTATAGATGTGAGTTTGAGTTACTGTAAAATTGCTAATTATTACATAAAGTGAACCCCAGTGTTGTAACGAAGGACGTGTTATGGATAAGAAACTTTAATTGTTCTCTTGAACACAGATACCTCAGGAGGCAATCAGCTCAACTTCAGGTGCTCTCATAGTCAGTCCAAATAGGGTTGTCTCCATTGTAACCACAAGTGTCACAGGCCAGATGACAAGCTCTGACTCTTGTTTAAAGGAACAAAGCTGCATATTAAGTCACTCTGTTTGTCCTTCTCAGCTCTACAGCTGAATCTACTGTATACCTGAACATGACTAACTGACTTCATGCCTCAGTTTCCTTTTGTAACTGCACACTCCTTAATACAACAGGGCCTTGGAAGTGTCAGCCATTCACCCCTGTAATATCTCTGAAAACATAAGAAGAGCAATTGTAAAGCTGAAAATGTGGGAATGTCTCCTTTGCTGATCCTTGGATGAGATGTGTTCATGTGGGGCAGCAGGAAACACCTCCAAGATCTCCACATGGCCTGGATGGCAACAAATGCACAGGGATCCTGTAAGAGCTCCCTGCCTCGGCATCATTAATGCAGTAAGGGTGCGTAGCTCTCGTCTCCTCTCCCACAGTTATCTCACATTATTTACTCTGGACTCCTCTCAGAGCAAGCGGTTGTGAACCTTGATAAATCAAGGCTTATCATCCTGTTTATTTTCAAGGCAAATATTTTCTGGCAGGCTGGTGTGTGTTGTGGTTGTATGGACAGATCCTAAAGAGAAAGCAGCATAATGGAGCCAAGACGCACTTATACTGACTTTTGAAGAGGAATTTCCTATTAGCACTCATGTCCTGCATTACTGGTGGGCCCAGGCCAGACAGTTAAGATTTGAAATTGAGGTTGACTTGCCCATCAAAAGGGACAGGAAGATTTAAGCACATTTTGAGTAGGCCATAGCAAAGACACAGAGGAACCACATGCCTAATATTCACAGGGAGAAAAAAATATTACAAGATAGTAAACATATTTTTGTCAAGAAAATCATCCCCTTTCTTTCTACTTTCGCCTTTGGAAGCTGGCCTGGTTTCACTAGAAAGCATAAATCCCAAACCATCAAGAGGCACCTGAGCCCTCTTCACCCACT
Organism: Nothoprocta perdicaria; assembly: GCF_003342845.1. Taxonomy (NCBI): domain Eukaryota; kingdom Metazoa; phylum Chordata; class Aves; order Tinamiformes; family Tinamidae; genus Nothoprocta; species Nothoprocta perdicaria. Next base: position 3,000,743 of record NW_020455721.1, read on the forward strand.
TCTCGACACAGAAGAGGAGGGATGACGATGTCCAGAATGGAGAAGTACTCCATGCTTTGGTGCCCATCTCGGCCAGTGACAACCTGCTGTGGTTGCCCTCCAAGCAATGAGCAGCAGTAAGAGGCCAACAGCAGACCTGGTACCACAGCAGGGCAGGCAGTTCTCTATGTGTTCCTTGGTACCCAGTCAACTGTCCTCTAGCCAGAGGCACCAGCCCTTAAAAACCCACCTTTGTGAGGAGGGCTAAGCTGAGGTGAGGGACAGCCTCGCCTCCAGGCCAGAAACCCGCTCCTACCTCTGACAGAGCTTCTCCAACCAGGAGCCTCATGACGGAGGCTGCGCCAGTGGGAGCATCCTGCCCTTGTGCTGTGTCCTCCTGGCAACAGCAGGAGCGCCCCGGCTGGCATCAGCTGCTGCAAGGGGATGCAGAACTGGCAGCCATCTCACATTAACCACATCCTAAATCATTTGGGGCTGGTTCTCTCTCCCTCACACAATAGCTAGATTGATAGATGAAGATTTAATTAAAAATAATCAGCTACTACAAAGGCAGGCTTTTCTTTTTCTTTTTTTCTCTTTTTTTTTTCCTCTCTGTTTTTTTTTTCTCTGCCTCTTTTTCCCCTAGGCACTTGGTTTACATGTTTACTGTGCTAAAAACAGTTACAAGCAATCTGGATAGCCCTCTGTTAGCTGTGATGAAAACATTCTCCAGCATTTCTGATGGTGCCTGCCGCTGAAGAGGCTGAGAAGGACTGAGAAACACAGCAGCTAGATGGAAAGTAAGCCACGCTCTCTAAAAATCAGCCACCAAAGACTTCATGCCACCTTTCATCTGGAGTCAGTGCTGCATGTCATCCCGGGCAGGGATTCTGCTTTGCAAACCCTGCGAGCTCTTTGCTCATTAGTTGGGCCGCCGCACACGCAGTTTTGCCTGCAGGGCTTGCTCTGTGCTCTAGGAGGACATACTGGGACCTGTCCTGCCCCGTTACACCGCAGCACTCAGCAGGCTGGTGGGAGAGGTGGATATGCTGGTCACCATCAGCTCCTGATGCTTGCAGGAGGGTGTGGGGTGGCCCCCTCCTTGTAATGCCTGGCCCTCACGGGCATGCAGGAGCTCAGACACACAAAAATAAGCACGTACCCAAAGCTTCTGCAGAAATATTACCTCAGCATGAGGCTGGATCTGGGCATGCTAGCACCTCAATCTCCAGACATGGGCTTCTGCCTCACAAATTACTCCTTGTTATATCCCCTCTTGCAATATAGCTGGGCAAAGAGGCCCACTCTTGCTGGTACACCTGCCAAAAACAAAATAAAAAAAAAAAACAACGAAAAAAGCTCTCAGTTTGTCTTTCAATGGAAAGGTGTCCATGCATTACCAAACAGCTATTCATAAAAGTCTTTCTAATTTGCTTGTACACCTCTACAGATGATGTAAAAATATTGTTCTTCACCCTTCTTACACACAATGTGAACATGTACGCGCACATACACACACAGAGTTAAACTCAGTTATGCATTTTATTTTATAGATGCTAGTGAGCTGTAGCAAGTGAGAACATTCCCAAAGCAAAGCCGCTTTATTAGCAATTTTGAAAGTGCCCCTGTCCATCATTATCAAATATCCTAAATACCCGTGTTCAGCAACATTCGGCTGGTACTTAGATTATGAGTCACTGGGTAATTTAGCCCTGCAAGGGAGATTGTAAGCTTTTCTCCCCCTGTCTTTTCCAGAGAGGAGATGCCAGTGGGGGACCTTCATTAACATTCACTGTAATGTACATCTGTTTGCCCCTTCAGCCACTGCATGGAAATACGCAAGGAGAGGGGGAAGGGCAGGGGGAGCGCTTCAACCTGTTTGTGAATGCCAGCGATGCACCCCGAGCTGTTTCGTTCAGTCTGACAGGGATGGCAAACATTTACCATCTCCACAACCCACTCTTTGTGACTTTGTAATCGCTGAAGCATTTGAAATAAGAACGGTGCTAGTTCTTGCTGAGGAATAATAGCAAACAGCTCAGGTTGATGATGCTCCTCAATAGCCCCATGTTCGGGCTGGATCTTGGATGTGGATGCGAGTGACCCACTTAAGATTTTTGTTGTTACTGCTCAGAAAACCTCACATTCTACCTTCTGTCCCATTGAGACTCAGCTACGACAGAGTCATACTTCATATTCATCTATAGGAACATCTGGCCCATGTCTAACATTTAATTTCCACACCATTAGAGTCAAACAATACGTGTACATCAGTAGATAATGTAATGCATTATCACGCAAGGCAGAGAGCAGCAATTTATTAGCCTAATTTAAAATAGCCTTCAGCAAAAAATAGTGCATCTTAATTCATGGATCTGAAAGGAATGACATATTTTCCTGTAAAATGCAAAGGTATGAACAGAGACATGCTTTTCCATGGTGGTGCATATATTATTTTTCTTTTTCCTGGTAAATCTTTTAAAAGATGAAACATCAGTTCTCTGTTAAAAAAAAAGAAAAGGAAAGGGGGAGGTGGGAAGGAAAAAGTTCAAAACCAAGATACATCTGTAATAATACAAAAGGAGAGATCATACCAAGGGGACGAAAGAAGAAAGGCTGCCCTGGAACACAAGCAAAAGTGACCTTTCCTTTACAGTGAAGTTGTGATCTGAATGTGAAGATCACTCAGACTTTCAATGCCTGCACTCAAACAAATTCAGGCTCCTCAAGTGCACATCAAGCATTTCCTCCTCTTTTTTTTTATCTTTTTTTTTTTTTTTTTTAAATCCATTTAAGCTTTTGTCCTAGATGGGACAAAAACTATCTAAACAAATTAAAAGCCTTTGCCACCCTAACAAAATGAGTCACTTTTCATGAGCAAATGCTCTGCCTATGGCTAAAGACTGTAACTGCCTTCTAGAGGGAAATTAACTTCCCAAATGGCTTATGTGCCACCCAAAGTTCACATCAATTCTCTGAAGCACAGTGAATTCAGTCACATTTGATTAATAAACAGATCTGGGGCTCTAGCCACACTGTTCAGCTCTGTGTCTGCTGTACCCAAAACCAACAGTTTTCTGAAGCTGACGGTTGTATTCAGTGTCATTTCTGCCTACCCTCCTTTTTTTTGACATCAGAATGTCATTGAACAAATACATTGGCAGGCCTTGGAGCAAGATCTGGAATGCAGGACTTCCACTTTCCCAACTCAGCACACACCGAGTGGGGAAATAAATCCTGTCTTGTTTTTCCCATAGTGGAACAACTACTTGAGGAAAACTGGAGGCCTGCCCTGCTGAGCCTGCGACATAGTCCCTGCTGAGAAGGTGGGGGAGTACTTGCTCCCTCAGCAGCACTTCAGGGAAAAAAGAGTATTCCATGGGCAGCTGAAGCCTACTGGCATATAATAGGTGGTTTGAGAACTTCTTGGGAATTTGGGTATATGAGCTGTCAGCCCTGCATCTGATCTGTTTGAGCTTTGCCTTGCCTTGCCAAAACTGAAACTAGTTTGAAGGAGAACTTCTGATTCTGATAGGATGATAGATGACAGGAAAACTTTAAAGCAAAGAACACCATGCTTATCTCAAAAATCTGTGTCACACCTTGTCTATGTCTAGCAGCAATTGAATGCAGATTCCTAAAATCTCAGTTGTGCGCTTTACCCTGGACAACACGTGAATGAAAATCCCAAACTAAAGAGACCCTACAGTTAGTTATGCTTTCAACATCAAGGCCAGCATGTGTCTATTTCCTTACAATGAAGTGCTCCACTCAATGGGCTTGCCCGGGACAGCATAGCTGCTATTGATCCTGGGGAATTATACACAAGAAAAGGTGACCCGGCACTGAAGGACACGCAGCGATCAAAGTCAGCTGATGGGCACTGTTCTGGTTAGCCAGTGGCAGGACCTCCCTGAGCAGCACCCAAATATCACAACTGGGTGGAGGCCAAGGGACAGGGAGGTAGAGGGTGACAAAGGTGTCACTTGGTCCCCTTTGGCTGCCATCAGTTTTATTGATAAGCGCATATGTGGAATTCAGTCAGGACGAGTATGAGCTGGCTGTGAAGTATAAGTTGCCAAAGACACTGAAACTGGAGATACAGCCAAGTACAGAGCATTTCATAGCAAATCTATGAAAGGTCAGGCCTGTCACCAGGGACAAAGGGAAGCTTGAAGTAGGAGTTCAAAAATTGTTGAGTTTGACCATTGAATAAATTTTACTTCAGCAGGGGAGACAGTCTCCCTGCTCAGAGGAAGGCTGGTACACTTGCACTTATAAAAATACTACTCACTTGAAAACGTCAACAACATCAAGAACAGAGCCAGAGATCCAGGTGGGTGATCCACCTCAGCAGTGATCCACCTCAGCCCATCACTCTTCTGGAAATAAAGGGGTCTGTATGAACAGAAAGCCTTGGGGGTTTAGAAGGAGCCGCTCTTTACACGTGTCTAGACAGAAGGAGAAATAGTAAATCTCACACCCACCAAAAGCCTGGTTGGTACTAGAAAGCTTTATTAGCTTTATTTGGGCACTTTATTAATTGATTGCAATACAGTACCATTGCTTGGGGAGCAGTGGTGATGTTGGTATTGGGGATTGGTCTCCATTTGAGTGTGAAAAAAGTGAAAGATGGAACAGTGGCAACCAGAAATTTTGGAAACCATTCTCAGCCACAAAAGAAAGGTAGGGATTTCTGCCTAACTGACTCCGTGGTTTGTAAAGTGTCCTGGAAATTAAGCAGGTATATCTTACTTGACCTTCTGTCAACCATTCCTTTATTAGAGGCAGCTGGACATATTTTCCTGGCACAGCTTACTACCCCTGTAAGGATGTAGCTTATGCTTAGATACCTGCATCTCTCTACAAAGGGAATAAGACAAAGAAAAGGTGCTTGCATTAATGCTGCCTCAGGGCACCAGCAAGTTACGGGTTGGTGGGTTTTACAAGACTACTTACTATGCTATTCAATTAAAAAAAAGAGCAGTTACCATAGCAACACCCACATCTAATGGCTCTTATGCTACCTCCGAGATACAAAGCACCTTCTTACAGAGATACATTGACCAATACAGCATGTCGTGGGAAGTTTTATGCTTCTAGCAATGGTTTAAGGGGGAGAATATGAATTCCAATAAGCAGACGTATTTATATCTCCAGGTTATAATATTAATTTATAACAAATTATTTTGGTTCCTTGATATCTCTTTTCTTCTCATTACCATTTCCTTTCTAATAGCAACTTCTTTATTTTTTTCTTTTTTTCCCCCCCGGATGATGTTTGATTAAGTACAGAATGAGATTTACATATGGAAGCTTGTGGGAAGGTCCAGCCGGTAGGTGGGTCATATCTGTCTGTCAATCTAGTATCTAGGAAATGCTACCATTTTATCACAGTTTAGCAGTCACGGCCAAGTGGAAGCCAGGGGCTAGTAGGTGTTTGTGGAATATATCCTGACATTATCAGTAGTAAAGGCTGGCTTTTCAATCCTGAAAAAAACAAGGCAACATCTTTTATTTGTCTTGCCCAGGAGGGGAAAGTGGGAAGGGGAGGAGAAAGCACCTCCTCAAGGAGAGAAGAATAGGATGTGGAAGTGCCCTTCTTCTTGTCCTTTCTTACAGGCATGGATGGGCGCAAGACAAGTTATGTGACTTTGTGAACATGGAATGGGCCAAGCTAACAACTCCACAGGCAGCGAGAGCTGGAAGGTGCTTCAGGACAGAGAGCTGGAGGACAAGAGAAGGTAACAGCTCGACCTCAGCATCTAGCTCACACCCTGGCCCTCTCTATGGGCGTTGCATTTGTAGAAACAAGTCTCAGAGCGACATGCGTACTTTTTGTGGACAAGCAAGATGTCCTGTGTTGCCTGGCCCCAGCTGCTGTCCTTCCCACCTCCCTCACTCTTCCCCCATGCTTCCAAAATGTGGATTCAAAACCTTCCTTCCAGGAAGAGGAAAGCAAGGTAGTCCTCAGTAACCTCTGGTTTGCAGTCTTCTAATTACGTTGCCAGCCCAATACGAGAGGAATAGTGTGTTTGGCCTTCTCTCACCAAATATTCCTTTTAGTTCTAAAAATCTTTCCAGAAAGAAAAAATAAGGAAAGAGATTAATCACAGTACTTACTACTTAGATATAAATATCTGCATAAACACAGGACACCACTATTTTATTACTGCAGCGTCACTGAAAAATCTTCCACATTCACAATGCAAGGCTGACTAGCAGTTCCATGTTATTTTTCCATGAACACAGGGCTCCATGTATTATTTGCAATGCTCCTAATTTTTAATTACCCCAAATTGAAAGAACGGGATGATATATGGTGAGTGAAACCAAGCATATGTTAAAAATGTCTAAACAGTTTTACCTGGCAAAATGAACAGAAACATAAATTGCTTGTATTGCATATTTAAAAATTCAATAGCAAGCTAAAATTATCATTTGCATTAATGTATTCTGAAATATGAATTATTAAGTGATTCACATTGGCGCAACAAAAGCCAGTTTGGAGAACCTAGTTTTAGCCTGAAGCATTCCTCAGCAGCCTTATCTTCCCCAGCCCCTCTAAATAGTGCTAAATATATAGAGGAGATTCTTCTAATTGGAAAAATGTATACACAACACCTGTATATAAAAAAGAAAACTCTCCACATTTCCTAGCTGCCTTAAAGAAAGCCCCTCAAACAAAAGAAATTCAAATTTTCAGTGCTATTCAAGCCTCCCCTGTCTCTTTTTCTCCCTTTCTATTTTAACTCCCTTTGTACTTCACACTCTTGTAGTTTTTTTCTCTTTGCTTTAATCACAGCCATCGTTTGGTTTCTTTTTTTTTTTTTCTCCCCATTTTTTCTCTTTTTTTTCCTTTTCATCCCTTCGTTCTTTAAAGACGGTTTCATTGTTCGGAGGTCAAGGGAACGAGCCGCCGCGGGACGGAGAGCGGCAAGCGGCCGCGCGCGCGGCGCTGGAGGAGGCGGCCGTGCAGGGCCAGCCTCGCTGCCCACAGCAGCAGCAGCCTGGGGAGCGTGGGGCAGGCAGGCCCAGGAGCGCTCGCAGGCTGCGGGGCAGCAGCGCGGCCTTTCTTCGCTTCACGGAATCGGAAGGGAATTAGGGAATTAGGGGGTGCCGGGGTCAGGGGGAGGCAAATGACTGGAAGCAGAAACATTATTCAGTGCTGCATGCAGCAAAATCTTAATTCACCGGGTAATACTTCCACCTCTGCGCCTTGTAAGAATGGGAAACCTATCAGCAAAGTCTTCTGGGACTGGGGCTTGGAAATTGCAACTCATGATCCCTTTGTAGAGTTTTTTTTTCCCTGCCTTTTGTTTTAGGCTAAGGCAAATTCAGCACTGATTTGCACATCCGGCAGCCATGCAAGGATCAATAAGGTGGCAAGGGGTGTAAGTTAGGGCAAAAGTTGGACCTTAGGGCAAAAGTTGGACCTTGGCAGCAAGGTGTAGCCACGACCACTGAGGGATGCTTCTTGACTCTCCTGGCAGTAACTGAACTTGCATCCCTCTGGTCTCAGGCGGAGATGCGGCATCTCCTTTCAGGTATTTTCCTCCTTCCTGAGGCCAGGTAAGACTGGGGTCTCAGAACATGTGATGGGCAGGGTAAGTGTCATGGAAAATGGGCCCAATTGCCATCCTGAACTGGCATTTTTCTTGTCCTCCGTGACAGTGGGTACGAGGTCACAGGGCAGGCAAACAGCTCTGAAGTGAAGGATCGTGGAGTGCTAGGAAGAGGCAACTCTGTGTGGCAAATGCATGGGATGTGGGCCAGGCTGTAAGGGGTGGAGCACTATAGGTAGCTCACTCCGCACTGATGAAAAGACATCCAAATATGGAGATTCTGATGGAAAGAGATCCTGTAGGAAAACGAGAGGGACAACAAATGCTAGTGAAAGACGGGCGAGGACAGCACAATGATGGAAGGCAGCCCAAAATGACTTTTCAACTCCTGTTCTTCATATTCAAGGTCAAGCAATGAGTCAGGGGAAGAACCAAAGTTAGCAGCCTGTATTCCCAGCTTTTACTGCTTTTACTGCGCCGGCTTGATTTCCGAGAACACTGCCTTAGCTCCAGTCAACTTCAGATGGAGGACAGTTGCAAAATATCTTTGACAAATCAAGGCTGAGATGCTGCTGCTTCTCAAAACAGCTTATCAGTCATAAATGCCAGATCTGTGATGTGTGCTGAACAGCCCAAGTTTGCAGGCTTCCTCCTGTGCTCAGACAAAAAGCTCAGCTTCCTTTCTGAAAATGAGTTTCTTTTTGAGCCATGTGATTACAGATATACCCTGAGCTGCTATTTTCATTTCTTTTATATGTTAGTAAAAAGGGGGAAAAAAATGTTTGGAAAAAAAATCTCTATGGCATTATTTCTACAAAAATTCATTTCATATGCAAAATGTTACACTGCTCTGGGAAAAGTGACACTGAAGGACTTATGTGTAATTATGTCTATGTATTATGCATATACAAACACACACACAGAGCCTCGTGAGCTATAGTAATAAAGACACAAAAAAATGGATGTGACATTTACCCAACATAACAAACACAGGTCAATAAACAAGTTGCCATGGGATCATTAGGAACATAGTTACACAGGAATGACCTTACTTGGCCAGTACTCTTGCTAGACCAGTATCCTGTCATCACACAAGCATCCTCAGTAACTGGTTCTGTGGAATATTTTAATCCTAGTCCTCACTGATGAGAAATGGGTTGAAACCTTGCAGTTGTGTAGATTTTTTTTTCCAGTTTTCCCTTTTTTTGTTAACTAGATAAACACTATGCCTCTAACAAAAAATTCTGCTACACTTGCCAACAGAGATCTCCTTGAGCAGAACATATCTTACTTAGCTGTATGTATGCATATAAGTTATTTCTCTGTCATTAGATTTTATTAGGACAGGATGGAAATAGCTCCTTTTGGCCACCTCATTGACAGGCCCCAGGACCCTTCCCTCTGCATCTATCTGCTGAGTCTCACACAGCAAGAACTGGGGCCAGGGCTGTACTGCTCCCACCTGCCGAGCTCAGCCGGGCAGTGGTGAGTCAGGGGCCACGCTTGCCCATTTCTCCACATTGTTCCATGTTCAGTTAAAAACAAAGCTGTCAGTAATTAAAAAAACATGAGTTTTTTTGAGAAACTAGATTTGCCGAGCAGCTATTTTAGCGAATCGCAACGGTGTCACTGCCAAAATCATCACTTCCTTTCCTCTCTACCCTGCTGCAGCAACAGTGGTGCACTGTAAAATTGAAAATCCCTGTATGCTGGAAGAAAGTGAGGTTCAAAGAGAACTGTGGTTTTCAGTTTGCTACACGACCAATGCAAAATGTGCCATAAACAAATTAACGTCACTGTCTTAAAAATTCTCCCTTGTTTGAATTTTCTTGCTGTCTATGTAATAATAAGCAAGCTGGTCCTAATCAAACAAAACAAGCACCTTCTAAAGATTTTTATGAGGACACTGTCCTTCTCTTCCTTCTGAACAGAGGAAAATCTAGGCTGACACAGTTGTAATACTTCATGCAATGTGGTTTGCAGGCCAAGAGCAAATCCAAGTCAAAAGCTCCAGGGGCTCAGTCCTTTACATTAACTGCTGGGCTGCAAAGTTGACACTTTCAGTGGCTAAGTCTGGTGGCAGGATGGGTTCCCAATAACAGAAATGATTATAGCGCTAGGCTTATTTAGTCTTTCAGGATGTGCAAAACCCTTTCATCTCACAAACCATGACAAAAATTGAGAGCTTTCGTATCTTCAACAGGGATGCTCAGTTTTAGCCAAAAACAAACAAACAAACAAACAAACAAAAAACCCACTATACATTATAGAACCTTATTGTCTAGACACTTCTATACATTTGCAGAAGCATCAACAATCCTCAGGCTTGTTCTGAGTTCAGCAATGATAGCAAATGACCTTGCCGTATCTAAGAAATAAGGCAGAAGTCAAGTGCTGCACAGAATGAGATTCCCTCAGAGCTTTGTTACAAGAACAGGATTGTATGAGGTCAAAAATAAAATAGACTGGAATAGGCTGTGCAGAAGACCTAGATCAAGGCCTGTTAGATTGATCAGAAAGTTTCTGTCTGACTTCTGTGAACACCTGATCAGGCTGTGAAAGAATGTTATATGATTTAATACTTTAATATTCAAACTTCAAACTTTAGGATGACCAAGTAAGAGTTTACTCTGTTCCAAGGACTTGATAGCACTAAGTTACCTACTATTTTTCACTTAATAGAAGACATCTTATTTTAGAAACTACATACTAAATCTCTAGGGACCCGTTTTCATGCTGGGATGCTAATGTTAAATACACAGACGTATGGATTAGTGTATCTTTGTCGATTCATGATGGTGTTTTCTAAAATGCTTAAACAGCTGAAGACTATAAACCATTTAAAATGAATTTAAGTCTCCTTGGAAAAAGAGAGGCATTTTCAAAGGTGTCCAATTTGGGTACCTTTTCCCGTTAGAAATGAGTGAGAACTGAGTGTCAACTTTCTGAAATTATTTTTGAAAATCTCATCTTTAATTCTCCCTACAGGCTGTGTTTTAATCTTTTTCCATCCCAATATGTTTATGTGAGCACTGTCACTCCATCTTGCTTTCCTAACACTGCTACTTTCAACAAACACAGAATACTGCAATACTTGCATAACCAAAATAGCTCCTCTGTTGATATATATGCTGCAGCATCACATTTCTCAACATGTGAGATGACTTGCATCCAAGGATCTGATGGAATTTCCTGGAATGCTATAGTTTCTATTCAACATGTGAGTTTTCTCACTCTCCTCTTGGTGGATGTTCCTTATTGTTAAGAATATCTGGAAAAAAAAAAAGTGCCACCAGCAGTGAGTACATATGTGAACATGAAATTGCCATTTTATCCCTAACTGTGACCTATCTAGGCTGAGAACCTTGATGAGGACTTAGCATCAGTTTGTGCTCTTTTGTGAGGGCTGTGGACAATCAGATATTTGCTGCACTGCCAATATAAGCACTAGCTTTTCAGATTACTCTGACCTCACCCCAGAGGAATTTGCATAATTATTTCATGCTAAGTAGAAGAGCTTCATAAGTTGAAGCATCTTTGCACCATTTTCAATAATGCACATAGGATTACTAGATTTCCTTCTAGCATTCCTTCAGAACTGGGTCTCTCACATCTCAAATTATTGAATACACCAACATCCGCCCGCTGGCTAGCCCTCAAGTGCAAATTAGGTATGCTCTTGGAGTATACGAAAGCAGAGGAACCCAGAGCTTGAGACCCACCAGATCTTTGATATGAAGTAGATGTCTGAGCACACCAATGTAAGATGGCTAAAATAGTTTTGCAGGTCAGTACAAGCAGAGAGGTAGCCAGTAGAAGGCTGTTGGTTAAGAAGGTGGTTAAGGGTCACCTAAGGCAAAGGTCCATGGTGTTGAAACATTGAAGTTACTGGACAGAGATGCTGGTCAGGCTGCTCGTGATCCACACTGAGATATTGCTTTTTCTATTGCTTGTGGAGCTGCTGGAGAGAGTTCAACACAGGGCTATGAGGATGATCACGGTCCTGGAACATCTGCCCTATGAGCAAAGGCTGAGGGAGCTGGGCCTGTTCAGCCTGGAGAAGAGAAGGCTGAGGGGGGACCTGATCAGTGTCTATAAATACCTCAAGGGAGGCAGTGAGGAGGAGGGGGCGGCCTCTTTTCAGTGGTGGCCAGTGACAGGACTAGAGGAAACGGCCACAAATTGAAGCACCAAAAGTTCCACAGGAACTGAAGGAAATAATTCTTAACTGTGAGGGTGACAGAGCCCTGGAACAGGCTGCCCAGAGAGGTTGTGGAGTCTCCTTCTCTGGAGATCTTCCAAACCCGCTTGGACGCAGCCCTGTGCCATGTGGTCTAGGTGACCATGCGTGAGCAGGGGGGTTGGACTAGATGAGCTCTGAGGTCCCTTCCAACCTTGGGCATTCTATGATTCTATGATTCTGTGATTATAGCCCAGCCTCAGGCATTTGTAATGATTGTTGGCCACCACCTCCAACCCTCTTCAGGCATGTGTACTCCAACATCTGATTCTACAGTTTAGGCAAAACATACTTTTTTCTTTTTTTAACCTTACATCATTTTGGCCAAACGGGGAGTGATAATGTTGCTGACAGATCTGGGAGATCCTGGAAGGGGACAGCAAAGGAGGTAAGTGACAAACAACTGGGTGCAGGCTGGACTCTCACTCCATATCAGCTACAGTCTAAACTGCTATTTTACATCTGATTACAACCTTTGTGTTCTAAAGAGCTATGAGTGAGCCCCTTGGCGGATGATAGCAGTTTGAAGAAATTATCTGCTATCTGCATGTCCTTAGGTATACGCGAAAAGTACTCCTTGCTGCTCCTCCCTCAGACACTCTGGAGACATGAAACAGACGATTCCAGTCTGGATCCATTCCACTCCAATTATCCACTGTTTTTTTGTAACATATATTTTATTTGAATAAATCAGAAGGTTCCATTTAACACATTGAGTTTATCTTGGCATATACTTCACACATGCAGAAATTCTGTATTAGGGCTTTCATATAGCCATTAGCAGAAGAATCAGCCAAATGTATCCCTGGTGTAACTCTACTGACTTCAGTTAAGTTTCACCAGGGGCATCCCTGTTCTGTTGATTTGTCCCACTCATTCTCATTCCAAAAGACAAAAAACAAGAAAATACATGTTTGTATTTAGTTAATACAATGTATTCCCTGTATGATACATATTTAATACCCTGTACTTTCCTTCATTCACTGCTATATTGCATGCTGATTTAGATGAATTATTTTCACATTTATATGTCATTCGGGTTTTAAAACAGATATCATAACAACACAGATGTTTCAGGAAGAAGCAATGGGAAGTCAGGAAATATAAAACTTAAAATTGCTGTTTGCCCCATGCATATAAGCAGGCCACCTTAAAGTGAGTCTGTTGGCAACAGCAAGCCTCAGAACAGCAGGAGTCACTTGGGTGATAAATTATGAGTGCCAGTATCCGGAGACTAACTCTTGGCCCTATTAAAATATAATGGTTAAAGTAGCTATATCAAAGAGGTAAGAAAAAGCAGATCTACTTTGCATTGGATTCCAAGTACCAGGTAGGTGGGCAGGACTTCACCTGATTTAACAGTTCAGTGCATTGCACTGCATGAACAGTCTTATCTGGGCACTGCCATGGTTCCTATTTGCTGGACAAGGTGTCAAGGGGTGTACTTCTCTGTGGAGTCTAACACCGGGTAATCAAAACAGTGCCTGCTACAAGATTCACTTCAGGAAGAACTGAGGCAGAATGACATCAGTCAAGAAGCTGTGTCTTGAGTATCTCCCCCACAAGTTAGTTCTTGCTTCGCTGCTATCAAACACCTCTATCAGTGACATGGATGAAAACATAACTGTTTTATAGACTAAGTCTACTTTGAAAAAAAGAATCTGGGAGTGATAGAGATCACAAATTGGTGAGGTAAGAGCAGTCCAGAGCAGTTGCTAAATTAGGCATAAGCATCTGCTGATATAGGCCTGTATCTACCTACAAAGAAGTCTTCATTCTTCACCCTAATGGGGTGCAAAGTCTGCCCCAACAATCCAGTCTCTAAGGATGCCATAGGTAAAGTGGTAGGTGGCTTGCTGGATGTGAAATCCCAGGGTGACGTGCTAGACATTTTAATGCTCAGATGTTGTCACAGGAAAAAGTGGCTAATAGTTCTAATATATCTTTGACAATGATGTGATCTCCGCAGTACCATGCCTATTTCTAAATGCGGAAGAACTGGACAGTATGCAGAAAAGAGCTGACTATGTGAATGATGGGCTTGGGACACATGATAAAGACACAGGCCTAAAGGTGAAAGTGTCAAGCAGCTCAGTGGGGTGGGCTTGTCAAGAAGAAGGCTAAAGACTGAGTTAGTCACCATCAAGTCAGGTAGCAGAATCTCATGAAGAGTGAGTTTTTCAGTTTACTAGGCATTCTGTGGCTGGAAGTTGAAACCAGTCAAATTCAGAGTTAAAATGACATATATTTTTTTCACATTCTTGATAATTAACTAGTGAAATTATTTCCCAAGGGCTACAATGGAGTATACATCACTGGAAATCTTTTCAATCAAGACAGGATGGTTTTCAAGCAGATACACTCTAATTCAAAGCAAAATTAATTCAGGGCAGTCCTGCAGTCTGCACAATTTAGGAAGTTGTGATAAATGTAACCCTCGAAGCTATGGTGTCTTTTACTGCTTTAGAGGCCCAAAAGCCAGATTGTATGTATATAACAACAGTCTTATTTATTGCTAATACACAGCAGTGTGTGAGGACAAACATTATTAGGCAAAGCATTAATATGCTCAGTATCCATGAAGCAGGCACCTAGCAGGTCTCTTTTGGCCAAAATGTTGTTAGCTAAGAAGAGATGTACTAGCCTCCGTTTCTGTTTAGAAAAGATTGATTCTCAGTCCTCTAGATACATTATATTCCCCCTCTTTTCTTCTGGATTTCCAGATGTTGTCAAGTCAATGATGGTTTTCTGCCTTTTTCCCCACTGAATCACTGAGAATTTTACCTCTCTGCTTCAGATATCTAATAACTAGAATTGAACCAACAAGCTCATCTCTGTGGTCCCTCTCTGTATTTACTTTCCTGCCTTGCAAGGTTAAGTAGTTTATAAAATCTTTCACTTCCAGATTAAGATTACAACTCTTCTTCAGTGGAAGTGGGATCTGGGTCACATAAATGGTTCCAGTGGCATTTCTCATATTATAGTCTACAGATATATGAAGATCCTGACTGATCCTAGGAATATAAACCATGACTATAGAAAGCTGCAAAGACAATAAATTTTTTAAAAAAATGGCTGTTGTACACAAACACTGAGGGATGTCTATGAAGCATGTGCTTTAAATCTTATACAGACACATGAACATGTTAGACAAATAGATAGCACTAGGCACTGCTATGTTCTTATGTTACACATTTCATATCTCTCTTGATAGCTTTAACTATTCAGTTAACCCAAAGGAACAGCTATGCTGGAGATAATGTATGAACCAAAGTTCAAATAACTTCACCAATCCTCCAGAGTGTTGGAGCTGCTTAAAAACCACAACAGAAAGATCACATTTTCCCCTATTCTCTGTAAATTGTAACTTAAGTGCAAAACAAAATCAAGTAACACCAGTTTGTGTCTTTGAAGGGATATATATATATATATCATTTCAGGACAAAATGTTGTCAGAGCGATGAACATTCTGGAGGTATCCTGTAGAATAAAAGTATTTTATGTAGAATGTAAAACAAAGGTTTTTCTAGCACTAGCAATAATTTGTACCATCATCAACCCTCAGTATCCCGTGTAAGCCTCTGCTAGGACACCACCTTCCTGATAGTTCCTCCAGGACTCCACCTGGGGTACTGTGTGCAGTTCTGGGCTCCCCAGTATAAGAGGGACGTGGAGCTTCTCGAGAGGGTCCAGAAAAGAGCAACCAGGATGATTAAGGGAATGGAACATCTCTCGTATGAAGAGAGGCTGAGTGAGCTGGGCCTGTTTTCTCTGGAGAAGAGAAGGCTCAGAGGGGATATGATTAATATGTATAAGTTCAGGAAGGGAGAATGCAGGGAGGAAGGGGACAAGCTGTTCTCACTGGTGGCCAGCGACAGGACGAGGGGTAATGGCCACAAGCTGGAGCACAGGAAGGTCCGTCTCCAGGTGAGGAGGAACTTCTTTACTGTGAGGGTGACAGAGCAGTGGAACAGGCTGCCCAGGGAGGTTGTGGAGGCTCCTACTCTGGAGGTCTTCAAAACCCGCCTGGATGCCACCCTGTGCCACATGCTGTAGGTGTGCCTGCTTGAGCAGGAAGGTTGGACAAGATGATCTCTAGAGGTCCCTTCCAACCTTAAATATTCTGTGATTCTGTAATTCTGTGATTCTGATAGCTACATACAACCTGCCCTGCACCCCACTCTGCACTGCTATTGCTAGCAAGGGAAAAACCTCCCTTCAGCTCCAGTGCACGCAAGTCAGCCCAAAATTGCATTTGGTGGGTAAGCAAGTAATGTTCTGGCTGCAATGTCTCTTTTAAAAGTTATGTATTACAGTGCCTGGAAACTCCACTAATGTGGCTGTGTGTGAAACTGTGACGGATTACAGAGATAGATAATACTGGACATTTTAATGTACTTGTAATCTGACCAAAAATATTTAATTTTTATGTTTTTATGATAGCTTCGAAGTATAAAATGACAAAAAGACTGCTCCCCTATTCATTAGTAGAGATGCAAAATAATTTGCAAGTACAATGAAGTTCGTATACACGCACCTACATCACCTTGATATAAATCTTAGGGAATGCATCTATAAGAATCATACTTACGTTTGAGTGCCAGTCACACCACCATGTACTCGCAGGATGTAGAGCTGAGAAGTGTTTACTTTTTCTACATGAAGCTCAAGAGAGATAAGAGTGAGCAAATTCATTCCTTTTGCATTTCCTCAAATTTGACCACTCTGATGGAAGTGCTGCTGCTTTGTTTGGAGGCTGTGAAGCTGCAGCTTCCCATTCCTACAGGACTGGCCGTGCTTGATATAGCTTTGTTTCATGGTACACACCAAGGGCTCTCCAGTCTCTGAAATCTCCCCTCGTGAACCTTGTTTAAAGGAATGTGACATGCTTTGAATCTGGCTCAAAAGGGAGAATTCATCTGACGACTTTTGTCAACCCGCTAACCTGAATGCTCCTTTACCTGCTTATGTTTATAACACAAAACCTCCACTTCCTTTAGCTTGTGCGTAAGAAAATCAGTTTGTCCCTTCTTTTCCAAACCCTTTATTGTATCATCCTGCTCGCCCAAACAGCATCAGAATCAGCATGGTCTCCAGAGCTTTATTTATTTGCTTCCTTTTCTAATAAAATAATAATAATAATAGTAATAATAAAAGAATAAGTCAAGATTAATAGTTCTCCAAGCACTTCGCTGCTTCTGCTTCTAACTGAAAAAATACAGGGCAAGACTCTGCAAAAAACAATTTGTTGTTTTTGCTGTAAATTAAAGGACTTCCTTTCCAAAAAGTTCTCTTTTAGTGTGGATTTTGAGGTAATGCTTGGGTTGTTTCTTATTTGAAAGGGCTCATCCATTCTCAGCCATGGCAGACACTCAGCACAGTATAACTTAGGTGTCTGCCTGGGGTGTATATGTGTGTGTATGCATGCGTCCTATTTTTGAGCTATTTTGACTTACGCTTCATATTCTAGTGCTTTCTGATAAGTAGAGTTTATGTCAGAATAATTGGCCTGAGGATTTTTTTTTCCAGTCCACTACATTTCTGAGGTACAGCTACATGGGAGATAATGGAAATGCCTCTAGAGTATCTGTCTGACAAGGGAAATAGCAAGAGTAAGGAGTGAACACAAAACAGGGACCTTGTCAAAGAGTGTGCAAGTGAATCAGTCCAATCAGTCACTGTGGGTGACGTATCTGAACAAATTGAAGCTGACACAATGGTCAATTTGACTAGGGAAAGTATAATTTTGGATTAGGGTGAACACCTTTAATCTGTCAATTGTGGCAGTCTTAAACCTGTAATTGAAAGAGCACAGCACTGCTTTACTCCAGATGTCAGTCAAACCCATTCTCCCTCTTCTAATCACTGATCAGTTTGCAGTCTCTTCCACATTTACTTATCACACTCCTATTTATTTCCCCTTTTAGACAAAATTCTTTGCTCTACTTTAAGAAAACCTCAATCCAATACACAGAGCCCTTCAGAGTAACACTGGATGGACCTGATTTTCAAAGCAGATGGTATTCAGGACACAGGAAATAAAACAGAGTATCACCATGTGTTTAATTTTAGCTCTCACTCCCTAAATTGCGGTTTAAACCATAAAACACTATTTTATTTTTAGTCTGCTTATATGCCTCAAAAGAACCAGCCCAGTCTTTCCAGAAGCACAGTCTTATCTCTCTAGTGTCACTCAGAATGGGGCAATTTCTTCTCCAGGAGCACTGCTCCCTGGTGGTGGCTGAGTTTCCAATCCAATCTACTTCTCCATCTTGACCAACTCTGGGACAGGTAGTGAATAATTTTTGTAAGATCTTACCCACCAATCTCTCTGTGAAGTTACACACCAAGCGTATGGATTTGCAGGATGCAAATATCCCGTAACAGCTTCAAAAGAAGAGTTAGTAAATCTCTACCCACTTGCAAGGGGATAGTCCATATGCTCCTCAAAGTCTCCTGAGACTTTTACCCCAACAAAGCCTCTTCCAATGTTTAGATTAAAGGAACATGGAAGGTACAGAGCACAAGCAGGTAACAGAATGACAGGCTGTGTGAGAAGGCCCTACAGTTCTGTTCATCATCTCAGGCAAACTCAAGAAGAGCATTTCCTTATCTTTGCTCTGCTGCAGGTGATACATGCCCCACACTAAGATCCTTTTCTGAATTTTGAACCTGGCATTCTCCATGGCATTTTGAATAATAGTCTCTTTAACTCCTCAGTCATTCATGGACACAGTCATTTTAAATGTTTGAGGGGCTTCTATAGCAACTCCAGAGGGAAAGGGATGGGGAAACCTCTTGTAACTCTTAACAGTGATCCTGTCTTTGAGAGGCAGTCCACAGAGAAACACTGAAGAGAAAAGTGGATTCCCATCGTCTGGTAGGATAAAATGCAGCAAAGTATTAAAGGGGCTAAGCAAGCTCATTCTTTCAGCATGTGAGGTTGAAACAACAGGCAAGGGAGCATCCCACTCTCCAGAGTTTCTCAAGAGTAAATCATCCAAACTATTAGATCTCTGTTAATATCTGTCCCCTACTCTGTCATTTTTCTCTGCTGTCAACTCCTTGTAGAGCTGTCTCTTCCATCTCTCTTACGTTATTATGGTTGCCATTCCCTCCTCTCAGCAACTCCTATCAGTTACGAGAAAACAAAAAAAGGGGGAAAAAAATCAAAAGGTTCTCAAATTACCAATAATCAAAGGAAGTACAACAAGGTTGTTAAAAGGGGAATAAAAGGAAAACCAAAAAGAGAGAATGAGAGAATTTTGCAATCTGTAGATGATTTCTGCTTCTGGGATTGCATTTGTTATTAAGATTTATAGGTCAGTCCAGAGCTTAAATAGCAGATGTTTTCTCATTATTTATCTTCCTGGCTAAGGCACAAGATTCCTTTTTAAGGAGATCTGCGTAACACATGCAATGAAAATAGACTGCTCCTAGGGTCAGCCCTTGTAACCAGTGAGCTGAAACACCCGTCAAAGAAGTTTCATTTCACCCTTCCACAACAGGAAGATGTGTGCTTACCAGGGACTTACTAGAGAATGATCTTGAAAATTTCTTATAACAAAACTGATTTTTACGTCTTGTCCAGTTGCCCTACCATTACATTGAACAACTGAGCATTTGAACAATTTCATGTACAAACAGTCAACTTTCTGGCAGGCTTCAGCTCCCCTCTGAGAGCTATGCTTTTGAGCATAAATCAAAAGTTGGCATAGCAAGTACTCTTCTGAATAACCCCATTGCTATACATGTTCTTTACAGAGCACAACCTGTTGGTACTGGTCTGCACGTCCTAATATTTAATAATTCCATATTATTAAATAATAAGTATTTCACATATAGTGAAGAGCAGTATCTTAAGAAAAACCCAGAAGTCTCAAACCATGCTGAGGAAAAATAAAAAGATCTCACTTCTTTCATTCCTTCCACCTAGGTCTGGACTTTATACCTTATCATACTATTTTACTTTCAGAGTCAAACATGGAGATTTACATCCAAGTCCACTCACCTTGCTCTCAATATCAGTAGAAGACCCATCTCTGCAAAACACATCTTCTCCCTACTAATCAAATTACTTCTCCCCCCCTAAAAGAATTTAGTGGCAGAGCAGAACTTTCACTCTACCACCATTATCATTTTTCTTATCTAGCCTCTTAAACTGATTAAAAGTGCTACCGTTTCAAGTCATCTCTCCTTCTAAAAGCCACTCAAGGCTTCTAGAAGCTTCCTTGTGATGTAGATAGCCACTGAACTGAAATACCTTTCACAGGTCCACATACCTAAAGCATTGTGCCCCTCTGTGCAGATCAGTGGCCATTTTGTTCCAAATCGTTTACAAGCAGAGACTCACGCACCTGTGTAAAGCAGGAAGTTGGGTGAGGTAAAAAAAATCAAAATAAACAAACAAAACTCCCAGCAACCTGACTTCTGAATTCTGTTGTTATGTTGCTTATGCAAGAAATACCTCCTGACTCAGGAGTAAAAGTATGTGCCTTGTTTCTTAGGACAAAGTTGCAAAATGCATTGTTCTTTTATACACATTTCTAACCTCCAGGGCTTGTACATGTTCTACAGAGTCTGTTGAATCTTCATTATCTGTTATGATTGGCCTGCATGAGTATCCCAGAAGTTCCCAAGCTAGCTGAGTCTGGGTCAAACCCTGGAAGTTTTTCTGACTCTGGGACTGGAGGGTGCACTTGAATGTGAAGATGCTTTTTCTGGCTGCTCCTCCTCGAGTGTGGGCCTCTGTAATTCCGTTGCTGCAGCCTTACAGACTCTGCTGAGACCACTCAGGGCTCAATATCCTATTGAAAAGCACACACCCTCGGAGTGATAGATTTGCTTTACCAGAATCAAAAGTAATGAGAAGAGAAAGAAACATAGGATCTGCATAGCAACCTCCAACCACACAAAAGTTACGGCTCTTCAAGGAAAATAGTAAAAGCCTTTGTAATCCCTGTGGTGTCAACAGCCTCTTCTTCGCAGTCCATGGGACCTCCTTGGCTCTGCAGATGCTGATGTATGAGAGAAACCATGTCCCTCCCTGATACCTCAGTGTCTTACAGCAGCTGCCCTGCCTCACAATATCTTCAGGCAATTACAGCCCAAACCCCATTGTAGATGAACTAGACCAAACAGTTCAAACCTTTCACTCTGATCCCCACAGCAACTGTGATGGGAAAAGTGGCCCACATTCCAGTGAGATACCATGGGAGATTTCAACTATAAGGACTGCACTGTGTAAGTGCCGTGTAAACATCACTCTCCTGGCATAGGTCTACAATCAAGGACACTTTTGTTCATTTGCTGCCAGTCCAGCTTAAGTCACTACACCTTCCCACTCTCTCAGCTAAATCAAATATAACAGTAACTGCACAGGAAACAAACAGCCTCTATTTCACTCTACGGGCCCACAGTCCACCCCCATCTTCCTCTGTTGATAGCTGACAAATACTGTACTGACATGGTGAGAAGCCTTTGTCCTGCTGTGAAGCAGCTGTTGCACATTGCAGCTGCTACAGCTGAGGAAAGAAGAAACACCACAAGGCTTTTGGATTCTCCAGCCCCTCTCACTAACTAACCATTTGTGTGCACTAAGCAGAAAGATAAAGCAGAAAAATAATACACCTGTATATTGTGTGGCTGCTCTCTAAAGTTCACAGGACACTACTTTTCAGGGGCAGTACCCTCACTCACTGACAGGGAACAGTCTCACCAGGTCTGAACATGGTGGACAGAGTTAAGTACCACTGACAGTCCCAGACAAGCACAAGTGATGAACCAAGTCCAGGGTCCATCTGGAGTGTCCAGTCAGGATCAAAAGGAGATGGGGTTAGAGACAAGGCTGGAGAAAGGCTACCACATAGATCTAAGAGATCTACCTAGGAGACAAGCCACCTAAAGTGTAGGTCCAAGGTCTATGCAGAAAGCAGGGCCAAAGACAGAACAAGTGATAAGCACAGTTAAAACATAGCTCAGGCAGGGAGTCTAGGCCTGAGTTTAAATGCTGTTTTGAGCCCATGGGCAGGTGTGTAGGTGGAAACCCAAGGCAAAGCTGGTCAGAGTTTGTAAGGTGTATTAGTGCACTCACGGCTCTGGCATCAACTACCCTATAGGGTATTGATTTTTGATCGTGACCTTTAGGTATGTGGGTTTGGCACCTCATTCAGGAACTGAACTATCTATTTCAGAAAGGCAAATATCTAAAGTCAGATTTAGATTAACTAGATGGTGTGAATAATCCATTGCAGGTTTTATCATCTTCTTTTCCTCTGAGTAGTATGTTAATTTTTCTGTTCCTGGGACCATAGGATGATGCAGGATTCAGCTCCAGACAGAATATACTCTGGCTTTAATAGTGCAAGTCTCAAAGTTTGCTCAAGCATTCTCAGAGCAAGTTGCCTCCTCTAATTTTTGTCTTTAACCTTTTTCCCAGGTACCTGCATAAAAACTCAAAGAAGTGCCTGTAGTGCCAGTCTCACCAAGCTCTGTTACACCACCTATGTCCATAAGGAGGTAAAGAAAACACATTTTAAAATTGTAAAGCCAGTGGTATGCGCTAACGATCCATGTTCCCTGAAAAATATTTGTTCTGTTCATTATTAACACTAAAGTTCTCTTGCTAATTCATACACTGCTCTCCAGGATTCCTTCCGTCTTTGGCTTCCCTAAAGATATGTGCTCTACAGGCGAATACAAGTGTTCAGCTGAGCTCCAGTCCAGCACTTTTCTGTATTAGGCAAAAATGTTGTTTTCATTACCAATCTCCAGCCCCTTAAAAAAAAAAAAAAAAATCTGAAACAGTTTCTCATGAAGTCCACATCGCATAAACAACCACCCCAGGTCCTGGGAACAACAGCCAGTCCACACATGGACTGCACCACAAGAGCAACAGCTCTTACTGGTCAGGCCAAAGCAGAACAAGGACATGCTCACTTTGAGGGACAGATGGTATCTATTTAACTAAACATTCTTCCACTAAGGCTGTTTTAATGCCCAGATCATTTCTATCAGCTTCTTATCACATTTGGGAGCCCAGCATGCTTCTGGTGGAGGCTGTGTAAGTGCTTTCCAGAGACTACTGTAGTTTCAGGGATCAAGGCAACATATCAGCATGAAGAGGAGGTATGTGTTTGTGTGTGTGGGGAATAAAAACAACCGCATGCCATGTTTGCTGATTTTGAAATGTTCTTGGATGGATTTCCAGGTAGAATATAGATACAAAAACGTGGGAGGCCTCCTTCATCCATACTCAGATTGCTATATGTTCATGGGCAGGCTGTGAGCCTTTAACTCTTCTATGCCTGTGTGCTGTTTTGCAAATATGAATGAGCTCTGCCAGTGCTCAGAGTCATGGGAAACCTCTCCAGCATTTGTAGCATGGTTCTTAGATCAGGCCTTTTCAAGAAGGCTTATGTCTGTCTGCAAAATTCAGTGCAAACATGCAACTTAGCATGGCACCCACTCCATGGAGTGCCTCTCTTTCCAGATACTTCTGTTGTGTGCAGAGAAAGTGTTACTCATCCTCACTGAGCTTGTCACAGGCTATCTTACCGCTAGGCTGTGAGGCAGAGGTGTTTACTATGAGAGCAGTGAGGCCCTATGTCAGTTCCCTTCGACTGTTAAAGTATAACATATGAAACTATTAGCATGACATCTGTGTAGCATGTGCCCAAGCACCTTGACGGGAAGAACTCGAGAGTGTTCAGAGAGAGCAAAGAGGAACGCGTGGGACACCTATGAAAGGCAAAGAGAAGTCTCTCTCTCCTCACCAGTGAACTGGCTCACACACTACTGCAATAACAAGCACTGGCAGGTTGCCCAGCATCACTGTACTCTGGTTGTAAGTAAGTGAACTGTGAGGCACAAGCAATCTTCTGGGAAAAGATCACACCAAATATATTTTATGCTATGTTTTTCCCTCTTTTTTCTTTTCTTTCTTTCTTTTTTTTTTTTTTTTTAGCCAAACCAGTCTATTATATTTCTTCCCTGGCATTATGAATTTCTTTAAGATCCCCAGGAGCTGTCCTTTCGAAAACCAAACTTTGAGTAATCTAGCAGATCTGTTTTAAAAGGCAACAGAGATAAACTAGCAATCTTACCCTCAAAGAGATAGCTTTCAGAATAAAACTGGAGCACAACTCATTACGTTTTTCTTTTGTTTGGGCTGTTGTTTTTCTTTTTTTTTTTTTTCTTAGATAAAGCCAAGAAATTGAGTGCAAGAGAAAAGCATGTTATTAAAATGCTATAATTATCTATATGGTGTGCATCTTTTATAAACTAGAAGTCAAAGAACCCCAGATTTTATAATAACAGTGAAGTAAAAGGAAAAATATTCCAAACAGCATGTTTTGTATTGGTCTGGTCCTTTCAAAACAAGTTTGACATGGTTTTACAAGATAGTCCTGGTCACCTCATAGATACCAACTATAATTCCCAGTCTAAATTGAATTGGCACACAGAGATTTTATTAGAAGCACATGAATCGGTACTGCTTGAAGAATGAAGATTCTCTTGTTCTGTGCTGCAGGCAATAATAAGATGCATTCATTTTTATTTTTGCTTATTTCCAAACATAGCTTTCACAGATTCATTAAAAGACAAATTTTGTAAGATCACAAAAACTCCATGAACACATTGGAGAAGATTCATCTGGCAAATCAGATCATGGGCAATCATCTGGAAACTTGGTAAGAAAAATAAGCCCATCTATACCAGCCCATACTCCCCATAGTTTCGCAAATACAGATACTGGGAATTTATTAATATCATTTACTGCTGTTGTTCTTAATTAATTTTACTGTATTAGTGCCTGGGAGGCCTTTGCTAAGCTCTGTGCTGCACTGTGAGGTGCATCTACACACAGAAAGTTCCTGCCTCAAAAGGTTTAGGAGGTAATGTTATATGTGGTCTTTCTGCAGATGTGGTGGCACTATGCAAGAGGTTAACTCACAGCAAAACACGACACAGTTCATTCATCTCTGATTCGCAGTGGCATTGAGTACTTCTAATTCCTGGAGACCTCAGTAGGAGTTCTGGGTGTTCAGCACTTTTGGAAGCTCAACTGAAGTTCCTTGCTATACTTCTAACAAAAAGTCCTTAGAAATTAGAGACAGAAAAGAATTATTAGGTTATTAGGCAAAATTCATCCCTGATGAAATCTTGTTTAAGTCAGTGGGGTTTCATCAGGGAAGGATTTACCATAGAAAGATTGTTCCCTATAGTATATTTGGAAGTGTTTTGTCCTATGCAGTTTTAATTAGCTCTCCATCAGCCGAGGCACTGTAGCATTGTTTCAATCAGCTATCCTCACAGAAAACTGTCTCAAGCTATCCTTGTCCATGTTCCCCACACCACCCCTGCCTCTTATTACCTTCTTTTCAGGTAGCTCATTATTTTATATCTAATTTGGCTAATGAATTTCCCAGGGCAGATGCAGCATTCTTTCATGTTTGAAAATGACCTAGCCTGTTTTGTGTTAAAATAATACAAGAAGAAAAAAAAATTCTTTTGTAGGGAAGAAAAAAAAAGCAAAGGTGTTTATGAAGCCTCAAGCTTTTTCTTTGACACTCCATCAATCCCTATATAGCTAGGCTACAGTGTTTCACCACATGTTCTGCATTAAGATGGACATGGAGACTTCAGTCTCAGCTTTACAGTTCCATCACTGGCATTGTTAGAGTGGCTTCACTTTACAGTTCTCTGCCATTATAGCAGTGGACACAAATATGCATACATAGAATATTTCTTTAGTTGCTTCATAGAAATTAGAATAGTACTTTAAAAAGTAAAATAACACAAAGAAAAGCACTGTGTTGTCATTAGAACTGCTGTATTTATATTTTCCCCATTTTAACCCAAATATTCATATTTTCTCTGAGCCTTACACATTCTTTTTTAACTCACCAGTGAAAGTTCTAACATGATTCTATGCTTTCAGTCGTACAATTACAACCAAAATAACGGTGCATGGGTTCAGTGCTACTTCCTGCCAAAGAAAAAAAATGTTCACAGCTAATAGACAAATTCTAAAACCACATTGGATCAGTTACCAAATCCCATCTACCTAAAGCTGCATGTGTTCCCTTCTGTTTCACCATGCAACAAGCAAGACAATTTGCTTGAGAATCAGGAAGACCATGCAGTATAACCGTGTTTTCAGTTTTCTTAATGCTCTTCTAAAACATGTGCAGACATATACTCACTTTAAAATTAACCACAGAGCTTAATTAGGCTTCTTCTGATTGTGCTGGGAAAGTTCCATGTTGTCTTCCTGTGGCCATTTCATCAGCAATGTGCTGCATGCATGTCACAGCATGGGATCTCATCACAGACACCTGCTCTCTGCTTGCAAATGCAGATTTTAACCCCTCCCTCCAAAAAGTGGTGACAGAAGGCCATATTATTTAATTACTCCCGCCTGCTCTCCAAGACAGGGTCCATAATTCCACGTGTTTCATATGGCTTCTTATATTTTTAGGGGGGATCAAATAGGATGCTTGTTAAAAAGAAACCTTCACCATAGATTTCTCTTTGACATTTGGTGAGAACATTAACAAAGAAAAAAATTGACAAGATGAGAACAGTTACAGTGGGAACTGAGGAAAATCTAGGTGCGGTAAATACAGTCATAAGATTAATTACTTAGGTTTTCTTAAGCTCTCACTGTGTAGGTACTTAAAGCTGTACCGTGTAACCTGGTTCTCCTCCACTACAAGACCATGGATACAGGAGAAATGAACTGTGACAGCCACCTCTAAGATCCTAAGGAAGGTGAAACCAACTTAAATTACTAAGGCCTCAGTCTAACTTAGATTTGCACCAGTGGTTTCCCTTGCATGCCAAAGAGTGGAAAACAAAGCAGGAGAAAGATGAAAGAAGAGGTATCAACTCTTGGCTCTGCTTAAACAGTGCATTTAAGTCACTTCAGTCAAAATCATTTAGCGATTCCCACAAAATCCAATCATGGACCAAAGCAAAGTGCACTTAAATTAAATGTTATATATTGTATCCGGCAAGCAATCACCATGCTTGCATTCTCATTGCCCTCAATAGCACCTGCATTCTTTGATCACAGTCGTTTTAAGTGCTATGCTGTATACAAAAGACTAAGCCAGCAATTAGCTGTTCTAGCACGGGGTCCTGAAATGACTACAAATGCCTCAGTCCTTTAATGAATCCTTAAATAGATGGAAGTTGCAAGCAAAGTTCAGCTTGTGTATTTTATGCCAGGTTCCCACAGCACTGTAGGTTCTTACAACTTAATTAATAGCACTTGCATCCTGTATGCCTTCCAGAGTTTTAGTGGAAACTTTAGTGGTCACTTCAAACTCTGACATCCTTTGGACAGTTGTCTTCAGCACATTGGGCAATATCACCAGTCTCTGGTTGAAAAGACAGGATTTGCTGCTAATCATGACTCATCCATATCAATGGGAGGGACAAAGCAAGCATCATTCACTAGTCATCATTCTCATACTTCCACTGAAATCCTTTGTTTTATATAGTAACCAAAATGGGAGATGAAAATGAAAACCATGGCCTAGTATACCAGCATTTGGGAACTCTGCCAATGCCTCTAATTAAAATTCTGTACTAATCTCTTCAGGGAATCCAAGAAATTCTTTCAGAAAATGGAACATTCTTCTATGCATATCCAACTACTTATCCTATAAGAGTGAATATAAAGGAGATTGTATACGATCAGACAGAGGTCAGTGGAGTGAAAAGGACAGTGTGAAAGCTACAGGAAATGAGCCATGTATGAACAAAACTACTGGAATTCCTTCTTGAACTCCAATTCACACAACATATAATTTGGCTAGTCCTGGTCTAAAGATCATTACCTTATTGGAAAGACTTAATTAGTTTTAGTGGGTTTTTAATCAGCTCCCAAAACAGGAGAGTATAAAACAGGTATTTCAAATTACAAGATATGCCATCATGTCCGTTTCCTTCTTCGCCTTTTGTCATAACATCATTAAAGAGCTTAGTGAGAGTAGTTTCATATGAATGAGACGTGTAGAGCTTGGATTGGAGAGGATCTAGAACAGTACCTCTGATATTGATTTATAGGGAATAAACAACACATTCGGTGCTGTTAGAGATGCAATTAGAGATGGCAATTAGTTGGTAACTGAAGAGGGAAGATATTCTGACCAGTAAGAATTTTTAAGAAGATAAAGACGAAAGCTATTTTTACTGTCTATTAAAAAATAAAAAAGAAAACTTAAGGGGAGAAGCAGGGTATATATCTGAGAAGGAGAGGTAATTATAAGGTAAATAGAGCAAGCAGTCAAAAGTAAACCATAAAGATCTTACAAAGAAGAAAGCAATAGGAGGGAACTCTGAAAGATCAATCTAAGCTGGTCTGGCAGTAAGTAAAACTGTCTAGCTGTGTTGCTGAGCTTTATAGGTCAAACGATCCTATCCTGAATTCAGGTTATTGAAATCCAAGGCTTTTGTTTGGCCAACATGGAGCTACAGGGTTTAATCCTTCATTACTTTGCTCTTTACATGGCTTCTGAATTTCATGCAAATTGGCTGAGGACCGTCAATGGGAAGTGGGAACACAAGCATATATGACATCCAGCCTTTGTGGGGGACTCAGCTCCCTTGGCTAATTCTCCAAAATAAGCAAGATCTGCAGTGAACCCAAACAGGATTTTAGCTCCAATCCATTTCTCATTTGAACAGCCTTCCCTCTTCTTCACTGCTTAGAAACTTACCAAACTTCCTCTTTCCTTTTCTTTTCTAAAGGATCTTTCTGTGACTAAGCCATTTATGTGTCTATATTACATGTAATTCTCTGATGTCAGATGAGATAACAGAGATAATCCTCCTAAAGGATTTGTGGCATTATAGATTACAGCTTCCATTTGTATGTTGTGTGCATTGCCTTCAAGAGGTCTTGAGCAATGGTAAAAGATCCTTGTATTCAGATTAAAAAATATCTGCATTCAGCACAACCTTATTACAGGTTTAGAAACACCAACAACCCAACTAAGTGACCAGCTGTTCAGCTCCTGCTGTTCTCTTAATCCACGCAAAGGTAAAATTCTCTTGTGGTCAATGGGAGCCTTGCCAAGGTAACAATATTTTCCTTGTGTTTCTTCACCTGCATTTTCACTATAAAGTGATCACTTAGAAAACAGAACAATTTATTCCAGAAACAAGTCATCTTTGCTTCACCACAGTGTGTTCAAGGCAGAGCAAGTACCTACTTATTGTGTCCTTTTTTGTTCATTTGTTTTTAAAATTTTAACCCCTGTTGACATAAACAGATGGGAATCTCAGCATTTGGTTTATTTTATAGCTCAAAGGCCTACTTGTGGTTTAGACACTGAAGTACTTTTGTAGATCTGCCTGGATCTATATGAGGGTGCCCTCACTGAGACTCTGTCAGGAAAAGGTTGAACAGTTACAGTTGAACTCCAGAACTCAATTTCTCCATGGGAATGTGCAATTAATAATTCCAGAAGGTGATAATAACTAAGAAGATCTCTAGTTGCATTTCCTGCTCTGTAATGTTAACTCCTTTGGTGAAGGCACTAAAAAGTTTTGTGAAGCACAGAAAAGCTATGCTCAGCAGTCTCACAATATGACTATTCTGATACACAGCCAATTCTGGCTCCCAAGCTCAGAAGACCACATAGCTGATCTCAGTTATACTGGATGGTGTGAAACAATATTCACACAATAGCTTATCCTGCTTAGCACCTGTAGAATATTGCTAGAAGGAACATGGCTAATGATGAGTTTGGGTGAAATTAACACAGATATCATGTACAATATACTTTTGCTTAATTATTAGAGTATTTACATTCTATTGAAGCTTGCAATGATGATTTATTTTTAATTTTGTCTCCTGTGAGAACATTCAGTAGAGTGGGAAAAATGTATGTGCTTGCTCTCCAACGATACATCACTTTCTACAGCAAAAATCTGTTTTTTAGCCTCACTCACACTCGTGTTGTCATTTTGCCTGCTGCGGTTGTTCTTCTGAATATACCGGCAATAGTCAATCAACAACAACCATTTTTAGTTTGGAACAAAGATCCACACCTTCAAATAAGTTTGGACACTTCTTGCCTAAACTACTTTGAAAGAGACTAATTCTGTTATGTACAAGCAGGCATATGTCTAATGGAAAGAGACCTCTTGCATCTTGTGTCTTCATGATTTAAGAAGTTACATATTTCAGCTGTTTGTTGTCTTTCCGACTCCCTTGGCTCTGTTGAAATCAGCACTGCGACAGCCAAGATGAAGTAGCTGACTCTGTGAACATTTCTGGTCCCTTCCAATCCACAGCAAAACTCCCTAGCTGAAATCAGCACTGACGGGAACTAACTTCTTAAACAGGCTTGAACTCGATCTCTGTGAGCACATCTGACTGTGCCTGGTATTGTCTAGTTCAGCTTGGAGTTGGAGCGTGTACCCTATTATCAGCAGCAGCAGCTCTACATCAGTCAGCAGCTGGCAGATGGGTCCTTGGGGACTCTTCTCGCCAAGGCTAGTGCAGCCCTATGGCTGTTTCAAAATATTCTCTCTGGGCAAAGCAGGATACATCTCCTTGCAAATGTTTTTATGGCACCATGGGTGTCACTGATAGTGGGAAAAAGGCAGTGCTTGGGAACTGGACACATTGAAACATCATTCCAGTCTTTTTATATGGTCTGATTAAAGCTCCATACTTAGAAATGCCATCATGTTGTTGCTACCTACTTCAAGAGCACAGAGAATATCTCAAATCCTTTTTAATCGTTCTTCAAAGGTTGAACTGAATTGTGTTTGAGTCCTTGAATATGCTGTGTTTGCGACATTCTCTTAAATGATACTTAACATAGATTCTAGTTTATCTAAAGCCAAGTGTGTATAGATCTATGCACATACAATGGTACATTCACACTACTCATCTTTTCAGCTTCTATATACATTTTCACTATTAGCACATTCAGCTTCTCCACTACATTTCCAGGACACACTCCCACTGTTTTCAACAATACTTAGCCCTTGACTTCCTAACAGTATTTCTGTGGCAGTTGTAGGCAGGCCTGTTAAGAAAGCAAGAAATCTAAAACAAAGAAAAACTGTTAAAAGGAGGATACGGGGCAGGCAGAAGAGCAAGTGGAACTAACAGACCAAAGGCCTGAGGAAAAGAAATAGAGGGTGAGAATAAGAAGAACAACATTCAGAAAGATTTGGTCCAAATGTAGGAGGCAGCAGCATTAGCTGATATTAGTAGGGAGAGTGCTCAGATCAACTGGAAGTTCATCTGTTATGGAAGTTTATAAAGAAAGTTGCATAAGTACAGAACTAGCACAGAGCTAAATCCCCCAGCTCCCCATGTTTAAAACATGATGCACAATTAAGCATAAAGGCAAAAAAAGTAGGAAACAATTAATTACATAAACCTGGATGTCTCTTTTAGATGCCCTAATTCCCTCCAAATGGATTTTGTGCTACATCTGCCTTCTCCATGCCACCATCTCAGATACCTTAGATTTCCACCTTCAGGCTACTGAACTCTGTCCACTATGTTCTGTTTTAGGAGTTGACCCCATGCTCTCCATCCTGGGAGAAAATGAATGGCAACAATCTCCACTCGGAAAACAACTCTAACCATCTTGAGTTATGGCTCGACGTACATCAGCTCTGCTATGACCCAGGTTGTACTCATAGTCCATTGATGGATCTAACCCAAGGTAATGGATAGCTCAGTTCTCTGCCTGGCTCAACCATGTGACCACTTCTTACAGTTCCTCCTGTTCTGTGTCACAGGCTGAATACAAAGCCCATGCAGCTGAGCACTGTCATTTCTCATATCTGCAGCTGTACAACCCAAAAGAAACAGCCTAACCCATCGCCAGGCATTCCTGTTACCATAACCAAACAATTTAAGCTTTGCTGTAGCATAGTCTTTCTTCTTATGTGTCCATCTGTTTTTCACCTGGTATCTTCCAGCTGCTGCTCTTCCTCACTCAAGCTCTCAAGTGGCCATGACAGGAATGCCTGAGGAGATGAGATAGAAGCACCTACAGCAAATAAATAAACCAATAAAGCAATAAAAAGACGAAGTGAGAGAACAAGAGGGACATGAGCTGTACAGAGGCTTGAAGGCCAGCCCATAGAGTCACTCAGTCTAGACTCCAGATGTGAAAGCAGAGCCTCAGTGAGTGCAATACGGGACTCCGTAAATATCTCAGCCAGATGTCTCGGGGCCGAAGCTACAAATCCTCACAAATGGTGACAGAGTTGGCTGTTGATGTTTGTAAAGCTCTGCTTCCAAGAGAATCACTGGTCATTCAGTCAGCAGCAGTTCGTTTTTGCTGCCAGATGGGAGAGAAAACCAGGCTCTGAGTTGCAGTTAGTCTCATAGCAAGCTCAGCACTGAGCGCATGGGTCATGGAGTCCTCTGTGAGTACTGAGGTTAACTCAAAATAGCAATCTAGGGAAAGAACTGAAAAGATGATGAGAAACATAAAAGCACATGATCCTAAACTCACAAATAGCTTAAAGCAACTGGCCACCTTTTTTGGTGTTTGCATTCATATTTACATCTTCAAGATGTAAAATGATCTCAAGATCTTTCCATTTCATAGCTGAGCCTCTGGATGCCTAACATTACACAGCAGAAATAACTTGCATTTCTGGAGATGTTGGTTATTCTGGCTGTAAGGAACTTGATGCTTTTATCTGCCATTTCACAAACTAAGGATTACTTTGCCTATCTTATGTTTTCCCAGAAAAATCTGACTAGAGGAGGTGCCTCACAGAAAGTGGCATGCCCACTTTTTGATCTATTGGCAGCTGTATCCATGCCCTGTGAGACTAGAGACTGGATTCTGCTCCCTACTTTACCCAGTTTAAAGGAGCGAACAGAACCTGTGTCTCTCAGGAAGCTTTTCTACTAGGCCACACTGTATTCTAAACTGAAGCTTTCCCAGTCTGTTGAATTTATCCTATTCTCCCTGAAATATTTAAGGATTTATGGCAGACGGTGCTAGGACCTGTGTCTCTGCAGTGAGAGTCTTTATACAATCCACTCTGTCACTGGCCTCATTTAGGAAATACCTGTTTATGACTTGTTCAGCATGTCACCCAAAATTAGAACTGGTTGAATAATTTATGAGATGATTTGTAGGCAAAAGTCCTGAGTTGGGTTTACCCTGATTCATGGAGTAACATTATTTATGACGTTTTGTTCAGATAAAACACATGAACATGTTTTAGTGTGGCCAGTAATTGTCCCAAGATTTGCACTAGGATTTTTTTGTTTGCCTGTTTTACAGTGCCAATAGCCAAGTGGCTTATACAATATAAAAGATAAGCTTTTAA
Organism: Nothoprocta perdicaria; assembly: GCF_003342845.1. Classification (NCBI taxonomy): domain Eukaryota; kingdom Metazoa; phylum Chordata; class Aves; order Tinamiformes; family Tinamidae; genus Nothoprocta; species Nothoprocta perdicaria. Next base: position 3,033,866 of record NW_020455721.1, read on the forward strand.
ACCAATCAGCTGAGAAGAATCAGATAAGGAGACATGTGCTACCTGTGCAGCTATACCTTGAGCTATGGCCCACTGGAATAAAGTTTCTAAAAGGTCCTAATTGCTATCACCTCATAGGGCCTAAACTTCCAGAGACAACCTGCAGTTAAAGAAGATGAGGGTAAGTTACTGCATTACTTTGCAATTGCTACAGGCTAAGAGCTCATATATGAGTGACGTCTGATGCAGGATGACTATTTAAGCTTCAGTGGCAAACCGCTTGGGACTAGTGCTAACTAGCAAGCTGTTTTCTTTTCTCTTAAGTCCTGAAGGAGGTCAGACATCTGCTAGAAGACATGAAAAATACTGGGCTACTTCCTTTGAAGGTTGCAGGGGCTAACTCTTATTTACACCTGTATCACATCTGACATTCAAACCATAGTTGGAATCCACTTAGTTCTAAACAAGATATTGCCAGCGTGGCTATGTTTGGCCCTGGGTCTAAACTGATTTATCTGAACTGACAGGTGTATGGTTTTAAGGTTAATTCATTTACCTTTCTATCCTGAACATGACCCCACAAAATGTGGCACAGAAAGAGCTGTACTATGTACTTGCTTCCTTTTCCTTATTATTCTGCACTTCCCAAGAGAAAAAAGGCATTGAACATAATAGCCTAAATAAGAGTTAACTTCAAGATCTAAACAACTACATTGAACAATTTATTCAGAGCACATCATACTGTTCTTCCACTTCTTTGATAATGAATAAACAGCATCACCATGGCTGAAAGCTAAAGGGGTTATTTCTCCAGGTCCCTTAGACTGGCTTATCTAGCAACTGTGCTGGCAGTTTGGAGCTTTTCCCAGGATATTCTATGGCCAGGGATGCCATAGGCCATTTTATTAAATGTCAATGCCCATCACTGATTGAAAAAAAAACGTTTTTTTTTTTTTTTCTCCAGCAGCACATCAAAAGAGCATCTGTTTAAAGGTCTTTTTAGAGGGGATCTTGTCTTTAAGAAGGAAATAGCATGAAAGATTGTGCAACCCTACCATTCACCAGTTTGCTGTCTCCCAAGATGGGAAAGTCATTGCCCTCAACTCTGCAGCAGTGTAGCAACTCTTCCTCCAGCACAGGTTCAGAACTCACTTCAGACACAGAGACTTCAGACACAGAGACTTCAGACACAGAGACTCCAGTGGCTAAAGAGTTAATCAGAAAGCAGAGATAAATGTAAGATAAGTGAAGCTTTTCCTGTTACTGTACAGATCTCAGAGAAATGAGAATCATACAGAAAAGTGGGGAAAAAAAAGAAAAAAAAAAGGTGGTCAGATACAACTTTGAAGAATGTGCAGAAATTCCAAAATCTTTATCTCTGTCCCCTAGAAAACTGTAGTTCCTTCAAATGACAGACCACAATGCCTTCCTCTCTTTGGAAGATCACAGTTTTCCATTTTTCCATTCATGCACACATGAAGTTACTTGGTAGTCTCAAAGCTGCATTTGTCAATGCCTCTGGATTTATTAAACTTTAGGAAGACATGGCGAACCATTTTCAGGGAAATTGTGCTTCACTTACTTGCCAGCTCTCAAAGAATGTTTTTTTAATTCATCTCTGTTTTGTAAAGTGCTGTCAACACTGTGCAGTTTATTGTAAATACACAATAATAACAATTGTGCACATTCAGCTCTGATTCAATTCCTATGTAAATTTATGTTAATATGGATGCAGATTAACCTTGCTCCTCTTGGTCCCAGGAAGTTGTCAGAATGACATACGGGTTCTGAAAAGGTTGTGTACCACTGATCAGCCTTTTTCTATAGAATTCTATAATTGATAAACCAACAACACAGAGTCTATGGATATTTCAAGCATTTTTTCTGTCTAGTATTCAGTAACCGCTAAAGCAAAGTCTAGCAATTATAGATAGGCTTCCTCCTTCTTTCCTCTGGTTAAATTAGAGCAGTCTTTAAAAGAGAACAAAATGACACATCCATTTTATTCTCTGCCTCTTGGTATCCCTTTTCTCTGTTTTAATATAGAATACACTCACTTTCCCACTCTGTGGGCGGGCAGAGCTGTTCTGAGCACCCAACTCACCCCAGTGGTGAGGTAGCTGGAAGGCTGCCGTTGTTCTCTGACGTTCTGCCAGGGATGTTTGGCTATGACACTTTCTGGTACTTTGCAGTAAATAGAAACTAATCTTTAGTTCATTCCAGCACTGATTCCCTGTAAGGCTCCCAGGCACTTCTTAAATAATCACAGCAGGACCTAAATGGGACTTTGAAAGATACATGGGCTCTTTGCACAGGGATGAACTTCCAGTAATCCAAAAGAGGATGGGGAAACTGCTATCAGAAATGGCAGGCGCTACAAGCGCTGGCTAGGAAGGTACACTAGACAACAGAAGTCCAATTGCCAGGAAGTATTTTTACTCCAGCAATTCACAGCTGAGGACTGTGAATTCTGATCTTGACCTTTGATACATAAAACAGATTTGCTCTGCAGCTGGAAGTTCAGTGGCAGCATTTGTGCTTGGAGGTGGGATTGAGCCCGGTGCTGATAAAGCTGGGAGCTGAGTCATCGGTTGTGAAGTAAGGCAGGAACCTCCTGACCAAAATCACATACCACCCCATTTTCTCTCTAGTAACGCTTAATGGGCTAAGAAGGCCAGTGATTTTGGAGAAAAACAAGAACAGGATAGCTGTACCCCATACAGTGATAAGAAACTTCAGTCATCAATTCTATTCAAGCCTGTCATATGGCTTTAAGACTGACAGTGAGACAAACCCTGTCCTCTGTAAGCTCTTCTTATTTGACTCTGTTTTAGAGTGTTCTTTCACTCTACTTTTTAAATGTAATTTTATAAAACGTAATCTTAGCCCCAAGAGCAAAAGCAATTAAAGCCTGGAAGGAATCTGTATTTTTCCTTTGAAATAGAGCCCATGTCAGGCAGCTTTCACATACCTTGTTCACATACGGCATCCCACCTTGTTCCATTACGGCATCCCACCAGGCCCATTCAAACCAGGCTGCAGAAATACTGTGGCTGGGATCCAACACTGCCTTTCTTCCTGCAATAGTTGTTTGTGGTGATTTCATCTCAATCATTTTCTCTCTCTTTCCACCTCTCATGCAGCTGCTTGCCTGTCTTGATAGGACCAAAGTGTAGCTCATGGAATCTATATGATAATCACAAAAATAGTTATTTCTGCTGAAAAATGGATTTAATTCCCCCTCTAAACCTTTGTGAATTGCCAACTGGGGGTGTGAAACCAGCTGGCAAAAGATGCATTCATTTCAATTTCAAGACTTTCATATACTGCGGCTTCCTGACTTAAAATGGTTCCTCCTCTCCCTAATGAGAGCACCAAGGCCTGGAGTAACAGCCCTTGCTTCAAATGAAGTTTTAAAGTAGCATCTTTCTGTAGCAACTTCTCTGGGGAAGTTTGACAGCTTGCTCAACCCATGGCAATCTAATGCCTCTTCTTTCACAGCGTGAGCATTTGTCAGAGAAGCTAAGAGTCAGACTTGGTGAAGACTGGTATCCCTGAGTAAGTATCTGCAAGTAAGTGGCACAAAGCGTGGGAAGGAAGCTTTGCTGGTAAAACAGAGAACAACTAATCCCATCAGTGTTTTCAGAACATAAAGGCTTGAAATGGACTCCACTTATTTTTTGAATCTCCCAATTTTTTTCTTATTTTTTTAAATGAAACATAATACATCTTTTATTTACTGAAAACATTGTCTTATGTATATTGTTAATAGGTCAAAAAAGGATTTTGGAAAGGAAGGATGAATAGGGGAGCAAAACATGATACAAGGAAGAAAATCCTTATATCTCTTTATAGTTATTCACATAGAAGAGAAAGGCTCTTTCCTGGGAAAGAGTAAATAATGTCAGGTAAAGTCAACTAGATCAGAGCTTCCAAAAGTAAGCTGAATAAAGTCTTGGATGTGAATAATAAAATCAAAAGTGTCATCCATGACAAAATACTATTTGCTTGCAGACTCGAGGCTTTCAGATTCCTCCAGCTGTCCACTTTATCAGTAAAAGCCTTTAACAGACATTAGATGAGGACCTTAATAATAAGTGAGTCTTTGATACCAGAGTTACAGAAATTTTATGTTGGCTGTATGAGCAAGTTTGCCTGAAAAGTACTGTAGTCTATATCCCTTTTGGTCAGAAGCCAAAAAGGTCACTTTATGACTTTGCCTCCTTTTCACTGCTCTCCTTTGGGAGACAGGAAGAATGCAAGGCGCTTTCAGTCAAGCCTGCTAAAACTATTTGAGGTGTTTGTCTAAACTGTAGTCATGTGGTGGCTGCTGTGTCATGTAGCATAGCTCACACCCCAAAACACCTGCAAAGCCACAGAAGTACAGTTATGTCAGCAGGCCTAGTGAAAAGGTGAGGTTAATTAGTCTCTGTTGGGCACTAATGCTGCCATAATGTGATTGCTACTCTAGCCTTCCAACTGGCTTAAGCCTCCCTAGATGTTTCTGTGCCATCACTGTGGCTACCACATGTGGGAAGAGTCTAGCACTCTGCAACTAACTAGATAAACCCAGAGGGTATGATCAAGCTAGGGTTGGACCAGAGTTTTTGTTTAACATTTAAATGAAGTTTTGCTGTTGTTCTTTTTATTTATAACTCTTGGCAGGCAGAAATTTTCATTTACATTCATCCAAAGCCTGAAAGGAAATACTAAGGCTTGGAACTGGAAGGAAGATAGTAAAAAAAAAGAAAAAAGAAAGAACAAATGAGAAAACAACACAAACAACAAAAGCTCTCGTGAAGTTGATAGCATCACCAGACTAGCAAAGCAAGAAAAAAAAAAAAAAGAGTAAAAAATTCCAGGCATAGAATTCAGAAACCGCAGCTCCCTTCCCGGGAAGGAACACACTGCATCTCATTTTTGCTCTGTCTGCTGATACGATCTACATAAAATCCATCACCAGCTGAAAGAGGGCTGCATTCATTGTCAGTGTATTCCATCACTTTGGTGTCCCAAGTTTCATGAGTTTATTATATGCCCGGTCATGGATTTTCTATGAAAGAGAAAGACAATACAAGCTTGTTTATTGTTGCGTTACAGAACCATTAGGAACTCTGAGGCTTTACACATTCATTTCCCCTCCTTTATTGCTTTAAATATCAATAATTGCTATAAATTGAGCTTGCTATATACTATGGCAAGTATCTCCCTATATACATTTATATAAAAATATGAAAAAGACATTGAACAGGGAACAGCAGAATTTACTGAGAAACAAGAAAATTAGCTATTCAAAACCAGGAGAAACTAAAGCTTGGTGAATAAATAAATAAATATTAGATAACTTCCACAATTTCTTCTTCTGTGATTCTGTGATTCTGTCATAATTCTGTATCCAAGATTACTATTTTTTCCTCTAACACACCTATCCATTCAGGAAAGAAGGCAACTAAAAGAAAACTACTCATAGAAAATGACCTCCCTAATTTGTATATAGAGAAGAACTATCTTGGAATCAAGTTTAGAGAGGAGAAGGCTGAGGGGGGACCTGATCAGTGTCTATAAATACCTCAAGGGAGGCAGTGAGGAGGAGGGGGCGGCCTCTTTTCAGTGGTGGCCAGCGATAGGACTAGAGGAAACGGCCACAAGCTGAGGCACCAAAAGTTCCACAGGAACTGAAGGAAACACTTCTTGACAGTGAGGGTGATAGAGCCCTGGAACAGGCTGCCCAGAGAGGTTGTGGAGTCTCCTTCTCTGGAGATCTTTAAAACCCGCTTGGACGCAGCCCTGTGCCACGTGCTCTAGCTGACCCTGCGTGTGCAGTGGGGTTGGACTAGATGAGCTCTGAGGTCCCTTCCAACCTTGGGCATTCTATGATTCTAAGTGATGGAAAAGAAAAAGGCTTAGGTAAAGGCTACATTATAGCATCAGTCATAGAAGAATTGTAATGTCTGTGGAGCATTCGCTTCTGAGCAAGAGCTGAAAAGGACAAATAAACCAAATCCAGCAGTGCCAGATCCAACTCAGTGAAATCAGTGTGCATATTCCCACCAACTCCAGCTACACTTGAGCTTTGGTCCAATGACAGAACTTGTTATGATGCTTCTCACTGTAGCTTATCCTGAAATACCTTTCTTCATATATATTTTCCTCTAATAGGAATCTTGAGGCAAACTTCAACCAAGTGAAGGAGGAGTAGGACTATGAAAGAGGCCATACTTGAAGCCTGATTTAATTGATCTCCAGAAAATTTGGGCTACTTGGTCTGCATCAGATTCAAGGGTGGTGCCAACCCTTCTATCCCTGTGACTTAAGAAAATGGTAGATGGCAGACAGTCTCAAAAGACTGCACTCTTTTTCAGCTTATGAATTTCTACACAACTCATAACAATAGGTTTTCATTACCAAATGGTCAGTGCTAGCCAGAGTGAACTGAAAATACAGAAAACGACACTCCAGTAATTAGTATACCTCAAAATAATGAGCATAGAATTATTAGTCCAATTAAAGACAAGAAAAGCTAGAGTCTTCTGGCAGACCTAAGCAGTTGCTGATTGTAAAGTATCCTTCAGTCCTTTCTCCTCAACAATCAAAGTGAAGACAAGCAAAGAAAGTGCATCTTCACTGAGTAAAAAGCATTCAGCCATTACCATATAAATAGAGTCAGAGTTCCACTTTGGACTTGGCTACTGAATGTTTGGTCCATTTCAGGATCAACAGTAGAAATTTCATGTTGTAGTATATTTTTGATTTACTGTTGGTCAGTACTACAGATTTCATGTTGTAGTATATTTTTGGTTTACAGTTAGTGACATGGTTATCGTGTGACATACTCCAAGCCCAAGGCTGTACATACTGTTTCCTTTAGCACATCATTATGTATGAGAGACAACTGTTATTTAAACCAGTAAAGATGGATGTATCCCAAATCATAAGACAAAAAAGACATACAAGTCCTACGCTTAATTCAAACTGAAGCTTCTCAAGATTGTAACTTGGGACAAGAGCCTTTCAGAGTTTAAAAACAAATACATAAATAAATATACATTCATGGTTAGGGTTAGGTTCTTTGTCTAGCTTTGGTGGTTAGTGGAGCTCTACAGGTCCCTGGCTGCTCAGACATTTGTAATGCACCACAGCTTCCTACATAGGCAGAAGTTATTTTTGGCTTTGCTTGATCAGTGAGGGGACAGTTAAAACTGATGGCCTTCGTCCTTCATAAGACATTTTTAAGGTTGCAATAAACAGAAAGTATAATTAGTGGGAAAGGAGGCATGAGGGGAAAGTAGGGAGCTAAGTAGAGCCACCTTCACTTCTATCATCTTTTGGAAGATCTCACTGAATGAGGGTGTGTTCATTCATTGGTGAAGCTGAACTTACTTAAAGTCTACTCCATCTCCTAGCAAATTCAGTGTCCTTTTTTTTTTTTTTTTTTTTTTGGAGAGTTGATTTGTTTTTGTTGGTTTGTCCTGAGCAGAATGTCATAAAAATAATATGACATGGGATCCCCCACAGAAGCATGTCTTTGTTTCAGAGTATCTCACAATTTGAACATTTCCTCACAGACATTTTATTTTTCAGCAGAGTGTAGCTTTCTGCAAGAATCTTAAAAGGTCAGCTGGATGTCATTAGATAATTGAGTGTATTAGCCAAGATCCTCTGAGGTAGACTTGAGCATCACAATTTTACCATGTAAGATCAAAATGTTTTTCTTAATTTCAAAAGATGTAGTGCCATTTGTTGTAATACCTTCATACAAGAGATCAAATATAATATTGACTACTCATTATTACCTGTAAAGAGGTCAGTAAGTTTCCGGAATTCAGAAGGTTTCAGGGTCTGAAGGGATATAGGCCCCAGGGCTTGATGACTCATCTTGACCTAAAACTTTGGAATATCACCTGCTGTCTTCATTGTTCATGCTTCCTGTGTGGCATTTCAAAGCCTCTCTCTCTCTCTCTCTCTCTCTCTCTCATTTTTTCCCCCCAGGCATCAGTCTTACAGACATTGCCAGATCTAGAGATGTGAAGAATACACAAGAAAGAGAAAGTGAGAAGACCATGCGTTAGGAGCCCAGCTGGTATACATCTGCTTTGCTAAGCTTGAATTGAAAATGAGTATCATTATTCTTGTCTTGCATGTATCCTACTGTGTTTAGCTATTGCATCACACAGAAGAGGCAATGGGCATATCTTGAGGTTAACTCCACTGGACTCAACATGGGTTATTTGATTCCTCAATATCCTAGTATAAGGTGCAACTTAGGAACATAGGATGTTTTATGTGTCAAACTGATCTTCAGAGATGTCCAGAATGGAGAAAGGTTTAGAGGAGATTGTGGCTGTCATTATATAGAGATCCTGGCAAAAGTTAACATGCTCCTTATTGACTTAAGAAAAACTCAGTGTTGTATTCATCTAGACACAGCATTAAAAGTGCCCATTTTATACAACATTGTCTATATGTTATAGAATATAACCTCCAAGAATGCTTTTTGGCAGATGGTTAAATATTTAAGTGGTTGAACACAGATCTAAGAAAAAAAATAAAAAAAAAATAGAGAGATAATTAGAAGACTTGAAGCAGTTAATATTTATTAGTCACGAAGAGTTTGACAGATTGGATGTTTTGCTACCCACACAATCTCTAGTAGAAAAAAATAAAGCCCTCATCGTTCATTAAATATGAAGCAAGCCCTTATATGAGGCAGAAGTGGACAGCATGGACTTCCTGGAGTTCTCAGTATGGGAGAGTGAGATAACCAACTACTACTTAATTCTAGAACAGACCAGAAAAGAAAATGTAAATGAAAAAGTTTTTCAAATCCTTCCAGTGGTAATGTGCAGAGCACACTCTTGAATATCCAGAGCTGAAGCCTAAGGACTCATTCTTGCACCACTCCAGCATTCACTATATACTGTGCTGTCCCTAGCAAAGTTTCAGGATGGTTCTCATCACCAGGGATTATCAAACAGCCCATTTTCTATTAATTGTCTCTTCTATTAGCTCTGATTGTAGGAGCAAAAGTGCATAGAGCAGAGAAAAAACATTGTGTGCCACTATAGAGCTACATAGGACAAAACTCTTCAAATTATTGGTTAAATGGGTAGAGAGGAGGTCAAGAACAGACAGATTTCTAAGGCTACGGTACATGCCAGTTTTGCCAAATGCATTCTCTTTAATTTATGTGCCCAAAAACCTGCTGAAAGAGAAGTGTTGGGACATTTGCCTCTGCTTTATGACTGCCCCACAGAAAGGTCGATATAAGAGTAGTAACTGTGGTTCTCCCTAGGTTGCAGATGCTCGGCTGCCCTGATCATGCCAAGAGGCACAGCTTAGAACCTGCTGTGTTAAATCGGGCCGTACAATTGCACTGAACCAACAGCCAGCCCACATAGGCAGCAGGTTGGATGAGCTCAGGATGGACTTGTTATGGACATGTGGGCATCGGCACAGCACATATGTGGTAGGCCTAATGTGTTCTCCATCTGTCAGATTCCTGATACATGCAACTGTCAGCATCTCTGTCCAGACAAATATGGTGCAAAGGATGTACACGTGACTCATGTTCAGTAAGGCAGCTACTTGAAATGGTTACCTTCCTCTGTAAGGTCAATACTGACACTATCAGTAATTCACAAAAAAAAGATAAATCAGGTAAAATAAAATTGCATTATTTTATATTATATGGCTAGAAAGAGATGAGGCATCTTCACTCTATCCTAGCCTCTCTTTTCATCTCTACTGAATGGTCAGCCTGTATCACAAAACACAGTCCCTTAGGTTCCTTTCTTTCCAAGGCAAATAGAAAGTAAGATAAATCCAAACAAGGCTTCTTAGCAATAACAATTGCTGCTATCCATGTGCAGTGTGCAGCCAAAAGAATGGCTGCAAAGGATTCACTGTGGCAGGCAAGGGGTGAACGGAAGATTTTCATTGGTGTCTACAGAGCAAGGCCCAGAGAAAGGTGGACAGTAATATTATAATAAACTAGCTTAGATGGTACAAACCTTACAGACATTACAAACAAGTGGGACAAGACCAACCACCCTGGCAGGCTGCTGAATACAGTCCTGATCTGGAGTCACTCCACAACAGCCCTCAAGGGAGGCATCAGACAGGAGCCATCAATGCCGACCTGTGGTGAAGCCAGTTTGCTCTCCAAGGGGACGGTCCTTGGAGAAAAGTAATCCCCTGGATATACCCTCCTTCCCTGTGGCTAGAAAAGATGAATTATTGGACACATTTGGGGGTTTTCTTTAATTTAGTAAAATCTTCTAGGGCTGTCTCTATGGTATACAAAAGGAGAGGATGTCTTCCCAGCTTTTTTTTCTTATTGTTGTTATTTTTGGAGAGATTTTTTCTCCTTCAGTGCGTTAGTCTTTTCAGACAAGCGCAATTTATACCTTTTTTTTTTTTTTTTTTTTTTTTGTTTTTTTTTTTTTTTTTTTTTTTTTTTTTTTTTTTTTTTTTAATCTCATTGGTCTAGTGAGCATGGAGGACTGGAAAGCCAGTACGGTTGTAAGTTACAATGAAATCACAACTGCTTTTAAATAAAGTAAGATTCAGAAATTTCAAGTTTTCTTGAGCTTTTTTTTTTCTTGGATTTCATGTTTCCTCTAAAATGCTGAAAAACATCTTCCAGAACATGTCTGTTAAAGTGGAAAAAAGCCGCAACCTTTTAAAAGCAAATGTCACAAGATTCCTTTACACACCATAAACAAGGAAAATGGAAATGAACCCATATTGTTTCCTCTTCAAGTCCCCATAATAAAAAACTACACCTTAAAAAGGTTTGACCTCAATACAGGCCATAATGCAAAGATGTGAGGGTCTTGGAAACTTGGGCTTTTCCTGGAGTGAGGCCCATATTTTGTAATATATCTTGCCTGTTACTATTTTTCTTGATTCTTCCAAAGTAGAAAAGGCTCTTTTGAAGAATCCTGTTTTCTAGTCACTTTGATACACCAGTGTTGGAGTTTGTTTAAATACAAGATTGATATATACACAAATAGATTTAAAATTTTATGGATATGAGCCAACATGTACGATCTGGATCCAGTTCTTGTCATCAATATGCTGCAAGACACTAGGTATAACAGTCTGTACATGTAGGTTATATGCTAGGCCAGGCTGATAATACATATACTTGCTGTGCCTTTATGCACAGTTTTAACTAGCAATGCCTGAAAGAATTTATGCCCAAATTGGTTTCTGTCTATCTAAACAGGACTATTAGCACACTTTGGTAGTGTACCACACCCGGTTGGTAAAGGAACATTTTTGTTTTTGCTTCAGGCAGGAAGATCTATCATCAGTTTGATCCAGTGATTGACTTTCTGTGGGACAAACACTCTTTCAAGAGCCATTCTGCTGGGCTGGACACAAGGCGCTTTTTCAAGCCAACCTGCTCTTTGCTCAATAGGCTGAGCTGAAACTGAGGCTACAGGTTACCTTACAAGAAGCATGAGGATAGGAAACCTTCAGGCACATTCCTTCCATATTCTTTTTGATATCTACAGATGACATAGGCAAATGCATCAGACTTCCATGTATGCTATCTCATACCAGTTCACAGAAGGCTCTCAGAGCTTTTTACCTTCAGAGCTACTGAGACATTGAAGGTCAGATTTACTTTTATTGCTCCAAATACTTCCCTAAGTCCAGCTAGAAGGTGGCCAGCATGAGAATAATTAAATTTTACTAGACCCACTAAAATTACTTCCTGCAATATCTTATCAAACCAATCTGCCATGAGAAAGTTTTCCCTAGTGGTACATGCATAAGTCACTCTAACTTTTGTGGCCACAAACTGAAAGCAATTCCTTCCCCACCTCCCGATGTTTGCTCAGGTGCAGTTTGGTTTACATGTGAACTGATTCATGAGAACCTGCCTCAACCAGTGAGTTAACAGGAATCACCAACCATCTTACACTGACTTTGCAAACAAAGTTCTCAACCTGAAAGAGACTGTTACATAAAAGCATGCTCCATAAAACCATCTTTGTATTTGTACTGTAAGTCCTTAGGCAATTTGCCTTTAAGGATGAATACATTTTTAATCAATCAGCAAGGCATGCAGTATGTAAAGTTCATGCTAGCTTGAGCAGCAGTGGACTGTGGTTTTTTTCCCCTGGTGAACAACCCCCTCGTAGCCTGTGAGCTTTAGCTGGTGAAGTCACACAGTCTGCCTATTAGGACTGCTCACAGCCACATGCCTGACTGCACGCTCAAGTCTCAGGGCCAAGAGTAAACTTTAAAGGAACCCTGCCAATTAAATGCAAGTAGAAAACAAAGACTGTATTTTTCATCAAAGCAAATGCGATCAGAAATGCTCTCATGATGTTGGCTTTGGTAATTATTCTTATTATTCGGCATTCAGGGAAGATGGCTTTTAATTGAGTTTGAATATTAAAATCTGAAACATGAGAGTAAAGCTATCTAAAAATCACAGTTGATCAAATTGTCCACTGGCCAATGGAAGTAAATTAAATACATTTTGCTAGTGGCGAAAAGTAAACCTAATTTCAAAAGATTTCAAGTAAAGATATCCTGTGCCAAATATTTTATAGTCTTGTTTTGTGGATCTTATGAGGCGAAAAAAAAGCCTAGCTGGCATGCATATCTACAAGCTGCAACAAAAGACAAAACATTGCAGAGAGGTCATCCCAGATGAATTCCAGTAAACTTTTTATATCACGTCATAGTCCAAGTACACTCCAACAGGTTGCAGAAAACATATTTGAGGAATGACATACAGAATATTATAGAGTATTCTAGAACTAGCTCTTGTATTGTCTCCATTGTAAACATAATTGATTCAGGCCTCAGTTCAGAAAAATAATGTTCCAGCTTAAGTGTTTAAAGTGCTCTGCTGGATTAAGACCCTATTTACAGTGAGTTTAGCTATAGACAGACTCGAAGAAGGCTTTATGGTCTTAACAGGCAACATTTTCAATTCCTTTATCTTATTTTTCTTTTCAAGATTAGAAGCAAGTGTTGAGCACACTAGAAAGCTCATCTCTAGTGGTCAAAAGGCTACTTCAATCTTGCCTTAAAGCTATGAGATAACTGAAAAGAGTTACAGCGAATATGGTCATTTGTTTTTCAGAGCCTGCCCAGAGCTTCCGGTGTACCATAATATCAATGAAAAGTAAGAAGTATAAAAATAATTTTGGAGTGTCTGAAATAGGCTGGGTTCCTGGCTGCATCTTGCTAGCATCTATTGAATTGATTTAACTCCAGGCCTCCTAATAAACCCTCCTGAATGGCTCAGGTATACACTGAACAAAATGCATACTAAAAACTCTGCCTTAAAAACTTCTGATATGATGTACCTTTGGTTAAAAGACAAGTAGGAATATGACCCAAGGGATCCCAAAAATTTCTTTCATGACTTCCAGAATTTAGTAATTTAAAATTAAGCCTTTCAAAGTCACCTGAAAGAGCCAATAAATATAGATTGATTACTTGAGTTTCATACCTCTCTAACAGACATTATCACACAAAGCTGCCAAAGCCAGTTCTATGCCAGCCCTTGATGTGAAATTAGACTAAGGACAAAGGAAATGTTTTCTAATCTACAACGATCACCTAAACCTGAGTGAGTCAACAGAGGCTGAAAGTGTGCAAAACAGTCAATAGCAATGGATGATTGCCGATGAAACACCTCACATAAATCCTCTTAAGACCTTCCTGAGAACTGGCAACATTTTTAGCATCCAGGAGGCAGATGCTGAAAATAGACACTAGGGATAGGCCTTGCAATTTGCACAAAGGCAGTAGCCAGTCTGAGAAAACAGATATCTAATGTAATGGTTCTAAACACAGAGAGTGGTTCTGATTTCCCAGGAAGTGTGAAGAACCACCACAGAAGTGGAACTTCTGCACTGGCGGCTTTTACCCTAGTTGCCCTACCATCAAGAGTAAGGCCATATAGTCTCAATCCCTGCAGTTCTACCCACAAAGCAGCCTGAACACAATGTGGAAATCTGCAGTGCTGTATCTGGACGGAGGCAGCATCAATTAACCAAGCTTCTCATTTCTCAGAAACTTGCATGCCTTTTCACAGATACCAAGAGGAGGTCAAGGAAATGTTTTTGGCTCTGACTTAGACAGACAGTTTTAGCACTTCCTTGCACCCAGTTGATTGCACTTGGATTTGAGCACTTGCTTAAAGTCAAGAATCTGTTTGCTTTTCCATGGAAGACAATGCCTTCCATATAATCATGACCTAATATAAATATAGGTCAGCACTAATCTTCCACCACAGCCATTCCATCTGGGGCCATCTGTGAGAGATTAGAACGAGCAAAAGATTGTCCTCATCTAACTCCACAGTTCCTCACACGGTTATCATTTTAAAATGCAAGATGGGTTTGTATATATGTATGTCAGGATATATGCTTCATGCCACTCTGTATGCACACTTTATGCACAGTGCACATAGGCCTAGATCTGTGAGTGTGTCTGTGTGCATGTGGATAGATAAACAGCTACTTTGGAATTATTTCAAAGCAAGCGAAACATTTTTCTTTCTTTCTAGTTGTTGCGAAACAACTTGGCCTTGGGATCTTCCAGGGAGCTGAATGTATGAGTGACATACTTGCCTGTTTTTACAGCTCCTGCCTTATGTCAATTTAAGCATCTTTCCTACACCTGGAGGAGTTCAACAAACATCAGCCCACAGGTGTCACCCTCCATTGGCTGAAGGCTGGCTCCAGAGAGTCTAGCCAATATCTGCTTTGGCTATTAACAGCGGAGCGGAGGCCAAGCTCAGTGTGTGGGGGGAAGAGGGGAGGCGAAGGGGGAAGGAGAGGAAGGGGGATACATGTATGTGCGTGTGCATTTGCTGCTGCTTTAACTTTCCATCCATTTAAGAGTTTAAATACTAGGCAAGCACTTAAAATAACATTAGGACACATTCCAGCTTTCTCTGCCAGTTAGAGGGAAAAAAATGCTTGAAACCCTGCATCTCAGCACCCCAAGGGCTTTATGATTTGTTAGGTTTAGTAGTTCAGAGGATTAAAAAGACAGAAATATTAGTAGAAAAAGAAGAAGAAAAAAGTCAATGGATTCACTGAAGCAAATCTAATGGGTTGCTGGGCTAGAGAAGAAAAGGTTCTACTACCTGACTGAATCTTATTTATATTTCTTGCTCCACAATAAAAAATAATTTTCTAGACATTCCCCCCCACACCTTTTTTTTTTTTGCTATGCTAGTCACATTTCCTAAATCCTTTATCAACGGCTGTTCTGCATATGAATGGGCTGTAATTGAACTGTCACATTCATGAAGGTCAGTAACCTTTCATTAGGAAGAATGTGTCTTTCTTGATAAATTGGAAAGTCTCTGAGGATTTGAAAGCATTTTTTTTATTTCATTCTTTCAAATATACCTTAAAATCTAACACAGATCTTTCTCTCTTTCTTCTACTTTCTTTTCATTACACTCTGACAAACCCCTCTTCTTTGTCTTTGTCATAGGCAGTTCCACGCAAAATATTCAAGCACATGCTTTCTCTGTGACCTTCTTAAAAGCAAAATGCAGTGTGCAAGGCTCCCACCCTCAACCCCTCACTTAGAATTGCAGATAGCTGATACTAATGCTTAAAAAAACAAGGAAAAAAAAAAGAAAAAAAAAGAAAAAAAAGAAATTTGGGATTACAGTTGTTGCCATGCTCTTATTTCTTCAGAGTGACTACACTATCAAGTGACCTAGTCAAACTATGTTGGTGCTAGTTTATCTTCTTATCCTTCCAGTGTGTCCATTTACTTGTACAGATGGACAGCCAAGCTAAACACTTCAAGTAGTGACAGACAGTATGGGAAAACCAAATTATAGGAGAGAATTGTGCTACAAACTGACTTTTGTCCTGCAGATACCTTTTGATTTCTGTCACAAGGTATGTCCCTACAACTCAGCCTTCACTATGTAATGGAAACAAGCTCTTTAGAGGAGCTCTTTGCACCTTGATCTCAACCATGATATAGCAGTGTCTTTAAGAGAAACCTGGTCATTATCAAAGTTGCAATTGCTACAGAAAGCAGATTTCATTTTGCAAGCATACAATAGGGTGCATAGAGATGTGCTGGGTGTCCCTACCAGGTCAAAAGTATCTCCAGATGTCTTAACATTATTACCAAGACTACTTACAGAGACAGAAGTCATTGCTGCTATTGCTCCCAGGACTTGGTCACGTTCAGCCATAAGCTGAAGCACAGGAAGTTCCATCTCCAGGTGAGGAGGAACTTCTTTATTGTGAGGGTGACAGAGCCCTGGAACAGCCTGCCCAGAGAGGTTGTGGAGTCTCCTTCTCTGGAGGTCTTCAAAACCCACCTGGATGCCACCCTGTGCCCCATGCTGTAGGTGTGCCTGCTTGAGCAGGAAGGTTGGACTAGATGATCTCTAGAGGTCCCTTCCAACCTTGAATATTCTGTGATTCTGTGATTCTGTGATGTTCTAGCAAGCTTCATCAAGGGTCCAGCTTGTGTCAGATGCCTGATGGATGTAAGGAGGGCAGGAAAAAACTTTATGTTGAAAAATTTAGTCACTATCAGGATGGAAACATGAGCATGGCACAGAAGCAACTTGATCAAATAGAAACAAATTTAGTGTTAACTAGTCAAAGACTTCAAGAAGTAACAGGAATTATATACTCTCCAGAGCTGACAGAAAGCTATCTGTTACTGTCAGCACCAACAAAAATTACGGTGACTGAAGATTCACAGCTCTAAGATGGATTACAGAGGAATGCGGGACAAGAAAAGATTGCATGGCAGCTTGGGATCCGTTCACGGTGCAGGCCGCACTAGAAGCTTTTTGTAAGAATATTTGAAGAGTGCTATTTATTTAATTTGGATTAATGTATGTTTCTTAAGCATTATCTCAGCTAGTATAGATAGTTGTGTTCAGTTTACATGCTATGGAAGTTCTTTACTGCATGGCTACAGCAGGATCTTCTTAAACTAGTGAAGAAAGTCATTCACAAAAAACCTCTCGCAGTACAAGATGAAGACTTGACTCAACTTCCATTATAGTGTCCTTCTTCAGCAAATGATAGTGTGTCTGAATTCATAGGGAGGGGTGTCCCAGATGTCCTCTAATGCTCCGGTTCTGTTACCCCTCTTTAGACACAGAGTTCTTGGGGAAGTTAACCATGCTGCGGCCAAAGGCAAAAATCAGCCTAGATCAGCATCAGAGGATTCTCTACCACTTCTGAACTGCAGGCATCTATAGAAAAAACATAGAGAAAGAGGTCAGCCTTTATTAGTGACTAAAACTATGTGACAAACACTACCTAGGACTCCTAAACAACAGAAAGGCCTTCATGGGCCATCAGTTCCATACCATCATGTTCTAGCTAGCCAACATAAGAGTCTAATTTAAAAATCCCAGCTACAATGACATCTAAGTTCAGTAAGTAATGCATGATTCAGCTAGACTCCTGTCTTTCATGGGCAGCAGTCACAACACATCAAGCAGGCAGACTGGCTTCCCTACGTGCCCAGTCTGGGTATCGGCATGACTTTTTTTTCCCACTGACTGCACAGGAAGCCAAGGTCTAGCAACCTGGCATAACAGGTGGTCAGAATTGCTCATCAGTCTCTTGACCTGACATGCTGTCATTGCTCCCATGTTCATAGCAAGCAACTGGAATACAACTCATAGTTCTTAAATCCTAGCCTGATCCTGGCTTGGTGGAATGAAGAGGTATGTTTTGTGCACTGCTTTTCATTTGCACATTGGGAGGTGACTCTGAAGTGAGGCCTGTTTCAGAGGCAAGATCCCGATTGCTTTACTGAGGAAGGAAATAGTAAGCAAAGTATAAAAGTAAAGCTATGTTTTAATGCAAAGCACTCTTTATGGACAGATTTTCCCAAGAATTAATTCAGAGATCCTTGCTGCTTTAATCTCCTGCAATGCATGTGGGTGTGCCAGTGATCTGGAGGATGGTTTCATGCAAGTGCCCAGACATTCAGATACTTTCAGTTGCCAAAAGAACAGAATTAACTGCCAGTCAAATCAGCTCAAGTGGAAGCCTGCAATCTTGGGAAAGAAATCTCATCAAAATATGTATTTTTAAAATATATTTTCAAGCCTGCCTGACTTAAAACACCCCTGGGGCAGCACTTTTGATGCTTTTGATACTATATAGTGTTGTTTCACTTCTCAGCTAGAAGCTTAATAGCCAAGTGAATGTGAGGTTACCATTTGCAAATCTCTGGAGAGATTCTATTTGGATTCAGGCTCTGGTTTGCTCTGTCCAATTTTATCTAAATTTGTTCTCTCACTTGAAATTGGAGGTAGATTCCTAAATCTCAATATTTGGATTCATACACAGCTAAACCATTTTCTATATCAAGGAATTTGGACTCCAGAACTGCTGTTCGGGGCTACCTCAAATAAGGTTCTGACAATTACATATGGAAAAATAACATCAGAGTGCAGTGTATCACTTCATTATATATCTCCCAATCAAAATAATGAGGCTTTTCAAGCACTCTGTACTGTATAGAAAATAAAAGTGGTTAAAGAATTTGTTTAGAAGTGTGTTAAGCATTTTCCAGGCAGGCAGTGAATAAATCTACTTTACCACTTCATGGCTTTACAAAGAAGCCCATCCATTAACATGGGAACCCTCTTGTTTGCATTTCTTAACAGCTGACATTTGTACCTTTCCAAGGAAAGCGAAGGGCATCTCATTGCTTCATTGTTTAAATCAGTGTGGAAATAATGGGGATGATAGGGAATTGGAGCTAATTTCCTTTGTCTCCTATTCAGCAGATAATGGTGGTATGTGCGGGATGCTAAAGGCCAGGCAGAGGAGGTGACCTGAAGATGACTTCATTCTTATGAGGTTTATCAAAGGCTCCTGTCAGTCAAATACATGCTGAGAGATTGGGGACTGGCCATCTGGTCCAAAGTTAATCAAAGAGGAAAAGGAAAGTAAGCAGGTGAAAAATCCCCCTGTCAGCTTTGTGCAAGGTGGAGGGAGAGGCAGGCAGAGGAGGGAACTCCTCCGCGCCAGCCCCCGGGCTCCGTGGCCACGCTGCACGCACAGCAGTAAAGGCACTGGAGTGGGGTGGAAAGCAAAAGGTAAGTGTTGTTTCGATTTTTCACCCTGATGATCCTGTGCCAGTTTCAGGTGGTGATTCTGAAGGTCACTGCTGCTGTTAGCCATGCAGAGCAGAAGCAAAATTGTTTCACTTGTCCTCAGAAAGAAAGCGGAGCGGGTGACTCCTGGCAAGGAACCAGTGTACTAAAACACAGGATTTTCTGTCAGGGAGCCAGAAATCTTTCCTCGGAGCTACGTTTCCTGCAAGCAGCAATGCGAGGTGCAGCCTTGCCACCTTCTTGTCCTGCAGACACAACCTACACACAGCTCCTCACCTTCCACTCCTTCCAGCCACTGGGCTTAAAACCAGGTATCCTGCAAGCACAAGCTGCTTGTGAGACATGTGGGTAATCAGCCCCTAAGAGCTTTCGTGTTGTTATTGGCCTGTACACATTTTTACACCGTGTATAACCTAAAGGGGGGATTTAACAACATAGAGTTTGGTATGGCTTACGTTGAAAGGGTCTCACACGATGCTTATAAGAAAAAAGACACCAATCAGACAACTGAAATGCCATTTAAATGTGTTACATATACATACATTCTTTCACCTTAGATGCATTCTGAGGTAGAACACCCCAGTGTGACAGCCTGTTAGCCTGATTTCCATAACCAGCCCTGTTCAGCAGCCCAAATCAGCTAAATAGAGACATATTTTTAAAACTACAAACATCCAGATTGCGAATCCCTCCCTCATGCTGGCAAGTAGTCATGCTAATGAGTAGTCTCCTTGACTCCAGGGGAAAAACGCTTGCCAGCAAAGGTTTCACAATCCTGGCCCTAAACATTTATAAAATGATTAATCAATGTGAACTGGCTTAAAAAAAAAAAAAAAAAAGAAAGAAAAGAAAAAAGAAAAAAAATAGGAAAGGATTTTTTGAAGAGCTGCAAATTAAGGCTGAGCACTAAGAGATGTTGTTGTGGACTTAGGTTGAGGAAGGGAAGAATGTGCTGCCTTTAGCACTCCCCCACTGACAGAAACATGCTCAAAACAGAGAGAACTAGAACAAAAGAGTTCGTCAGCTTAGTATACCTGGGGGTGGGACTTGCCTGTCCATTAAGTTTCCATTCAGTTCCCTCCTCAGGTTGAGGTTCAGGCAGGCCCCTATAGGGAGGAACATATGGAAAACAGTGGCAGTGAGTTCTGCTCCACCTGCAGCTTTGCTGGGCTGTCTCCTTTGATGCCCTGGTTGGGAGCGCTGCTTCGCATGACTGAGTATTGTAAAATTGAAAAAAAAAAGATAAGAATATGAGAGTGGAAGCATGCAGGCTTTTAAAAACAAAAGCAAACCTTTGCAAAGAGCTGAACCCCGAAGGACCTCTGCAGAACAGAGGATATTGTCTGAGATCATGCAGCTCTGTCCGTGGTATTCAGTAACACCACGTCCACAAGTATATACTGCTCGCTGCCCTCAGGTTTTTAGTGACTTTTTAAAATAGAGAGAGAGCAACCTGCTGCAGACTAAGCAGCTCAAAACAAATGCAAACAAAAGCGAACAAGGATGGAAACAGAGAGACCTTGAATTATCTTTCTGCTAATGCCCGACATGACCCTTATGCATGAGAATGAAGGTCAGTGAAGAATTTGACCAGTATCACACACGCGCTGTAATTTTCTTCACCCTGACCTGTGCTTGCTTTTTACCATGCTTCCTTACATGAGCTGTGTTGACTTCTGAGAGAGAGGATTTGATAGCAGTAGTTTTTCTTACCTGTACAGCTCCAAACTCAGGAGAAATCTGAGTATAAAAAGGGGCTTGCCCAAAGTACAGAAAGAAAATGTCACCATGTGGATTCCAACATAAAAAACAAACATCAACATGTCCAAACTACTGTATCTGTTTTAATTAAAACTCACAAACAGCTACAAAACAACTTTGTTCCTGTCTCCTTACAGCACAAAGCCTGCAGATGTTCAGAAATGGGTTGAGAGAAAATTCAGGAAGAGAAACCTGCTATGCCCTGGATGAGCTAGGGCTGTTTTCAGAGAACCATTCATTTCTGAAAACAGAAATGAAGAACACAACAGGATGCATCGTATATTTATGGTTCCCCTTCCCTCGTTCCTCCTGGACCTAGCAGAAGCTTTGGACTTTGCAGTGTGTCTGCAACTATTCCTAGCCTAACACATTGGTTGGGTACACACAAGCATGGACAATCTTCCTTCAGCATGACATCTTTCTTCTCCTCAGCGTTTCCTAGTCTTGAAATAATTTGATATACCAAGTTAGAAACTTCCTAAAATCAAACAGTAATTCCATTTTAGTTGGTAAATGAGACTAAGGAGAGGATTTAGCCACATAACCTCAAATCCACATAACCTCAAAGTAATTAGAAATAAGCAATTACATCCCCTTGACCACACTGAGAACGTCAGTCTGTGGTCTTTTCCATGCATCCACATACCTCCTTTATGTCTATTTAGAAGTCATTTCATTGCAACTATTGCACTATTAAATCCTTCCTGAGGTACCTTTTCAGCTCTCTCCTCTGCGTGGTCAACACGAAGCATGCTGAACATACACTCACAACAATAATTCTCAGAGAAACAGTTTCCTTTCAAAACATTTCAGAATAGCAAGGAGTTGGGGGAGGGAAGTTATCAGGATGCTGGAAAGCACTAATACAATTTATTAGACAAACGCTGTGTGGATGCAATGGCAGGTCTGCTATCAAAGGCAAAAACCTTCAGGCATTTTACATCCCATAATCCCAGTGAAAGCCTGTTTTTGCAGATACCCTGCAGTTCATGAATCACTGGCTGTAGCATACAAAATCCCCTATTTAAGTAATTACAGTACAATACACAAATCTGCACAGTGGATGATGTTATATAAAATATTCCAAGGCAGTTTCAAAACTGCAATATAAAAAAAATCCCAACTGGAATCAAATGCCTTGCAGAGAGGCATATTTTGTGAAGTGAAGGGGACTCTGATATAATCACATTATGTTGGTCTTGGGGATTGGAAGAAGTCTGACAGCAGAAGGACCCAAGCCAGCCGTGGACAGGCAATGGCTCCTCTCTTCACATGGGGTTTTCCACTTGTTTCTCTTTGGACTTAGGTGCATTAAAGTACTATGTATGATTCACTACTACTTGCTTTCTCTGATTTTACAATCTTTATACCTTCAAGCTCCCCATTTTTATATACCTGGCTGATTTTTTTCATTGCTACCTTAGTTCTCAAACATCAAACTATACAGGGAAATCCCAAATCTCAACTCTGACCATTGGCCATCCATGTTCAGTGATGGAGCTGGCTCTGCTTCTTCATCAGAATGAACCAAAAGCCTTGTATCTTAGAAAGACTCCTAAATTCCACTGACTATTGGCAGGCCCATCTCTGTACAACATTCTCATTTATCTCTGCACACCTACCTGGATAGGGCAGCTCAGCTACTCCATTCAGCAATAGAGAAGGTAGACCTTCTTTCACAATGAGTCACTTTTTGCCTAACTTTGGTTTCATTCCATGGTTTCATGATTGCAGACTGCACTTTTCATTAAGGCTTCAGCCCTTCAGCTGCTCTGTAAATTGGACTTGGAGAGTCAGGTAAGTGTTGTTTTGCCAAATCATTCCTAGGTCCGACCAGCAAATCTCAGTTACAGCCACATAACCACAGCATGAACAAAAAAGCATAAAGAAGAGCACAACTGATTTGCAGATGATAATAAACATGATTAATTAGACAACACCTTCTAATTTTCTGTCTATAATTTAAAATGTGTTGAGGGTAAAAGAAATAAATGTTAAGTTGGAAAATGGGCATTACTTTTACCTTATGGGTTTGCTGACTTCCTCCTTGAGAGGAAGCATGCAGTGCACATTCAGAGGAAAACAGGTTTTTAGAAATGTCAGTGTAAGTAAAGTTTATCATTTTCAGGAATCTCCTGCATCTTCCACAAGGTCCAATTCTTAAGTACAAATTTTATCTTTCAGTTCTTGGTGCAATGAATCTGCAGAACAATTTGAAGTTAGTTTGCAAAGAGAAAATTAATAATGGTCCACAATATGTAAGGTCAGTCCATGTTTTGAAAATGCTTGATGAACTGGAAACCTTTCTCCAAAGTATTTCACTTTGTATTTCATCCAATAAAACATTACATGTTAGTGGAATTTTATCTTTTTAAAGTTGGCAAAGATTTCTTCCCAAACAGCTAGTTTGCTTCAAGTACAATTTAATTTCATCCCTCAAAAGAAATTAATGTCATTATCCAGGTGCAGCTTTGCAGCTTCCTGAGATTGTCTAAGTAAAATGACCCACAGCAACCAAGGCACACAAAAGACAACTACACAGTGGAAAATGGGGAAGGACAGCAACTACCACCTTGTGCAAAGAGCTGTGTTAGGTTTATACGGAGCTCCCAGGGCACGCTGTGAAACTGGACATAAGTTTTCATTTGAAGGCAGGCAGAGCCAGGATGCAGAAGTCTTTCATGGGCTAGGCCTGCCTTTTGCTACAAGCATCAATCATGGAAAGTACAAATGGTTTGAGTTAAGGACACAGTGAAGAGTTTGGCAGAAATTTGGCCTGCTGCATATATGTGATATTGTGATTCTTCCAGCTGCAATTCCCTAGGATGCATTTCAACTAGCCAACACCTGACAGGAAATATTTAGGAGGCCATAAGTCTTCTTTAGAAGAAAATTACAGCAGAAAGGGGTCCAATATAACAGCTACAACACAAGAACAAGGCCCTCACAGTTTATGCCCAGCTGAAATCCTGACTTTGTAAAGACTTTTGCCATCTAGAAACTGAGTTTGCCAAGGTCTAGGAGGGCATTACTTTCTTTCATAAATATTAAACCTGCTGCAATGCCTAGCATCATATTTAGGGAAGAACAGATTCAACTGCAGTCTGGACCCTGGACACAGAATATCCTTAAATGTCAAATGGTTTGGTTTGAGTAACCCTTTGCACCACAACAGGTGCCGTTTAATAATATCAAGGAGTCCCCAGTTCTCTCATTTATAGGATTTATTTGCCAAAGCCACAGGAGATAGAATTTTGAGATTTTTTTTTAAATAGTTGTTTTGTTGAATCTGATTTTATTTATCTCTAAAGAATGTTCTTGGCCTAATAAAATACCCAGATTTTTGATTTAGGTATCATAC
Organism: Nothoprocta perdicaria; assembly: GCF_003342845.1. NCBI lineage: Eukaryota > Metazoa > Chordata > Aves > Tinamiformes > Tinamidae > Nothoprocta > Nothoprocta perdicaria. The sequence continues at coordinate 3,058,084 of NW_020455721.1, forward strand.
TACTACACTGAGACAACTGTTTTGTTTATCAGAGATAGAGATGTTTTCTAGCTTTAATTTAAAGATATTGGTTGTTTTCTAGCTTTAATTTAAAGAACAGAGAGAAGATCCAGCTTTAGGAAAGGAATAGTATGTATCATCCAGGCGGTTCACTGATAAAAATCCAAGACCCTCACTCATAATCAAAGTAAATCAAGAGATAGGGAAGAATGGGTGAAGTTGATTCACTCCTACATTTTTATCAGTTCCAGCAGTAATACAATAGACAAGACATCCAGTATCTTCTCCCGGTCTTCTCAGCACCCAAAAGCAAAAATTAAAACTAATCCAAAAGTTAAAAAAAGCAGGTAGTGTTTTCCTAAGGCTGGTCCAGTGCCTAATATCCTTTTTTTCCTGTGCTCATTGTCAGTCAACTCAAATGGTGGCTGAAATGGTGGTCATGGTTATGATGTGCATGCTTGTAGGGTGCAGGAACTCATGATTCATGAATGAGATTATACCAGATATACTGGAAGAAGGAAACTGGATGCTAATCTAGGCTCTTTCTCTTGTACTTCCCTTTAGCTCCCACCCTTATAAAACCCAGAGAATAAAATCATCAAAAGACAGCATTAAAAGGAAATATAAAAAACCTACAGCACTAGTAATCACTTGGAGAGGTCTTTGTAGCCACTAGCTGAAACAAGGATCTTTGGCCTATTGTAGTGTATTAAGTGACTTCAAGAAAATGAGATGGGAAGTTAAACATGCAAGGTAGGATTTAGCAAGGTTGTGTGTGAAGAGGGACAAAAAAACCCTTCCCATGGTTGTCAGTAAAAAGGAGGGTGACACTCTTACAGAGTTAGAGGAGGTCAATAAATCACCACCCTTATCTTGCAAACAGAGCCTGTGACTTCAAAAATTAGCTCATTTATTCTGCACAATTAAATTTATTGAAGTGTGACAGAAAAAGTTTAGCAGTCACCGATGCAGAAAGGCAGCAACAACAGAGGCAGACAGCTGAGTGAGCGACACAATTAGTTGATTTTCATTTTATTTATCAATATAATTATTGAATTGTATTTATCCTATTTCACAGATTTTCACCATTATTAGAGCCTGGACCTCAAGGGAAAGAATTAGTTCAAATTTTCAGTCTAACTTAATGTGATTAAAGAGTGGCTAATAAAAGAAAAGTTCTATGAAGTGCTACACAATCTTGTATTCAATGTCACCCCATCATCAGGCTCTGAAATCCAGAATCCTTTCACGTAAAGGCGGTAAATTGAATATGAATTGTGAATGCATTACATTCCCTAGATGACAATGGAAGCTAGATCGGCAGGATCCCACCTAGATGCTACATTAAATGAGACAAGATTCCTCCTCAGTTTTAAACTTAGGGATACGTTGCTTTCTTAAAAACTAAAACAGAAACCTAAAAAATGACATCCTCCTCCTCCCCACTACTACTTCAATCTTTAAGATTAATCCACATTTCAAATTCTGGGTGGATGGGTATGTGACATTTCACCAGTGTGGAGAGAAGCACTGTGGCAACAGGACTTTTGTTAGATGAATGTTTTCTACTTTGTGCCAAACACAGTACACTTCAATTATTTGGAAACCTTGTGAGAAGAAAAACAATATCTTTGAGAGACCACAGTGCCAGAAGGGTGGTCAATGAATGCAGCAGCTGCCTTCAGTTTTCCCTGCCCTAGAACAGACTGATGTCTGGGAGGTTGAACAGCAGTTATATGCACACAGGTAGGTAGGTTGTTTATGCAGGTATCTCCATCTTATTCATTATTTGCAAATATTTGGATGAAGTACCCATAGTCTACAGGTCAATTAGAAAGCCAACTATTGCCAAAAGTAATGTTTGCTCTTGTCCTGTCCATTTTAGAAGTATCTAGACTGTTCTAAATCACCCTGGCTTACTTCTTGATGTGCCCTTTTGTCATTCATAACACTAACTTTGATTTTAAGCTTGTGACACAGAGAATGTGAAACTCTGGACCTGACTCATGCATATATTCCATCCTTACCTTCTGCACACATGAGGAAGCAAGTTCAGCAGTAAGCTATATAATAACTCATGTCCATTCTCAAAGGTTCAGGAAATTAGACCACATGCTATTGCAAGTGTCTGACTTTTCCAATGTTTTGAAAGGCTGTCTTTCCATTGCAACTAGGTTATTCAGTTCTACCCTTCATTTCCATTTCATAAAAATTAATTTATTTGCTCTGAGAAAAAGACATAAGAGCCATTTTCCTAAATGTTGGTTATAGTGTCATGGAGCATTGCCTAAAACATTAAAAATGGAGGAGGTCCAGTATAACTCTATAGCTGTAGTTAATAATAATGAATATTATTATATGTAATTTATAGTTGACTTTTGGCGATAAGGTGGTTCCAAAATTCCCACTGATTTAAACAATATTTTGAGGTTACTTGGACTTTGATGTCTGAGTAGGCTCTGACTATATTTTGGTAATTTTGTACAGTAACTTCTGCAGGAATGGGCAAGAAGGGAGGCTTATGTCTATAAAACATACAGATTAATAGAGCTAATAAATCGGACCCTGATTTGTGGGGTCCAGTGAGATTACTAAAGGTGAATTTGATGTGTGCTATCTATAGAAAAGGGACCAAAAGAGGGAAAAACATTTTCTTTCTCTTTTTATTGGGGGGGGTAAATAAAAAGTAAAGTTGTTTCTCCATTTATGCTTACATGTGCCCCGCTGGGATCTGGTGCTACTGGGAAAGATGCCATAGCAGCACCTCGCAGTGATCTGACCACCTCCAGCAACACATGCACAGAGGTGGTCTTGCCTCCAAAGAGCTTTCACTTGAGTGTTGGAAAGGATATGATGAAGGGACAGATGCAAATACAAAGTCATTAAAGAACAACTTTAAGGCAACAAAATAATGTTGGCAGTCCAGCCAAGACAAGAAAAACTATGGTTGTTTTTACTTGCATTTCAGCAGAAAAAAATCAAATATCTTTGAGGACTAATTTTTTCTTACAGTCTCTACAGAATTCAGCAAGGATTGAATCCTCTGGCAAAGAGAATCTGCAAAATGAATTCTCCTGCTTCCTGTCAGACTCTCCCATCCTTCCGAAACCACCTCCTTCTCGAGACGGCTGCATGACTCTAAATGGTAGAAGAAACCATCTTCCTCCCGCAAGGACTGTATTTGAACCAATCACTCCTTTTTTAAAAAAAATAAAATAAAATAAAATAAAATAAAATAAAATAAAATAAAATAAAATAAAATAAAATAAAATAAAATACTATGACTGTGTGTCAAAGATTGTCATTATCCTCATTTTCCAGTTGTGAAACAAAACCCCAGAAAGGGGAGACCCAAGATAATAAAGACTGTCAGGCTATCTCTGCCTTTCCTGGACCTCCCAGCCCTCTTTGCAGGCTCAAACATTATGCCATAAAGACTCAGATTTAAAACAATTATTCATGTGCTGAAAACTCAAGGAGAGCTTGTACATGCATCCCTCAAATCTCTCAAAGGGACATGTGCATATATAAAGTATTGGCTTCATCTATCTGACATACAATATTTTGTGCTTTAAAAATGTCACAAGCCCGGAGGATTTTTTTCTCCACCTATGCCAATTAACACTCCTTTGTTTTGCTCCCCCCTCCCCATTATTAAGACGTTAAACAGGGCAATTTTGTTCAGGAACTAATTTGATTTTTGGCTGTACAAGCATCTCAGATCAACTCAGTGGACGCTGTATACCCGTCAGGCTTCTGAGCGGACTTTTCATTCCAAATCAAAGATGGTTTTCTAAATAATTATTTACCCATGAACGGGTCACAGAGCCCCCAATGGCAAGATTTTATTTCCCCTTCTGTATTCAAAATCATTACTCGAAAGGGCAATGTGCATAAAGCTTCCATACTGCCCACCAATTCTTCTTTTCTTTAGGCCATATTATGCATGAGAATTAGTGTGCAGCACCAAAGCTAGAGAAAGCCCAGCCAGCCCTTCAGAGAAAACGAATTACATTCATTAAGAATGAATTGCAGGGGAAACCTTGTGTAGGAAATTTTTCATCCCCTCCTCAACTTTTGGATTAACTGGGACCCAGGAAACAGTAAACAGCAGTTCTGCATAGCGGTTCTGCCACCTGAGGAGTCAACAGTCAACATTATGAACCCTCTGTGTGGAGCTACAGTCAGAAGAGGTGGAGCTGCATAGTGTTACAGGGTAAGAACCCACTCCTCCATAGGGTTGGGACTGCAGCAACCAGCACCTCCGCTTGGGCCTATCCTGATTTTGAATACAAAGCAAAAAACACACTTTGAAGGTAGTCAAAGTGCTGCAGAAAAAAAAAAACCCACTTCTCTCTACATTATCAACCTGAGCTTCGCCATCGGTGTTCTGCCTACCTCTTCCTCAGATTATAACTTGACTCAGATTATAAATAACTGTACATGACACAGCCGACCTTCACACTGGTTGAGTTTGATTAGTGGAGGGGCAGGGTGCTGCTACTTAAAACTAGTGACCTAGACCAGCCAGTGGCCAGTAAGTCAGTTATAAGAGAGAGTAAGTGGAGCTAACATGACTGTGGGTGGAGCAGGCAGAAGGGCCACGACTCACACTTCACGTTCTTTCATGGCCTTTTATGTTCTTCATGCTCTGATGCAGCTATCCTGAACAGACCGCTCAGACCTTGCACCACTTCTTACATGAACCCACCAGTCTGAGATTAAATAGAAACGAAAAGCCTGGAATGGAGGGATGCAACTGAGCAGAAGACGCTGAATTTATGGAAAAGGCCAATACGTAACATTTTAGAAAAGGTATATTTAAACCCAATACTTACCATTATGACATCTAAGACATCAGAACACCACATCAGCATCTGCTCTTTATGTGAGTCTGCAGACAGCCCAGAGCCAGCAGATGGGCCTTGTTGCTAAGTAAACAAGAAGGTCATCAAAAGACAGAGAGAATCTCTTCAAGGTGGTGCATGGTGGGTGGACAGGAGGCAACAGGCCTAAACTGAAGAAAAGAGATGTTCCAACTGATTATATGGAAAATATTTTTCCCTCTGAGAGCAGTCAAGTATTGGAACATTTGCCCAGAGGTTGTGTTGCCTCCTTGAATGTTTTTGAGACTGGCCTGGATAAAGCCCTGAAAAACTTGGTTTCATCTCATGGTTGACCCCGATTAGAGCAGAGAGTTAGACCTCCTAAGGTTCTCTGCTTCCAATTTGAATTATCCTATGATCCTATTCCCACTGAAATTGTTTGGCTTCATGCTGGCTATTGCATATTCATTGGCTCCGTGCAAGAAAAGAGAACAGCAACTCTCTGTCTGTTAGCAAGGATTCTCTCTTCATGTTAGAATATTTGGATCCCTTCTGCAATGACCAGTTAAGTCCCGGGATTAAATTTTGCTGTGTAATACCTTCACGTTTATACTGGATTTAGACAACAGTGTGTCAATAAGCACATCGTTTCCAGCACAGAAAGATCTGCCTACTGTACATTGCCACATACTACGTAGCATAGGGGAGTTTGCTACAGTGACCAGTAAAAAGAAAAATAAATGCGAATGGGAAACTAGGCTTCATCTCCAGCTCCTGCGGCTGTTCAAATATCCAAGGTTCCATCACACTCTTCCAGCTTAGCGCCATCTTCCCTTGCATTTCTCTGGGATGAGAACACAAGGAAATGCCATTCCTTTTACAGCTAAATCGTGCTATTACTGCAACTGCTTCTGAGATATTGGTACTGTTTGTTCTCCTAGCAGCAACTTTGGGGAACTTGAACAGTCATACATTGCTCAGAGAAAAAAAAAAAAAGAAGAAAAACAAGCTTAAGCTTTGGTGGAGAAGTTAATTATAATCATGAAGTAGATTTTTTTTTCCTTTAAGTCCAAAACATTTTGCCTGTGCAACACTACAAGGATTTCTAACCCTTCTCAAGTAATGCCATCAGTGCCAGATATTTAGTGCAATTATTTCAGCAGCGAATGTCAAATCTTGCTCAAATATTTGCATGCATCTTAGCTCCTAAACTGACAAGCATTAATTCAAGAAGATATAAGTGAAATCTGCCACAGCACATGTTAGTTAAGATATTTAAATGATGCAGGCCACAATCAGAGAGACACAGAGCACATACAACTCTCATTAGAATCAGCATAGCAGGGACTCTTCTTTTTATAACAGTTACTTAAACAATAAATTAATTAAAAACTCCTCAAAAAGCCCAAACCCCAAACTATTCAAGATGTGTGGGAAAAATGCCACACTCCTGCAATCTGCTGTTCATGGAAAAAATGGTAATGCTCTATTTTCATCTTAATTTTCAGCTTTATTTCTCTTTTCCCTACATAGCCCATGTGGACTATATCATACATAGCTTAGCAAATGAGGCAATGGAAAGTGTGAGAGGATATTAATTCCTGCACTATACCTCTGAGCAAGCTTATGTTACTAGACCTCAGTAGTGTCAGATAGTGTCAGCCTTAACTGTGGGTCTCATCACATGGCTAAAAGAATTCCCCAATCTGCCTGACTTGTGAGACTTTAATACACCATGTCCCGCTCAGTCCTTACTCTTTTGTTTGTACCCATCAGTTAGTAAACTCCATGGGAAGACACTGTGCCCTGTATTTTATTGCACTTTTCTCAGGAAGGCTTTCTGTCAGCCTATATCTATATATCCATCTTCCATCCCCACACCAAAGTCTTCTGAACCAGTTTGCATATTTCAAGTCAATTTACCAGAGGAGTGGGAAATCAAAGATGAATTTCCACAAACATTGTGAAAATAAGAGGCAGTACAGGGAAGAATTGCTGCATTTCTAGCAAAAGGGAGCTTTAAGAGCTCTGTTACCATATTTATTAGACAATCCCCAGAGGCACGGACTTGGAGGAATTCTCCATTTGCAGCAAAAGCTCAGAATAGGGTCATATCGTCTTATAACAGGACAACTCAGTCACAGGATCCAAAGCCATCATGTGTGCCTTTCATTATTTCCAGCTATCAGACGCTGACACTAGACATGCATTTTGATAACACGAGCTTGTTTTCTCCACTATCGGTTCAAGACTATGGAGGACATAGGGCTGGAGATCTAAACCCACAGTAAGAGATTATATATATAAGTAAGTATATAAGATTATATATCTCAGTAAGAGATATATGTTGTTACATATACAGCAACTGCTTGGATATCCTACATATCCTAGGTCTGAGAGAGATCCACTCTGGTCACCCTCTCCCAAAGGGGTTTTTTAATTCCTAAGTGTCCCTTCTAATCCAAACTCTGGGAAACTGGAACTGGCAAATACGTTAATGAGTAACTATGAACCTGCTGTTAAAATCCTGCTGGACAACCAGTCAAAGACTTTCCATCTTCAGATTAGGTGTCTAGAAAATAGTACATATCTATAACATGAAAATCTCCATCAACTGAAGAGGCAGTCTGGACCATTAGACCTCTCTCTGTCATATGTGTCCCTTTAAAAATGTATTCTTTAACTCCTAAATGTCTAATCCTATTCTGAAATCCTTTGAGCTTGAAACAGTTTGAAGTTTGGACATTTCTAACTCAGTTGGAATATATCTTCATCCCTGTATAAATAATGTTTATGTGTCAACATTATAATTTAGGGCATAATTTCAGATCTTACTTTTCAGGTGCCAAATCCTTTTAGTAGAAAGCTTTTAAATAATAGGATTTTTTTTTTGTATTATATATTCACAAATTTCCTTCAGTGATATCTGTAAAGTTCAAAGATCATTTCAACGCTGCTGATTACATGCTTAATGAAATTACTTTGTTTTAAAAAGGGATGGATAAATAAATACCAGTCACATTTTAGAGGGAAGCAGAAGTACTTGAAAAGGCTGCCTAATGAAATAAAAACAACAAAAGATTGCATTGCTCTTTCTGCAGAATTGTGTTTATAACTGAAATCCGGGGCTGAGCTTGCACAAAAGAAGGGGTCAGTGACGGGTGTTTTGTAAGGTGGGGAATGAGATTTACAGCAGCACAACCAGTTGGCCAGTTCATCGTTACACACTACACATGTCCTAAATTAGGAGAGCATGAAACGTGTGGATATATTACGAGAAGCACATTGGGTGAGTTGTTCTCCTTCCAGTTCTTTGAGACTCAACACCACGTCTCTCAGGAGTCTGTAAATCATCAACAGGTGATATTTTTTGGCCATCGTATGACAGACAGTCAGAGCTGGTTACAACTTTTACCAGACTTCTGCTGCTTATGTTTTTAAAACTTTCTTTTCTGGGAAGCTGCAAAACAAACCACAAACCGGCAAGTAAAGTAGCACAGCACAAAATAGAATTCCAGAGATAAGAAACATGCTGATAATATAGTCTTTGACATTTGTTTGGGAGTGCTGCTTAGTTAAATACCAGTCCATAACCAGATTAATATATGTATGTCTGCTCTCTCTCTCCCTGCACCTATGCAGCCCCTGTCATGGCAGTATCTGAACATCCCTGAACCACCAATGAACTTAGCCTCATAACATCCCTTTGAAATAGCAAAACACAGAGAATAACTAACTTCTATGAGGTCAGGTGGGAAGTATGCGGCAGAGAAAGGCCCTTAGTCCAGAATTTGGTTCCCTGTAACCACAGTTGATGTACCTGTGATACAGGATCCCTTGTGTATCTGATACATAAAAGGTTGTCACTCATCTTCTCTGTAGCCACCGAGGAGAGAACAAGATTTGCACTAAAGGAAATTATGTTGGACATCAGGGACATTTTCTAACTGCAAAGAAGTGGACTGCTTGGACAGGATGTCCCTACCAGTGCTGAGGCATGCCCCTCATACAGATTTTAAAAAAAGGACTGATAAATGTCTTTCAGGAACTGCCTTAGCATTTGAAAGACTAAACTAGCCCCACTGTTCTACACTGTAGGTAGAACCGTCTAGGACATTACTGAGGGTGTTATGCCATCTTTAGTTTCACAGTGCATTTCAGAATTTGAGTAGTAGGCAAGTAATGGTGACATTTATTATCACCATGGTGAAATCTGACTGGGACTAATTCTAGTGTGGCAGAGACATTTCATCAAATTATTAAAATGAATCAAGCAACTGCAACAGACTTGGGATATGCTCTCTTAGCAGTGTTGAGCCATAGAAAGTAAGAGTGTGAATGAACATCTTTGTATAAGGAGATTTAGGGCTCTGGCACAGACCAAAGCTAGCATGTAAGGATTGCTGACAATTAAAGCAACTTTCAGGAATTCAGTTCATCAGTCCAAAACCTACATGATGCAAAAGCAAAATTAAACTGCTGCATCTGCATAGGAGAAGATACTTGTTATGGGCCCAGTTCAATTCTTTTTAGCTCTAAATATCCCAAGGAATTCACCTCTCATCAGGTTAGAAGTTTGGGCAACTTTTTGTCAAGGTGAAGCCTAATCCAAGCTCGCCAAAGCAGAGGCAGGATTCTATTGTTTCTCCAGTGCAAATCTCTTGCTGCAAGACATTTGCCTGGGACTTCTGAGTATCTGGCAGCCTGGACATCCAAAATTCTGGACCAACAGCAGCTGTACACATGCAATGAGTGAGATGCAGCAGCCATAGTGTATGCAACTTAGAACATGTGCACTCACCAACTTACTACACATGTGAATTAAAATGCATGAATCCCATTTCTGAACCGGGCTGTCCAGTCAAAAATGTGCCAAGTACATGTGTACTTGACTAACATGACCCAAACACAATTTTGCAATTCATCTTCCTCTCTTCCTCATTTGGACAGGGTTTACCTCTGCCCTGCTCATAGAGATAAAATAGTAACAGGGAAACAGTTGATATAATGCATGTGTTCTGAATTATTTATGTGATTTCTGTTTGTTTTCCTTCTTTCTTTTCTTTTTTTTTTAACTGAAACAATAAGAAAAAGAACAGAAATACCAAACATACCTGCCCAGCTATGCAGCAGAGATGGAATTGAGGACGCAGTAACAAACATAGGCTAGTGTAAAACTATGGTTTGCATTTTGAGAAGAAAAATGCATGTCATATCATGTGTGGGTACGTGAGTTTCCAGTGGATTAAGCAAACATCACCATATGCTGCAGGTCAAAAAATATGTATGTGCATGTGTAGAGATACAGATATCTATCTCCCTCTTCTATTTCGAACAACAGGCGGAACTGGAGTTCACAGAAGAATCTGGCACTGAGAAACCACCATGTGCGTGTAAGCGTGGCCCAGCAGAGATGGATGGATTTGTTTGTATACTTCTGCTCTACCATGGGCGTAGCATGCAGTTCACTGCATCTCTTTCGGCTAATTCAGGGAAGACTCCAGCCACCTCGTAGCGTGCCGTCTAACTTTCCCATGGCATGCCTGACCCAAGCCATGCAAACCTTTGCTGGAGTTGCCAAGCTGCATGTGCTTTTCTATGTCCCAGCTTGCCTGAGCTTTTCTATGTCCTAGCCTGCCATGGGCTCACCACTCTACTAGCACCTTCACTACCCTCCAAAAGGGTTTTCAGAGCTACAGACTCTTCTCTTCCTGAGCGATGAAGATTATGTTCAGATGTGCCCTTTCCAAAATTCTGTTAGAAGTGATGTAGATGTTTGCTAACTAGAAGGATAAAAGGAATAAAGGGAAACCTGGGAAGAGCATCAAGCAGAGAGGAGGGATCTGGATCACCATGATGAGAGAGTAAATGTGGATAAAGATCCAAACTTAGCCAGGGTTTAGTTGGGCCCCTTCCTGTCCACAATGTCAATGCTTACAAAAAAACTCATTTTTTTTAGACAAGCAACATTGGTGATTTAGACAAATGCCATTGAGGAATTCAGGCTGATTTTGGCAAGGGCTGGGAGGATTGGTCTTTTTGGCATGGAATTGTAACTTTTGCCTCTGGGAAGCAAAGAAAGCAAAAACAGATCAGCAGCTATAGCTTGAAAGAGAGGTTTACATAGACCATGTAAATGAAAATTTTGGCCAAACTTCTTTTATTTCAAACTGTTTCATCTCCAGACTTTTAGCTTTTTAGCTTTACATAAAAGATAGCTCTGATCACAGAAATCTGACTCAGATCCAAGGCTAGATTTGGAACATCTGCCATTCTGGGCCAGCCACTTTTAACCCCATACCTGAACTGCCCACTGTAGTACTTAAGCTCTAGTTCAGAAAGCTGACAGAGCCTCCAAGTTGCCCTCTTCTTTAAAAAGTAAATATCTTTCTAAACTTGCTGTTCATAAAGCAGTACTTAATTTAATTTTAGCCTGGCTCCAGGCAGGCCATCCTACAACTGCTCCAAGAAAACCAGTAATGGCCTCCTGGAGTTAGTATGTGTTACACAGGAAAGAAAAGCAAACACTTATTTTCAAATGGAGCAGTGCCTTATAAGAATATTGAGAACCCTTCTTGAAGCTCATCTTTTCTCCTTCCTCCTTGTAAGACCAGAAACCTCTGCTCCTGTAGGTGCTGAATACTCAAGTCTGGAGTCAACCTTCATGGTGGTGAGGGGGCTGCATGGAAACACAGCTGCTCTCTGCTTACATGGGGAAGGGCTACTGGGAAAGCTACTGGCAGCCCTCTCCCTGCTTTGATAAACGTTGTCATCCAGACATTGAAACTACTTTCAGATCTTCCTTCCCTTTGAGTAGATACAGACCACTGGCTCTGAATCTCTGTGCTCTAAAATCACTTTCCTGTTTTAACCACCACAGTTTCAAAATCTGGTAGCTTAGAAATTTCCAGAGCTAAATACAAGTAACGTTAAGTCCCAGTGGAAAACAGATTCTTCCGCTTCAATAATATACAGATTGTTTGGAGAGCTGACAATTCGGAGGAGACTAAGCCTTGAACCATGACTCCTGCCAAGGAGTGCCTGACACCACAGTGACTGGGGCAATGAGTAACGACTTATTTTTTCCCACAGTGGTGAAGTTGAGACATCATTCACGCAAGTACATTTCCCTATGTTTTTAATGATGTCTGTTAAAGGATGAGGGATCTGGCGTTCAGAGCCTATCTTGAGTGAAACTGGCTCAAAGGAGGAGAGCAGCAAGTTCTGCACTCTAAGAACACTTAGCAAAGGCCTTGCCAATTCATTTCATGACACGTACCAACCAAAAGATGTTAGAGCAACTGGTATGAATTTGGGCTTACTACATCAGTCTCCACTTGAGTATTTTTTTAATATGGGGAGCTAACAGAGCATCCCTCAAAGATGAGTGCCTCCATTCACAGGCAACTGCTTAAGGAATCTGGGATTGCCAGTGGCAGACCAGGCAGGCTGGGTGCGAAAGGTTTGTCCTAAAGCCCACGCTGTGACATGACACCCACCGTGCATTATGAATGGGCCACCTCCAGAAACACACATCCATGGCAGAGAGGCATCTGTCATGCTGGGGGGAAGCAAGGCTCCAAACTCCTACTGCCTGGGGGCTAGGCACATAGCCATAGGGAAGTCTGTTCTGGGCCAGGAAAGGATCCAGATACATAATCTATCAGAAGCAACAACTCCTACCATAGCATGGATTCTCAATACCAATGAAGTTAATTAATGCTTTATTCAGAGGGCTTGCTCATTTATGAGGAGTGGGGGAAAGAGAAAGCTTTTGATGGCATCTATATTCCCATTAATATACACTTCAAGGGTGCATAGCGTTATAGTCAAGGTTCACCAGCTGAGGCCATGGCTCCCAAACTTGTTGGAGTGTAATCCTACTGAGAAGGCATGTGAATTTTTGTAGATCCTGAATACCTTACATTGCAGTAATGCAGCCATCTTCATGTGGCTGTGCACTGCTAAGCCATAGCTGGACAACCAAGCTGCACCTGTAAAGCTAAAACTTGCACTTTTCTTCCACCAAAGATAAGTCAGACCATGCAATCACTTGCATCACTGACTTGACAAGAGCTGACTTGATACCTCCTTGCCCATTGCCATCAGGATCTCTGTGAGAAGGCCATGCACAGAACAGCCTCTGAAAAAGTGCAAAAGAGAGCTCACTTAGACCAGACTTGGGAGGACTGTAGAATATTGCCACTGTATGCCCTGGCTGTCCAGCATGATTCAGGAAGCTGAGAATGCTTCTTTGTCTGGCCACCTTCTCTCAAGAAATCTAATTGCATCCTGTGCTTTGTGCATTTATTCAGATACCCCTGCGGGCCTTAAGGCAAAAAAAAAAAAAAAAAAAAAAAAAAAAAAAAAAGTTCTTTTAGGGTTGGTTATGTGAAAGAGAACCTCCAAAAACCTTTAAATAAAATAAAAATATCTCCTCTCTCCCTTCAACTAGCAGCTGGCTACCTCCCCATTAGGTTCATCCATCTCGACACATGAGCCCTATACTTATGACAGCCCAACACTATTTCAGAAACTTTCCCCTCAGCCTGCTGGAGGCCTATGATAAATACTGATCTAGCTTCAGCAGATCATCCATCCAACTTCAACTCCATCCAAACAGCAGGTCCTCTGAAGACCTTGCTGACTTACTAGCTGCAAGGCCTTTTATTCTTTGTCATCCTCAGCCCAGCAAACACCATCCTTCTTAACCACACACACCACAACAAATTAATACGTTGCCTTGCCCCTGTCTCAGGCCTTCCTTACAGGCTTCAGCTTCCCTCTTGCCCCAGGGAAGAATGCAAATACCAAAAAGAAGTCTACCTTCCAAAATCAGTATTGAGCACAGCAGACAGATAGCCAGAGACAAATAACTTTCTGCAGGTCTCACAAGACAGGATAGCCAGCAAGATTTAGAAGTGTAAAAAGATGGCAAACTTAAGCAAAAAAAAACCCCCTTTGCTGCCCAGTAATTGGCATTTTGGCTGATAACACATAGCCAGTACAACTAAGCATCCAGGAGTAACCAATGCTGCTGAAGTCCTGGTGTTACCGTGCCTTCCTGGCACTTAGGACTTCATTTCCTTCTTTGACCAGTGAGCTTGTAGTGTGGTGCAGGCAGTCACAAAGGGGATGTTTCCACAAAGCTTATGGGAAGCAAGACCTTCTCATGGGCCTTTTGCATTAACGTGCTGGCAACATCTTTGAGGGCTGCACAGAGATGGGGCTGCAGTGGCATAGCAGTGAGTTGGAAAACCATCTTTGAGGGTCAGGAGGTTACGTGTAGTAAGTGGGACCAGCAGCAAGGCTGGTTTGGCACCCTTAACCATTGCTGGCTCAGTTGATATGGACTGAAAGCTCTGCAAAGTGTCTCACCATCCAGGGACGTCACAAGGGCTGAGAGCTGTGCTTCTGAGCCCTGGCTGCGGTATCGAGTTTTGGTGGACTGTGTTTCTATGCTCACTGCAGTTAGGTTGCGGGGAGGGGAGGCAAGGGGCCTCCCTCAGTCCAGGTTAGGAATGGGGAAAATTATCCTGCATCAGGAGGAGTGTTGCCCGCAGGTCGAGGGAGGGCATGCTGCCCCTCTACTCAGCCCAGGTGAGGCTGCATCTGGAGTACTGGGGGCAGTTCTGGGCCCCCCCAAGAAGGAATAAGATGCCCTCCACTCCACTGCCCCTTCCTCTCTGCTGTGTCATTGCATGTAAGGACACACTAGAGGCCTCCCAGTCTTCCCTCAGGACAAAAGCTTCGTCTGCTTTCTGCCTCACTCCGAGCCCTTACCAGTCCTGACGGCTCTCAAGAGATCCCTTACAAGGGCTTGGGAGGTTCACATGAAACACATGCTCATGCTTCATGTTCCCTCTTTGAGCGATTGTCCCTGTCCTGCCTTCTGTAAAAGCTCTTCCACCCTTCCCCATAGCTTCAGGGAAGGAACAGTTCTCTGCTATTGAAAACTGTGGTGGGCACACTAAGACAAGCAGACAGCCTTCCTGCTTCCCCACAGCTTTTATAACAAGAGCTAGCTGCCAACACACTGAAGTGGGTATCTCCCTTCACAGCAAATTATATGGCTTTCCCCAAAATGCTTCTCCACTCTAAAACCATCCCAAGAACGAAAGCAGCGAGTGGGCACCATCAGGAGGCTGGGGACAAACACCAGGCTGGGTTCCACTATAAATCACACATGTCATCACAGATACTAAATAGATGAGGACACAGAAAAGCCCATGAGGAATCAACCATTTTGTCATCAGAACAGGGCTTGACTATGGTGCAGTAAATAAGGCTAGGGGCCACACACTGAGCAGTAAGGAGAAAACTAAATATTAACTCACTGCTCAGTAATTGAGCACAGTCCATTTTGTCCATGAAATAAGACAAGGATGAAAGAGGGGGGAAACAGTAGAAGCATATGTAATTAAACACTACAGCGGAATAATAGAGTCACAAGGGGACTAGCTGAAGACAGCACAAGTAACTGGAGCTCAGGCATTCCCTGACTTTAGAGTATCCTCTGCATATGTGTGTTTGCGCACGTGCATGTTGTGCATTTGGAATTGCCCCCACACTCAGGTAATCCACACACAGGTGATGATTGTGTCCTTTGAGAGGCTTCTTTAAGAAAGGGAGCTGAGGTTGACGGAATAAGTGAAGGAGCTCCAGCAGCAAAGAGCTACATGGAAGGTGTGGGTAAATTTTTTATATTATCTATGCACACTGGGATATAATTCCCAATATGCAGAATCCGGGTAAGTAAAAGGGATTTACAGGTAATTTGCAAGTTACCTGCAGAAAACACCACCCTTGCTTTTACAATGATGAGTGTATCCTTTCACAGCTGTCCCCCACCATGCGTATTTATGTAAAATAAATGCTTCAGTAAAACAATGGCTGGAATAGGTGAAATTCAGTATACATAATTCCCTATGATAATCCTTCTTCTTTGGAAGCTAGGCACTTAACCATCACTTACATCTTTAAAAACTCTCCACCAAAATGTTGTTTGCCTGCAGAGCAGCTCAGTTGGCTTTGACCAAAAAAAGAAAAAAAAAAAGGTAAAAAAAAAGCTACAAACAAACAAAAGAGCTGTTCCAATTCTGGGACAGGCTAAAAGAAAGTGTCTGCAGTTATTCTTCTCCAGGCAAGGCCTGGGTGGTGCTGGACGAAATGACTTCAGGCTGTGCATAGGGAAGTGGAGGTAGCCCAGGAAGGAGAGGTAGTGGAAGCAAGTACCGGAGCAGCAGTGGGATGAGAGGGGAAGTGGTCAGTTTTAGGAGAGAAGTAAAAATAGAGAATTCTGTTCTCCATAGGGGAATCAGAAGAGAGTCTTCTTCCTCTCATTTCCTGCAGCCTGGAAAGTCTTAGGATCCTTGTTTCACTCTTTAAAAATCTGACCAGTCTATAGTGCAGCCAGAGAAGAGAGGAGGACACAGTCTGGCCATTTATTCGGGGCACTAGCCGCTCCTGTGCCAAAACTCACTGAAGTTGGCAGAAATTTTTCTACTGGTTGGGGCCTAATGAGGCCAGAAAACCAAGTGCTAATCTCAAACACATTAGTTGCCTCAGCAGTTGCAGTGGAGTGAGGCACAGGGGTTTTCATTTTGCTTTACAGCCTGCCTGCTAAGGCCCAGCACGCCAGCCCCTTTGCCACAGCATGGCCTTGCTACCTTCACTCCTGCCCTTTTCCGCCTTCTGTTTCCAAAAATCAGCTGCAGGGCTGGGAAAGGTTGTGAAGCGCCATGCGGGAGAAAAACCCAAACACAGCCACTTAAAACAAATATTATTTTTCAACTGAAAGACTTTGAATTTTTTTCACCAGTTTATTTTTAGAACAATGGTAAAACATACAAATACTGGAGGCCTCAAGCACTTTCCTGCTGCGCTGGTGACTTAATTTATTTCTTTAATTTGTTATAACCTCACCAAAAAAAATGTTATTCTTTGGAGACTTCGCTAGCCCAAGTTTTGCATGTATTATTTGCAGCAAAAGATTAATGAGGTAGCAGAGGCAATTCTTAATAGATTCCCTTGGTTTTCTCTCACTTTTCCTTTTTTCTTCCAACTCACACGGCAACCCAGGTCCATGAATCTGCTGAGCGCTCTCGGCAGACAGGATAGGGGCTGTATGCGAAAAGTACAGAAATCAAAAAGCCTCCTTGAGAGCTTCTGCCCTCCTCCTCCTCCTGCTCCTCCTCCACCGTTCGGAGGCACCAGGCGAGCTGCCCTCCGCTTCGCCATGGCCGGAGGGAGCGGGCAGAGCCCCGCAGCGAGGCGGTCGGCGGCTGATCCCGCGCATATTTGGGAGGTGCTGTCAGCGAGCCCCAGCCATGCGCCGCGGCCGCTCTCCTGGCTTTGGCCAGCGATCACTCGCCGGGGCCCTTGGGAGCGTTTGGGAGCTCGCCCGTGCAGCCCTTCCCCTCGACCTGCCCCGCTTACGGGAACCCGGCGCCGTGCGGGGTGTAGCAGCGGCGCGGGCTGTGGGACGTGGGCTACGGCCCAGGCTGTTGCTCTTTCTTCAGCCAGAATGGCTGGGCTTGCTCTCAGGAGGAAACTCGGTGCTGAGCAGCGCCCGGGGGCTTGCTGCGTGTGCAGCTCCTGCTGCTGCTCTGCTGGGAAGGCTGTGCCCAACTCGCGGTGCAACGGAGAGGGGCATCAGGAGGCTCTGTGCTACGTGCACCAGCAATGGATGGACTGCAAAAGTCCTGCACAGCACCACGGGGACCAGGCCACTCACTGCACCACAACGCGCCAGCCACCGTGTGGGGTTTGGAGATCCATGCAAACGGAGCCCCCACAAAGAGTATATAGTAGGAACTGTCAGGGGTGCAAACCCAGGGATATTTACATATAGAGGATCAAACACTATGGCCAGTATGGTCTGTGGGACAACTCCACATAGCTCCTTACCTTTTCTGCTCTCCTCTGCCGTGAAGTTGTCAGGACGACTGCCAAACAGCTCTGCATGTACCTCTGGTGCAGCACTGAGCCTCATGGGCTGCATCCGTGTCTGCATGGGATGGTGGGCCACAGCCAAGCAGATTTCTGCAGGTATTTGCCCACTCTGCTCTGTGCACCCAACTACCTGCCTTGCTTCAAGTCTTTGTGCCATACAGACACAAGAACACCCCTACAGTATGACATTCAAGCAGATATCCCCCTCATGGCTATTTTTTTCCCCAAGCAGTGGATAACACTACAGAGAGCAGAGCAGAGCAAGAGAGTAAGAAGAGGGAGAGAGTGAGAATGCACCTGCCTGGAACAGCAGGCTCAGGGTCAGTGTCGCACGGTACCTAACTCCCCACACTGAAAGACAGCGTTATCCGTCTTCCAGAGGTGCCAGAAGTAGTGTCATAAACCACAATACGGAAGTGCCAGTGGTTTGAGGACCCCACAAAAGAAGTTTTATAGCACCATATTTCATAACTTTTGTTTTTTTCTTTTTATGGGCCCAACTTCCTGATCTCTGTCTGCCTCTCCATTCACTGACATTTATTCAAAAACTTGTACTCTCCTCAGTCTGTGGTTTACCCAGGGCACTGTCTACCTACCCCTAGAGGTAACCAGCTGACTGCAGTGCAAGAAAATCAGAGGGCTTTGCATAATGTGTTCAAACCTGGGATCCAAAGGGAGGGTTGCTGCAAGAGACAAGGAAAGACATCTCAGTTCTGGTTCAGGGTTACATGCAACCTCACCTCAGAGGAAATATTGTCTGTTTATCAAATGTCAGAGGCACGATTTTTGCCCGTGCTGAATTTTGTGTTATCAGGCAAAGCAGCTTAGAGCTACTTCAGGCATTTCTCAGTGAGTTGCAGGCATGGCCTTATATCCTCTGGGCTCTCCTGAGAAAGTATAAATGATTTCTGTCAACAGAGGTTTGAAAGGTCCAAAGGCAGCCATAACTTTGAACATCACTAGTTAGATTCCCCAATATATGACTTTGATCAAAAATTAATTCCTCTTCTGTATTTTCTTTGTTTTTTTATGACACGTGATTAACACTACCACACAGGTATTGTATGGTGCTTAAATGCTCCCATACACATCAAAGACTCCCATACATATTCATTTTAAATTGGCCTGAAGCAAGTCAAATATACAAATAGTTAGAGATCTGTAGGTATGCCAAGAAATATTCACACAGCATATAGATCCAAGAGAAAATGTTATGAGGATTAACAATATTATTATCCCATATGTGGAGGTAATAGTATTTGATGGAGTTCTGTTTGAGGACCTCAGTGAACATGACAAACTCTAGGAAAATAGACTGGGCTAACATTTTCCACCTTTACCTACAGCTGTCAAATACTGTAGTGCTGTGGTATCACTATGCATCCAAAATCAAAAAGCCTGCTAAGCCATCTTCCTTTGTGTTGTTACACAGTAATTAGATCCATCTCATTCACTGAGTTCATGGCAAATGTCTCTGCTTCACACTCACACCCTAAGACAACTTCTGTTGCTCTTTTTTTTTTTTCTGCACAAAAAAAGGTTTTTTTTTTTTTATGAATCCTCTTTTTTTTTTTTTTTTCATTCCCATCACCATCTTTGGCACACAAAGCAGGTGGTATCAGAAGTGTAAATGCTTCCATATTCTTTGAATTGCTATAAAACACTGCGTGGTTTTGTTCATTCTAAGCACCCAGTCTTTTGATTTCCTGGCCAGTCCATTCCTTTCTCATGAGTTAACAAGATTATAGACAGGGAGAGACATGAGAAAGGCCACCCAATTAAAGGGAGAAAATGAAGATCAAAACCTACTACTGTGCTACTATACAGTCATTTACAGAATTGTACCTGGTGCTGTCACTGATAATAGGCTAGTTAACATAGCACCTGTCACTTTACTATGACCTGAAACAGTCAGGTGGTTCTAGCTTTATGATAGCTGCCTTAAGTTAGAAAGGCTTCAATTAAAAATATTAATGACACTAGAAGTTCTCAAACAACTTCATTAGAAATAACAGCAGAAGGCCAGTTTAGGGATTACAAATTCTGTAGGAAGTTCTCTGTATAATTTGATCCATAGCCACTTGCCGTCTTCTCCTCCATTCAAAAGCACATGGAGCAGAGCACTGTAAGAACATGTTTCCTTGCGGAAAGGCACTATCCCATGCGGCACACAAGCATGAGATTACCCAATGCCCAGATCACCCCTTAGGCACATGCTTCTACATGCAGCATGTGCTCCTCCCCTCATCGTGCACCCAGAAACTGTTGCATAAGCAGGAGGTTGCAAGCAGAACTCTGAAGTGATCACAATATTTCATCACTCATTTCTCATCAGCACCCCAAGCTGGGCATGGGTCCCATTGCTCCAGGGTTTCTGTGTAAATGCAAAAAGCGGCCAGTGCCCTAAATAATTTCTGCCCTTTTCTGATTCTAACACTTTGAATCTTAGTGCAAACAGGTCCCTGTGGGAAAAAAATATCAAATAAAATTCTCTTCAGCAGTTCCTCTGTTAGTGGTTTTGACGGAGAGACTGCCTCTCTCCTACAAATGGAAAGAGCTGAGGAAGATTCACCACATATTGCAGCAAATGCAGCTCTTGTTAAAGGCAGAAAACAAAACCCAACAGTTATTTTGTTCTGATATTTTTGACCAAAACTCTTGTACGTTCGGACTGTCTCCAGATACTCAGTGAGAGAGAGCAGGGAGCTTAGAGAGCTAATGAATGGCCACAGGGAGTCTACAGGGCCACCAGTATCACCAGACTTCCCAATTCCTGAAAAAGGCTGGCCAGTCTGCCTGCTAGCAGACTTGGTATTTTAAACCAGCAGCTGGAAGGGATCCACCTTAAATAAATAAGCCAAGAAAATTCAAATAACTGAAAGGAGAGCACAGATAAGATTCCATTATCTAACATGTCAATAGTTTCAGAACTGGCTTTTGAAAAAAAAAAAGAAAAAAAAAATCAAAATGCTGAATTTGGCTCCCACAATGCAAAGAACAGCTGGAGCATTTCTGGATGACTTAGCTTAATGCAGCAAGATTGGAATTTTTAAGTTCGCAAGGTAAAAAAAAAAAAAAATGAAGCAAAGTTGCTGTTCAGTTTCTGCTATCTGTACCAGTTACCATTTGCTACCTTGGATCTAACTATTCAGAAATACAGATAATTAATTAGTACCAAAGCAAAGTGCAGGGTCAGCATCACAGCTGCACATACTAATGTTCCTGTCTGCCTGCCTGTGAAACATGTACTCTCCAGGAGTGATGTTTTTATGGGAGAAGAGTTTTTCTTCATTCTCTGAGCCCTGTGGCTCAGATGTGCTACTTGGAAAAAGAAATATTTTTCACGAAGTCCCCTCACCATCTCTGGGGACCATCAATTTGGCAACGAAGTGCAGGCAAGATGAAAATAAATCCAAGGAAAGGGGAGATATTTCCCAAGCATTACTTTAGGTTCAGCAAGTTTGTCAACTTGCTTATTCTGGGGACATTGAGACCCTCTTCCCTTTTCTTCCTGGCTTATGCTTTCCTGAACTTACAGCACAACAGAGATTTTGAGAGATGAGCTTTTATGACACCAGAGTTAGAAAGGATGGACATAAGTCTCATCCTGGTAGGAGACCCACACAGTCATGAGGCAAAGGCTAGGCAATGACGTGGGAACCATCAAACCCCATCACCTGGTGCTCCTGCAGTCACCAATCTGGCAGTCAGAGCTGGGCACTGACACTCTTTGCTGATCTTACAGCTCCCAACCCGACTTCCTGGAAGCACAGGGGAACAGATGCTGAGCTTGCATCAATCCAGGCAAAGTCAACGTGACCTGCAGATGCAGTCCAGCTCTGCCAGGAAAGTGCTGTTGGGAAGCGTGGTGGAGATGTTATTGCAGCCTGTGGGCTTTCCCATGCATGGTTCTATTTTAGTGCATCACTTCTTATTACACAAACTGGGCATTTGGGCACTCCACCCATGGATAACACCTACGTGTCTTTACTGATACAGCTTTTACTGTCCCGATTTGGGTAGGACTGATTGTGTAAGTGAATGCTGCAGGATCACATGCTATATAATCACTTGTCTTGGCCCAAAACATATAATGTGCCCATCCAAAAGCACAGTAAGTTAAATATCAGTGCTTCTATCAGTCTAAGCAAACTGTTTTCCATTCCTAATAGAACAGCAAAGGACTAACTCACAGAACTCCAATGTTTCAGTACTTCTTTTAAAAGCAGCAAGAAAGGGTCACACTGCATTAAAGTGACACAAAAACATGCACAAGAATTTGGTCATCAACACAGCAGCAAATACATGCTAAGAAACATCTACTTGAATCCTTTGCTAAACTCACAAATCAACTTGGTCTGAAGCTATTTCATAATAAGCATCCCCAAGCAATGACCCATTTTGAGGTGAGCTCTTTTGGTTGATGACTTCATTTTTTCCCGCAAGAGAACCACTTGAGGAGCAAACTGAGAGATGTCAATCTCTGTCCACAAACTGTGTGCTTTGTCAGAAGAGAAGGAGAACTACAACCAAAATAAATTAACCTATTGTACTTGATCTATGTTAACTATTTTTTTTGTCTGAAAAAAGAAAGAATCTCTGACTTGGCTAATGGGGGAAATCCCCAAGGACTTCGATAAAAGAGTCATATGTATCCACTTGCCTTAACCTCTGTTTGGCCTTTTGGCTAAGTACAAGGGGCATATCAGTTAAGTATCCGATATGTCCTCTCTCTGGGAAACTCAGTGAGCAAAGGAATAATTTCTAGCTATTATGATTATGAGGCAAAAAAAAAAAAAAAAAA
>NW_020455721.1:3080762-3090573 GCF_003342845.1 Nothoprocta perdicaria
AAAAAAAAAAAAAAAAAAGAACAGAAATCCTGCCAGGAATTCAGGAAATCTTTCCTTCCTTCTTTCACTTACAAAGATCAAATAATACAAATTAAATATGGATCCTCTTGCAAAATGCTGAGGACTATACTCACACCAAGGCAGATATGATGCTGACAAGCAATGAAGACCAGCTGCAGTACTTCAGATATAAGCATATATAAGCATATATAAGCACGTATAAGCACAGAGCTTAACTGACCAGTCTTGTGTCTGCAGGACCAGCGCTCCAGATGGACGGTCCCTTAAGGAGGAACTGACTGTGTGCAATGTTACTGCCAAAACCAGCAGTGTCCAAGTCCTTACTGCAGACCTCTAAGCACCTCCACAGCACAAGCAGAAAAATAGCAACTGCGGATGAGATGACAGCATAATCCCAGCAAAACTACCGCCACCCTTTAGGGAGCTATCACCCCCCAACAAAGAGGGGCACAAGTGACTGCTAGCATCTTACTCAACCTGTTGCACTGCAAATGGGTGCAAGCTGGAGTGGAAGCTGGATAACCCTCTTAGTCCATTAGCAGAGGAGAACGTGCTCACAACTACACCTGGTCCTTGAATGGGAGAGGGAATTTACAGCCTCAGGAAAGGACCTTCTTCCAGTGTACTCGGTCTTTTGGCAGCTTTTAGCCATGCTCTCCAATCAAGTCTACAATTTCATATTTTCAAATCACTTTTTTTTTAATGAGAGCACCTTGAAAACTGTCAGCACATGTTTTTCTAGCCCTGAAAAATCTACACATAGCACAGTCCCCACTTACAGAAAACAAGCAGTGCACAAAGAAATTAAGTCAACAGAGGATGTGTGCCAGAAGTCAAACCTGCTTTCTAAGTCCCATTCATGAATGGTTGCTTTTCCCTCCTCTCACTTTCACTCTAGCTTCCCTAAACTACAAGATTTTTCTACCTAGGATTCTCAAAAAAAAAAAAAAAAATAAAAAAAAAAAAAAAAAAAAAAAAAAAAAAGGAAAAAAAAAGAAAAAGAAACCAGGACCATGCCTATACACAATACGTGTTTCTGAACAGTTGTTCCACGTATCGATTTTTACCAGTGTTAGTGACTTCTCTGACTTGCTTCCAGCGACCCAGTCACAGGACCCAGTAATTTATTTTAGAGAGAAGTCTGAAGTTGGGAAATACAGCATGCAGATGCACGCAAGTCAGTACCTCCCCCACACACCTGAATTTAGCTGGCATATCTGTCACAACCAGCTTTCAGGAGAGGACTCTACAAACATGAAGCCTTTATAGAGGGATGTACAGGTAAAGGGATGATTTTCATAAAGAGAAGAATAATACTAACTTCATTAAGTAAGCTGCTTGCTGCAATAGTTCACAGACCTCTGAAGTCAGGAGAGACCATGATGATGCCACCCTGACTTCCTACAGAACACAGGCTGGGGGATTTCACTCAATGATTCCTCCATTAGGCCCAAAGTTTTGGCTAACCCCAAACCTGTCTTCCAGAATGCCGACCAGCTTACTTAAATTTAGCAATTTCAAGGCTATGTCAACACTACCTTGCATAATATGGAGCTGGGGGCAGACCACTGGAGCAGGACTGTGCATCCATATTGTCAACAACCTGCTGCTTGGCTGCCTCCAAATCCTGCAGGGTTTGTGTCATGCAGGAGCAGCCTTTCCAGGAAGAAACTTGGCTAACCTCTCTGCCAGGGGATATGGCTTTACTTGACAGGACAGGCAGTGGTGGACTCACGCCAACATGGATATATCTCAAGAGACGCCTTCTGTTGATGGTAAATCACTGGAATCCTAGTCCATAGTGCAAGGATAAGTTTCTTTACAGCCACGTTGTAAAGACAGGCCAAAGCTAATGTCCATTTTGGAAATAAGAACTGGGGTATAACTCCAAAACTGAGATCTGAAAAGGCAGTCCAGGCATAGCCTCCACACAAGACAATCTACTGTCACTCCTGTTTTCATGTTCTTTTTACCTGAAGCATTCCCATCAAAAAAAAAAAATGTCTGATATCCTTCCTTGCTGAGGGCAATTCTGCAGACTAAGAAAACAAACCATACAAGGGGAAAGATTGGAATTAGCCTGTGAAGCCCTTCCGAAATCAACCATATAAATGAACACTGATGTAAGGTAGCAACATCCCCCGCACTAGTCACCCTGCACTTGACTCTGCATGTTCCTTGCACCCTCTACTCCTCCTCCTAAAGGGTCTGCTTGTAAATCAAAAGTCAATCAAGCCTCCCATCATCAGCAATAAATCAATCACTGGGACCACTTGCCTATAAAACAATGACCTTGTGGCTACAAAGGCTGAGCATATGTAAATACAAAGGTGACAGCAAAAGAGAGAGGGTCTTTATGTATAATATATATAATATAATTGTATAGCATATATTGTATATTATATATTATATGTTTTATATATATATATATATATATATGTATGGTATAGTTCACAGAGTGTCTTTTTGGATCCAACCACATCTTTCTGCAGAGGGGCTGTACCAATTGAAATTCTCATGTGCCAGAGTCACCCCCAAATTAATCAAAACATTCCTACCCTCTTTCCTATCCTCTTTCCTTGTTGTTTTAGCGATTGTATGCTGTTCTTATAATTGCAGCTTTTTTTGTTGAATGCAGATGAGTACAAATATCAGAGGCAGGCTCTAAAGTATTAGGGCATACACAGTACCACCCCTGGCTTCTTCGAAAGATCAGGCTGTGTCACCAAAAAAAAAAATCTCTCCACCTTCACTCACCCAGGGCTATATCAAGATAAGGAAATACCTCAAACTTTCCTTGAAGCTTTACATTTCCTGGGGCCTGAGCACCCCAAGGACACACCGGCATCCGCCCTGTAGTTTCCTGGGCGAGCGATGCTCTTCCACGGAGCGCCCGCATTTGTGCGGAGCCTCTTGTTGCTGCCGCTGCTGCTGCTGTTGTTGTTATTGTTATGGTAAACCCCAAGCGTTGCACAAGGCAGAGAGTTTGACAGCTTTCCCACAATCCCCAGCATGTGGGAATAGCGAGTAGCAGAGTGTTAACACCTGCCAACTGGTGGTTAGGTGTAAATGTCTCTGTTAACAACAAACACTGCTGCTAGCAGTCATCAGAGCAAAGCAGCAAATCTGTTCCCTTCTCCAATGCGGAAAACACCAAACAATAGCAACAACAACAACAACAACAAAAAGGCACCTAATTGCTTGATTAAGATGTATCAGTGTTGGAAACTGCTGATCTAGAACATTGAATCTCTGACATTTGCTTCACTCTTGATTAAACAGAAATCTTTAAAACTAGCTGTTGTGCGTGTAGGCTCACGTGTACCATCCAGGGAATTGTGACAGTGAAAGTTTTCACAGAGAAACAGAATCAGGGCCACCTCCTCTCAGCTATTTCATAAATGCATCAGTTGCCGAAACCTTCTAGCTAATACGAGGAAGAGATGGAAAGAGTTGGGGAGGGGTTAGGAATCAGGCAGCACCTTGATTCCCTTCCCCCTACGTGAAACTCCCATGAAATATTGTGAAGCAATTCAACTCCCGCTCTGAAAAATGCTGCGGAGTTGGGAGGCTGGATCTACTTCTTTATGGAGAGAAGGATTAGATGTGTGCTTTTAAAAACAATGTTTTCCATTGGTGATTCGCTAGGCAGCTTCAGGAGCCAAGCGGCACTGATTTATCACTGATTTGCATGTGACTAATATCTGAGCTCAGAGGCTAAAAGGATCAAGCTTGCTTATTCTGGATTTGTACCTTATAGCCAGCTTGCCTCTTTTATAGCCCTTTCCCAGGGATATAAAGGTAAGGGAGAAGTGGGTCAACTCACTTGTCCCGTGTAAACTAAAGGTTTCCAAGTCACAAGTAGGTAAACTCTATCAATCTGCGCTACCCAAAAAAACCTACTGGTGCCCAAACCTCTCCAGAGAGACACACAGAAAACTGCAGCTCAGGTGTGGAGAGACATTCACTCCAGTATCCATCAGCCTGTATTTCTTTAGTGACTGCTCTCAGGAAAACAAGCTATCGCCTTTGGGCAGGGCACCTTTTTATCTTCTTTTTTAAAGGTATTATCTGATATATTTCAGATGCCCAGGTTGCACTTGGTTAATCAGTTGGTATCAAAGACAACCGGTAATTTTAACCTATGTCACTTCTCCAGTTTAGGTGGGGTGAGGAGGAAATGGAAGGTCAAGATTATTTCCTTTGGTGGTGCTAGCAATTTACAACAGCCCTAAGCATGCATGAAACACAGGATCTTGATAGTCAGTACCTTGAAACCAAGAACACAGCCTATCCCTGTTTCCTAAAGTACCAAGTTTCTGAAAGCTCTACCAGTAATAGTTTATGGTAATAATAGACTTACAAAAGCAAGGCAGTGTTTCTACCCAAAGTAAAATCATTCACCAAATTGCTACAGTGATGACTGATTAAATTTGAGTTAAAAAAAAGTCTACAAATCTGATTAGATTTCCATTAAAATAGTTTTATGGGTAGAAAAAGAGAGAAGCAATTGTTTAGTTGGCCAGAATTTTGCTCTTCCACTAGGAATGGATGAATCCACTAAAAATCTGCCTTCCTTATGAATGTTGATCTACTAAGATGGATGTTTCCAAACAGCAGTTGGAAAATCTTTGGCAGGTTTAGGTTCACCTGTAGCAAAGCAGTATTAGAAGAAAATATCCAAGTTTCATGAGTGTTCAGTCCTTTAGTAGCTGAATTTAGACTCTCAGTCACACGATTTGTGTGACTCAGCCATTTGTTAGTCATCCTCTGCCCATTATATCTCAGGAAAGTTACAGATACCCGTAATTAGAAAGGCAATCCCCCCTCCTTCTGTCTCCTTGCTGTTTGCTTTCTAGCTATCATGTCCTCTCACTCCCTTATTTACCAGAGGTCATATTCATTCCTATTCCCTTCCAGATTTACTTCTTTGCAACTTACCCCTTTGATCCTGTTGAAACACTCTATATCTTATCCGTTGTGCAGAATGCCCCAGATTAAAAGATCGTCCCTTGCAGCCTATTCCAACCCTCCCTTTCTCAAAGCTAGCAGCCCTGCCTTGGTTTTGGTCTCTCTCTCTGATGCAAGCTCTTATAACCAGCTGCCTCTAGGCTCTCCCAAGCTGACCTCAACCCAGTGTCATTCTCAAGTAGACTGTGAGCACAAAGCAAGAAAGCTTCTCTGTCTCTGACTGAATCTGTCCTGGCGCAATTCCTCCAATTTGCCCAGATTTCCAATCTGTAAAGCTGCCACTTTAGCATTCCCCTCAAATCTATTCACAATGTTGATGCTCCACTAATTCTTTTAGCCTTGTGCACGCTGGTCCCTCTGTGCACTGTTTTACCCGCATCACGCTCCTTTGCTGCATCAAATGCCGTTCTTGTTTTTGTCTTCTAGTCTCCCACCCTGCTATCTGCTCCTCTTGTTGATCAGGCAATCAACTCCCACCATCCCTCTGCCAGTGATAGCTGCATTGATCGCATGCCAGTCTGGTTCTCCCTATAGGAAAACATAACAGGTTTAGCAGGTTTTCAGATTTTTCACATTCTCCATTTGGCAAAGAACTTGTATCTCTGAACTAGCAAAGCTAGAAGGACAAGTGTCTTTATTCAGCCTGAATCAGAAAAGCTCCCATTCCTTAGGCCCCTCATCTAGAAGATGCAGCATTGAACTGTCAATGTCTGATCTGGATTAGGCAAAAGGGGAACTCCAGCCTGGCACACTTAAATTTCACTTACACACCAAGTCTTGGGAAGTAAGAAAAGACTGAGACGGACAAGTACATACATGCCCATCTCACCCTCAGTATACCCTGAGTATGAGGATGAGAGTGTTACTCACAAAAAAAAACATTCCTATTAAAACTAATGCATTCTATTTCCCTAGAGAAAAAAAAACAATCAGTGGAATATTTCTGCTAGGTACTAATCTCTGCATCGTGTGTGGCATTAACTTCCCTCCCACTAGCACCTTTAATGTCCCCTTCTAAATTCTTCCCAACTTCCCCCTCTTCGGTGAGTGAAGACTGGAGGAATGAATTGGCTGCATTGTTGACTCCCACGCGTTCCTCCCTGACTTTTGTCTGAGGATAACCCCTTTTCTCCTTGTGACTAGGAATAACATGATAGCCTTTTGCCTAGCAACCCCCTTACCCCTTGCTGGGATCAGTGGACACTGTGCCACTCTTCCAAAGCAGCAAGACAGTCCAGCCAACATGCAGCAGAGCAATAGGTCTTTCTTAAGGCCTATAGCTCTGAGCTGAAACTATTTCTTTGTTCAGACACTTCCTAATACATTGAGACCACAACACTATGGTACACCAGAGACAGAAGAGCTAAATCCAAATGCAGAAAACTAGGAAAGGCTGGTGGTTAAAACACAGAACATGGGGCCTGGATTTTTCCATTGCCTTTGACATTTCTGTAGTACTTTGGCAAGGAAACAACATAAACCACCCAGTAGCCATTCCCCCTCTCACAATCATAGAAAAGCCCATAAGGGGCTGGCAACTAATCTGCACCAGCTTTGATTCAACACATTTGGGTTTACACCCTTTTCCTGCTGACACATGCACATTCTTGTGTTTAGTTTTTAACAGGAAGAGGTTAACAATGCTTCCTTTTCTGGCTATGTGCAAATGATGACAAAAAAAATGTATCTGCATAGAGTTTTCCTACTAAGTCAATGACAGACAATAAAGTCAATGACAGGTAATATAGGAGCACTTGCTGCTGTTATTTATCTGAACAGTATTGCACAAAGTAGGGGACAGAATACCTGAAATGTACTGCCAAGAAAGCAAGTACCCCAGGGATGGTTTGAGTGCTCCACTGCCTGCCATATTCATTGACCTCACCAAAGGACTTAATTCCCACATGGCATGTAATCATTAGACTTAGTAAAGCCGGTGTACAAGGCTATACAAGTATAAATGACCACCTTGGAAAAAAATATTACCATCCCAAGGAGCCTGCACTTTAGGAAAAAAAGCCTTCCCTTAGCTCTCTTGGGACCAAAGGGATGAGTGGTCCATTCTGCATCACACCAGTCAAGTGCAGGTCCTACTATACTAGTTAAAACAGCTACTGATTACTATTCTGGTAACAGCTGTGACAGTGAAGAGTAGTTGAAAGAACAGTCCTGCTAGTGATGCGATGGAGGGTTCAAATGAGCAAGTTAGAACAACATAAGAAGCTAGTGCTTATAGCACAAGCATGTGAAAAGTGATTCAGCACCTGCCTCCTACTGAAGTCAACAGTGTTGGCTAGCTTAAAGAGTTCCTTGAGGATTTAATGCCTCAGTGCTAGCCAAAGCTTGTCTCTATTCCTCTGTGTTATGGCCCCTTGTTCTTTAGTATCCAACAACAGACACTCCCTTTCCTTCTCCAGCAGTGATGAGCAGCCATCTCACTGTAGAAAATCAGGTAATTGGATACTTAATAAACAAGAACAATCTGGATCAGTTCTTAAGAAGTCCTTAGGGTCTTGTAGGTTTACTATGGCCAGGATCTCTCCAATCTTGAGAGATCAAGTAGCAGTCATATGAGATTTTGAGGAGACATCTTGCTGGTACTTGTCAGGACAAGATGAGTGACCTCAACACTGAAGTGGTCCTGAACCTAATCACCAGAATCTGAAGAACAGACCCAGCAAGTGGCAAACATCTAGTCACATATCACCAAGCCTTTGGGCTGTACGTTTACCCAAAAGTCCCGCGTCAAAGACAGAGCTAAATTTGATTTCTGAATGATTAGATCAGTTGTGAGCAAAGGACTGAATTGAAGTTAACACCTCTTATTTTAGTTACTTGCTCGGTCTCTGCTCTCCACTGCGCAAGATGATGTCTTACCTGCAGCAGCTTGGAGCACCAGTGTGGACAGGCTACCTTTGCAGGCCTCTCTCTGCCCTGTTGTCCCATATTCTGCATCTCCGCCTGTGGGAACGCAGCTGTTTGCAACACACGAGCTGTGGGAATTCTGGCAGTGAACAAAAGGCCCCGCTAAAGAAGGGTCTCGAGGCTGTTTGCCTCTTTGAGGGATTCGGATGTACTATAGGGAAAGGCTGGGCTTCATTTTAAGAGAAGGCTCCAGCCCACACCAGTGCCAAGAGGCTGACTAATGCAATTATTTCCTTGCAAAGCAGTATTTTTCAAAGTGCTGATTCTTATTAAGAAAAAGAAACGGATTTGGAGCTCATATTTTGATCTAGTGCCCAGGATTATTTGGAAATTCTTTTTCCTGGAACGAGACTTTTTATTCCAAATTTCTCCATGGTGGGGAGAGAGGGTTTCCTGGGCAGAATTAGAATAATGATTACAGCCTGTATACAATCAGCTCTAACCACTGTGGAACTCCAAAAATGAATGTTATTGCTCAGTGGCTCCATTGAAAACAGAAGTATTATTTAACCAGAAGGATGGCAACACATGGAAATAGCTCATTATCATATTTTCTCCCTATTTGAAATGTCACATTGAGTATGTATCTTTCACGTCCACTACACTTTAATTAATTTGGACTGTGTTTAAATATATTACACAGCATGCTTTTTTAAAAAATTCTGACACATTCCCATTGATGAAACAGAGCTTTCCTTCAAAAATGTATAAATGGCAGCTGGACTTACCCTGACTAAATATTGTTTTAAATACAATAAGAATTGCACATCATCCCTGTGTTTTTCTGTAGTACAAAATATATACAGCAAAACTAACATTACTTCTAAAGGTTGTTGTTTACTGAAGGGATGATGATGCTAACCTATTATTCCGGGTCTAAATCTTAACCACTTACCTTATTTACATAATTGCAAGACAAATATATATTTTACTCAATTGTTGAATAAGATTCCAGCAGTGTGATTGCCTAGGAATTAAAAGGTAGAATTGCTGGGTGTATGTGCAAGATGAAAATGGCTTGTTTTAACACAGTTGGTGTATTTTATCTTCTGTGCACTTTTCAAACACAGCTTTTACAAAGGATGGCTATCCTATTTCATCCAGATCCTTTATGAACTGGAGTATTTATTCTATTTGCTGATCTTCCTCTAGAATGCTGCTTTCAAAGCAGTTTTAAAAATAGTGAAAAATAAAAGTATTTTACTCAAAAATCAGTGTTTCTTAGAATGAAGCCCAGTGATACATGGCAGCCTATGTCCAACCGCATCAGGGATTCTGTAGGAGATATGAGTAAGCAGGGCCCTGGCTGATGGGGTGTCTTCTTTCCACTAGCCTGCCCTGTTGAGGCACTCAGGAATTATGTACTGAACTATTGTAATTTCACCTTTGTATGAACTTTCTAGGGTTCAGCAAACACCCATTGATATCCCCCTTTGGAACATCTCACCAGTTTCTTCCTCAGTGCAGTTCGATCCCACTTTACCATGGCAGCTCCCATCGGATCACACCCCACTGCACCCACCAACCATGGATGCTTGTGCTAGGGAGGAATGTCTTCCCTCACTACTAATAAAATTATGTGTTCAGGAACCACATAGAGTCAAGGTTGCTGAAGGAGCCTGTCTTCATTCACTGAGATCCAGTTGACTGGCATATCTTATGCAACAAGCCTCTGAGTTTCCTGCTCCAGGGACAGCTCCCTGGACCCTCGTTTCATTATTCAGTCTCCTAAGAGGGCAGTAATCAGAGCTTTATTCTCTGAATCATGCTCCGCTCTTTTCTCTCTTCTCTTCTCTTCTCTTCTCTTCTCTTCTCTTCTCTTCTCTTCTCTTCTCTTCTCTTCTCTTCTCTTCTCTTCTCTTCTCTTCCCTTCCCTTCCCTTCCCTTCCCTTCC
>NW_020455721.1:3090814-3261431 GCF_003342845.1 Nothoprocta perdicaria
TCCCCTCCCCTCCCCTCCCCTCCTCTCCTCTCCTCTCCTCTTCCCAGAAAATGTCTTTTTTTTTTTTCAGAATAAATTCTCAAACAAACATTCTTATCATAGTGAAGGTAATTCTTCTCAGAAACAGGAATTTTCACATGGGGCCATGTAGAACAGTACTGCTGAAATACAATAGTTGCTCCTTAAAAAAGGGAGGATGTTAGATTGCTGATCTCTGTATGGACATTGTCTTGAAGAAACAGCATGAACCTGCACTTGCTATTAGATACTCTGTTCCATCTCCTTTCCTGGGTATGCTCTCCCTATCCCACATAACCTTTCCTCAAGAAAACATTTACATTAAGAAGAAGAAAAATGTTTCCCAGCAATTAAACAACAAAAACAGAAAAGAGTTGGATTTAGACACAACACATAATGCCTGTCTTTAAAAATCTGGATAGATTTTGTACTTAATTCATTCAGTGAATTATAATAAATGAATAAACATAATTTGGAGAAGAATAAAGAAATGAATTGGGTTGCTGGAGCCAAAAGCAATAACTGCAACTCAGTTTTTCCCACTTCTTCACTCCTTCGGACCCAGGCATTACTCTTGCGATCCTCTTTTCTGTGCTTTATGTGTTTTGTTTTATTTGATGCCTGCATTAAGGGAACACTCAAGTGTAATATAAAAAGATGCTCTAATCACTACGTCTAATTACAAAGAAGAGTTAAGTGTCTAATATAAAAACATGTAATAAAAAAGAATAATTAACTATCAGATTGGAAGCCAAAAGCAGAGAAATCTGATAAGGCAAACTAGGAAGCACTGCTCAGCTCTCCTATTACTGTGTACAGGGAACCTGAGTGCTTCATTTTGTGGGAAGATAGGAAGGTCTGCTCAGATGGATAGCCTAACCACAGTTTTTCCTCCTTGATTTCCTTCTAATTTCAAGAGTTTGTTCTTACTAATATTTTATGATTCCATGAAATGGCTCATGTGAAATTTTATCCCTTTAGCTCCCAGTGGGTAAAATCTCATGTTCTTTATACATTTAGACCTTCCAGCAAAATCATCAGGAACATATTAAAATAAGTGTGCCAGTTTACATCTCTTGGCGCAAGTCAGGGAAGCATTTAGATGGATGTGAAATGCAAGAGTAAGTAAGCAGTTGCTGTCCTCCAAAGAGAAACTATAAAAGAGGTTCTTGAAGAAGCGTTTTTTTGCCTGGCCACAACCACTCCTGCTCACAGCAAAGATAAGAATATATACAGCCTTACAAACTACCTACAGTTTCAATGGACTCAACAATTAACTTGAGTTTGTGCTGCAGTCCCTCGAAGTCCACAAACTGCCTTGTATTAAATATGTCTCGTTCCTCCAGTCGATATGCAAGTGGATGGAAGTTTAATGTGCAAAATTCCAGCCCCAGATGTCTTTCAAACATAAACTCTCTGTACAGAAAGAGGCACTGGTTGGTTGGATTTGGAAGAAGGAATAACAAAGGGGAAAGGTGAAGCCTTGGGAATCATTTTAGTGTTTCTCAGCACTATTAACCCAGAATGAAAACGATTGATACAGAAGAGAGAAATAAAAGAGAGAGAGAGAGACTTTTCTTTGGATCTCAAGTACAGACCACATGCATGCTTGTTTCTGTGTGACTTGGCAGTGTAGCAGGAGCTTTTAAGGAAGATGTCAGCAAAAGATTCATCAGCCACCGTATTGACATCTGAAGAGACTAACACTTAGGGCAGCATTCTGCTTATTTCTTTTAAGCTGATACATACAAACACACACATATATATAAAAGCCATAGAATGCCTTAGATAATGCAAGTTTCCCTGTACAGTTATTAGTTTTATGTGATGTCTATGAATTTAAGATAATTTCAGCACAGCGTGGACATTTACTGAAATTAGTTAATGATGATGTAATTATGAGACAAGCAAACATAAACATACTGGAAAGAACTAGTTGTTTTGGTTATCCTATTTCTTTTTAGCTTTCAAAATAAATTCTAAATAAGTGGGGTTTTTTTTCTTTGTTTTTTTTTTTTTTAAGCAGAGGACAAAAAGCAGAAGACAAACAATATTTCCTTTATAAAAGCATTCTCTACAGATCTGTTCCCACTAAATTGTCTTTCCATTTCCAGAATTTATTCATTGTTCCAGGTTGATTTTGCAGAAGTGACTAAATGGCTTTAAACAATAATAGAATTACAAGTGTTTTGAGCAAGGGAAAAGTTTTTAGAGAGATACAATACGCTTTTTCAGAGGAGAGTCAGTTGCAATCTACTGGCTTCAAACATGGTATTTGTACGTTCAATTCCTTCTACAATTTGAAAATGTGTTGATTTAATTAAGGTTTAGGGAAATACCTAATACACTGTTCAGGACAGATCCCAGTCCAGGAGAACCCTGACCACTTACTTCATACAAAATTTCCTCCGGGATTTCCAAGTGTGTTTTTCCTTGCTCAAATATTCCTATTCTGCATGTAAATGTCCTTGATTATATAATTACTGCAATTGATTGTTTTAAATCTAAAACAGTACTGGAAAGTGAATTTAACTTAGACAGGTCAGGCTGAATTTGCAAGATATTTGCGGCAACATAACCTCTGCTGAAATGTTTACAAGCTGCCTGTAGAGGAGAAACTTAAGGCTAAGAAGGATCCCAGAATGAGGCCTGGAGAAAGAACAAGTTTACCTAAATTCATATGCCATGCTGTAATTTTAGCTTTCTGCCACAGGTACAATTATTCAGTCCCATTGAGATTTATAGGAGAGTTTGATTTCAATTTTAGTCACTGCACTTTGTATTCTAAAGAAAAAAGCAAATTAATCTGCGATAATGCCTTTGGTGTGCAAAACCAAATTGCTACCAGCAGCCTGGTCCAAAGCCCAGAGTAAGTCCTAGAAAACATTGTCTTTTTTATTTTCCAGTGAGTTTTTTATTGAAGAAATTTGCTTTGAGGGTTTGCTTCCAGTGTTATAACGTCTGCTTGCAACTTCTGAGATGACAAACCTCTTCATAACTTCTGACTGCGCTGCATTGTAGCAAAACAATGCAAAGAAGAAGAGATTCAGATTTGTCACGGGTTTGATAAACAGGAGGACCCCTCACACCATAACTTTTAAAAGCAGAAGTCCTCGATGCTCCCAGAAACACCTCAACGTTTCTAGAAACACCAGAAAATTACCTTTTCCTGACATTTCTTTGCCAAAGCGTACAAGAAGTGAAAAGCACTTCAAAGGCTAATGTATGACTGCCTTGCCAGTCAAAAGTGCTTTTTGGCTCTGAGGAAGAAAATGAGCTACTAAATTAAAATCCCTGGAAAGCTTTCATGCTCATTTCCAGATGACTATAGAGAATTTGTGCAAAAAGAGCCTGGGCTGATTAATTGTATGGGACTGGGTGCTACTTCACTCCAATGACCTTCCGCAATTTCTGCTCCTCACTGGGATCACCCTGCAAACAGACAATACTGTCAACCACAAGATCCTGTTTAACATTACTAAGAGTTCTAAGCTTTAAAAAGTGTGATTACATTTTCTTACAGAAAGAATCTACCTCTCTGGACCCTATGGGCAAAACTTAAAGAGTATTTGTATGGACAATACTTAAGAGTATAGGAAACTTTAGAGGTTTCTGTTCTAGTTTTCGTATTTGCTTAGGTTTTTTTTTTTTTTTTTTTTTTTTGGTTGTTGTTTTTAAACACAACCACAAATCTTTAATATTCTGAAAATGATGAGAACATGGATTTGGCGACTTTTAGATGAATAACTAATCTACTTTCAAGTCTGACTGGGCTTGTTTTTGTGGTTCCTGCATCATCAAAAAGCACTGAAACTGATGATTGAAATTCCTAATGATTTGTCAGGGTCCAGGTATCACTGGAGTACCTAAAAATATGAAGAATCAGATGCTTATTTGCAGGTTAAAATTGGACATGCAGTTAAGGATCCATTTTGGTAACTAAATTACTGAATTCAGTCTGACTTTTTTTTTATTCTTGGAGCCTGCTCTGGGAGAAAAAATGCAATTTTATAAAGGGTATCAATATTAACAATACAGTATTATACAATGCAAATGTAAGAACATATCTGTGAGAACACAGAATGTGGATAGATAGGTTTGTTGTAAGGTTACTCATCTTATAGATGAATCAGAATATTTCTGATTTTAGAAAGAAGACAAACAATGGCCATAATGAGGGGGAGTGTATGATGATCAAAAGAAGGTAGATTTAGAAACCCACTTGCTGATTCCATCCAGCATTCTGAGTTCTCTAAAGTTTAAAAACAGAGATGTTGGAAGCCATTAAAGAAAATTGCTGTGAAAACCAATATATGAAGCAACTTTAGATGTTCACTGATGACAGCATCCGAGCAACAGAGATCTCCACCCAAATAATATATTCAGTTTTTACATCATTAGGCTAGATGAAATGAGGAGGTGGCTGAAAGCTGAATGCTAATGATCGCAGTAATTTGTATCTATAGAGATCCATAATTCCACTGAACTGTGGGAAATCATAAAGAAAGTGTCTGTTAAATTATAACACCCTAGAGATCACAGGCAATTTAGGACTAAACAATGAGCAGAATGGATGAAGAAAGAAAGAAGTGGAAATCCAGATGGATACGGTACTAGAATTCGATGCCTAAAGGCATCTGATTTCTCAGTATGTCAGGGAAACAATAAGGTTGAGAGCAAATACTATGGAAACCTATTGCTTATTGCTTTTGCCACTGAGCTCATGTCCCAGTAGGGCCTTCTGCCTGAATCAGGCTCTGATGTGAGGTGTTTTAATGGTGATTGTTGGGACTGCAGGAATTGGTGAGCCTAATGGGATAGTTGTATTTAAGTCATGTTACTGAAGAGAGAGGACATGCAAAGCTGGGTACATCATAAATGAGGACAAGAAATAACAAAATCACGGGTTACTTGAGGTCAAAGAGGAGGGAAGTTCCCAGTAAAAATAAGGGTAAGATGCTCTGGAAGAACAGAGCATAAATTCTTGGTTTTTTTTTTTTTTTTTTCTTAATATATACGTCTCCATTCTGTTTGGCTTGTTGCAACCTGAGTGCTCTCAGTTGAAACCAGAGTGACGATTTGGCTTCAGTTTAGTTTTAGTAAATGCACATTGATATAGCAGAGAATAAAAGCTGGCATTCCAGGAAAACTCAATGAAAATCCATTTGTCACACAAGTCCAAACATGCTTCTCTCTTCTCTCTCTGTCCATTTTTTGTATAAGAAATGCATTTTCGTATTAGAAAGAAGTATTAGACAGAAATATATTTATTAGAAAGGAATATATTTATTCAGAAAAGTAAGATTTTATAATACAATGTGAAACAAATTAATCTTTTATTATTTTAGACTTCAGCCTTATAGCTTTTCTTTCCGCCTCTCCTTCTGGGCTCTCCTTGCCAAGAAAGCCACTGTAATAACCCTGCAGAGCCTAAGATATGTGCTTGTGACATTCCATCTTAATCAAATATTTTAAAATCGTCCTCCCTTCTACTTCAGACTGATAAAATCTCAGCTGGATTATGTGGAAATCAGGTGATTCAAATCACAGCAAAAAGCTACAAGGCCTTTCCTAAGAAAAGGAGACTTTTTTTCCTCCTGGTTGGGGAAATACATGCTCTCCTTATTTCCTTCCAGAGGCAAGATTGGCAGGATCCACAACAAGTTCACCGTAACCACAGACTGATGCAGGAAGTATCTATTCACAGAATCAAAGAATGGCCGAGGTTGGTAGGAGCCTCTGGAGATCCTTTAGCCCTGTCTGTCTCACAGCAGGCTACTTAGGCCTGTGTCCAGTTGAATTTTGAATATCTCCAAGGATGAAGAACTCACAGTTCCCCTGGGTGCCCTGTTCTAGTACTTGACCATCCTCATGATAAAAGTTTCTGACATTTCAGTGGGATTGCTTGGGCTTCAGTTTGTACCTACTGCCTTTCCTACTTTCACTGACTACCATGGAATACCACTAAGAAAAATCTGTCTCTGTCTTCCTTACTGACCCGCATCAGACGTTTACACACACTGACAAAATTCCCCGAGCCTACTCTACCTCAGGCTAAGCAGTACCAACTCTCTTGACCTCTCCTCATATCATAGGTGATCCAGTCCCTTAATGACCTTTGCAGTCCTTCAGTGGATCACAGGTGCTTGTCTTTCTTGTGCTGGGGAGCCCAAGACTGGGCCCAGCACTCCCAGTAGTCTCACCAGAGCTGAGCCAAGGGGAAGGATCACCTCCCTCCACCCACTGGCAGTGCTCTGCCTGATGCAACCCAGGAGGCATTGGTCAGTTTTGCCACAAGGGTGCATTACTGGCTCACGATCAACTTCGCGTCCACTGGGACTCCCAAGACCTTCTCTGCAAAGGTGATCTGCAGTGGGTCAGCTCCCAGGGTGTACTGCTGCATGGAGTTATTCCACTCCAGAGGTAGGGCTCAGCATTTCCATTATTTGAACTTCGGCCTATTGAGGTCTCTTTGAAGGGCAGCACAACCACCTGGTTTATCAACCACTCCTGTCAGTTTTGGGTAGTCTGCAGTCTTGCTGAGGATGCACTCTGTCACATGCATGAGGCTCCTAAAGAAGAGGTTACACAGTACTGACCCCACAGCAGACCTTTGTGCTACACCCCTAGTAACTGGCCTCCAGTTGTACTTTTTGACACTGATCACAAATGCCTGAGCTTGGCAGCTCGTCCAGCTTTCAGTCCACCTCACTGCCCACTCATGTAGCCCATACTTCATCAGTTTGTTTCTGAGGACGTGATGGGAGACAATGTCAAAAGCACAAAAAGAACTTGCTTAAAGCCAAGATAAACAATATCCACTGCTCTCCACTTTCGCACCAAGCCAGTCCTTCCACACAGAAGGGTGTCAGGTTATGCATAATTTCCTTTTTGTAAACTCATGCTGACTACTCCCAAACATCTTGTCCTTCATGTGTCTGGAAAAAGTTTCCAGGTTTAATTGATCTGTCACTTTCCCTGGGATCAAGTACCTGACAAGTCTGCAGTTCCCATGCTGCTCCTTCTTGAAGATAAAAGTGACATTTGCTTTCTTCCAGAACCCAAGAAGAGACCCCAATCACCATAACCTTTCAAAAACAACTAAGAGTTGCCTTGCAATGATGTTGGCTGTCCATGTACATGCACCCCAACAGGATCTATGGAATTCTGCCCGTCCAGTTTGTCTAAATGTTCTGTAACCTGATCTTCTACCACCAAGGCTAAGTCTCCCTTGCTCTACAGTTTCACAATGCTTGTGGTATCTCAGACTTGAAGGCAAATCTTACCAGCAAAGACTGAGTTAAAGAAGACGTTGAGTAACACATCCTTTTTCCAGTGGTCTGACAAAGGCCTCCTTTATGCCCATATGCTTTGGTTGAGCCCTCTTCAGCCCTGTTTCTTTTGCTTCACAAGATCTCTCCTCTCCACCCTTTGCTTACTACCCCTGACCACCACTTGCTCACCTGACTGTGGATTTTCATCTTCCTCGCCCACCACTGCTAGATTAAAGCTCTCCCCACCAACTTAACCAGCCTGCTGGCAAAGATGCTTTTGCCTTACACAGCCTGGTGATCCCATCTCTTCCTTGAAGTGCTGACTTTTCAGCTTAGACCACGCTGTCTTAAGTATGTCTTTATCATTAGCTGTGGTAAAGCCTCCGTCCCTCCCCGAAATAACCAAGATAATTTTAAAAAATCCTTTCATATTCTTCAGTATTGTTTATCAGAGCTTCTCAGAAGCTATTAGTTAGAAAATCTAAATTTGTATAGCAAGAGTAAAAGAGGAGCAAGCATGATACGCTAGAATAACTACAATGAAGAAAACTTTTACCATGTTAACTATTCCAGTTGATGAAAAGGAAAGCAGAAGCTGTTAGAAGAAGGACAGAAATCACCACCAAAGTACTAAAGAAATTTACTGTAGTTAAAAAAGAAAAAACATGCTTTTCCAGGGCAGAACTCTATAGCATGCATAAGCAAAGATGCACGTTTATAATTCTCCCTTTTCCTCTCTCATTACAGTGCACACCCTTCTGCCTGAGAACAAAGATCTCTGTAAGGTAAGAGTCACAACAGGTGGTAAACACTTCAGCATTTTAAGGGCTTGTTTAGATGGTAAATGGAACCAATCCAATTAAATCAGTTGTAAATCACACCCTTAATGTTTCAGCAGTAGTTAGTGTGCGAGACACAGATTTTAGAGTCATTTCACTATGGCTTAATGTGATTTCTTTTATCAACTTAAATTACATCAAAACCAAGGTCTACACACAGACCTTAATCAAAATATTATGAATTAGAATGTCATTATTTCCTTTGGTTTTAGCTACCATGTAGACTAATCCTAAGACTCTATAAACATGTGTATAGGCACACAGAACACTCGCTGGTTCAGTGGGAAGACAGATCGCAAATTAGTCAGTGCTGCCAATTAGTGAACAAGCAGGAAAAAAAAATCTACAAATAGAAGTAAAGCTGAACGCGTCACAAAATGTACGCTATTTCTTTTACTTCATAGATGCCATAACTGATAGCAATAGACAACTCTTACAAGCGAACCAGTGAACATCCTGTAATACTATGTTTAGGAAAAAATATAAGAATATATAACATATATGAAAGAAATTATCATAGCACTTTGTTAAATATTTAGCAAAATTTTCAAAAGAGATACATTAATTTGAGATACATATCAGCAAATGGCAAATTAGTTTTTATATTACTATATTGAAGTGAGCACACATTATTGAGCACAATATATTGAAAATACTGCACACAAGTTTCTGCAGGACTCTGAAACATAATCAGTGCTACCACAAACGCAGCCCACTGTTAAGCTTTTCTCTGGCATTTCTGTGATTGTATTAACCAGTGCAAACCTGCACGCTCAAGCAAATTTTTAACCCTACATATCCTGCAGAAAGAAAGTTTTCAAATAATTTCCTGTGAGGATTCAATCGAAAATTTTCAACCCACTATGCTCTTTCAAGCAGGGAAGACAAATTGCCACGTGACCAATAACAAACAGGCAGCACAGCTTGAATTTCCAATATCAAACACCTCCACAAACCACAGAGTAATTCACAACACGTCACTCAACTGCGAAGACTTTTGAGGAAACTGCAGCTAACTGGGAGGTGTTGCGTAAAGAGGCACACCGGCAAGATTCAAATAAGCAATCGATTCAGCTTTAATACATACATAGCTAACGTGGCATCTAGATTACTTTCAATCTCCTGTCAGCAAGCTGGATTATTTTCTGCAGAGCATAAACAGCCTGCGCTGTACATGGAAGCACGGGAGAGCTTTCTGTGTTTGGGAATCCTAGGCAATGCTGTACATGTGAGTACAGCCAATAACCAAGTGACGTTGCAAGGTCAGCATCAGTGGCCTCTGCTCAGACTCTAATCCTTGAGATATAAAATACAACAGCCACAGTCAAGGTGGCTCCAGGTAGGGGCCATATCTATTCCGTCCTAGGGGTTAAACATAAATATTTGGATGAATTTTTGCCATCCCATAATGATCTGGTATTGCTAGATGCTAGCTCAGCAGCAAGGCAACATGGAAAGGGATGTGATTGCTCTCTGCAAATATACTGAGGAGGAAGTATAAGAGGGGAAGAAAGAAGAATA
The DNA here is from genome assembly GCF_003342845.1 of Nothoprocta perdicaria. Taxonomy (NCBI): domain Eukaryota; kingdom Metazoa; phylum Chordata; class Aves; order Tinamiformes; family Tinamidae; genus Nothoprocta; species Nothoprocta perdicaria. The sequence goes on from NW_020455721.1 coordinate 3,100,467, forward strand.
TAAAGACAATGTTGGCACCAAAACAAGCAGTAGTTGGCAAGTAGTATGTTTAAATATTAGAAAATAAGGTTGCAAACACAAGAAAAAAAAATGATCCTGAGGCAGATTTCCCATGAAAATAAAAGCGAAAATGTCTTTCCTCATCTTTAACATGAAACTTCATCAATTGATACTAAAAGTGACACAATCCAGTTGTTTGTGAGTGGAAGGGACAGCCCTGGGAAAGTCTCTTTGCTCCCACCTAAACTTCTATGTATAGATACACAGAAAAACATATGTTACATATAACAAGGTGAGCATCACAAGAATAAGATTGCAAAGACAAATTTATTTTTCTCATGCCAAAAAAAAAAAAAAAATACCCAGTGAGTAACTAACATAAGTAACTGAGTTATAACATTGGCCATTGCTTTTTCAAAACATTGGCATACTGTTGTCATGCAGCTATTATGAAGAAATCATACTGTGAAGCAAGAAGCCTTCCTGAAAACTAGGATGGAAAGCACAGAATCAGCTGCAGTTTTTTCACTGCAGGGGTTTTCTCTAAAGAAAAAAAAATCTGATCGTCGGTTTTGCACGCACTAAGAAAAATTCAGTTTGCAAACAATGAACATCCTTTGTGTTCAGGATTGGCAAAGCAATTGATTCTAGTTTGAGATTGGACCTGTGCCACTGCAAAAGCAGTTTGTCTTTTTGTTCTGCAAAGTACTGTAATGAAGAGCTTCAACAGAGGGGATTTTTATCATTACACTCAGGCTATGATTTCTTTCAATTTTTCTCACTTCACAAAACAAAATGTATGGAATCCATCATTCCAACATTCTGAGAAATAAAGTAACTCTAAGATACTGTTGAAAACTTTAGGACTTATTATAGGACAAACAAATAACTTCCAATATTCTGATTTCTCCCTACTTCACAGGATTTTCCCTGCTTTCTCCATGCCCAAATACATAGTGGGGATACAATTTCCCATTGCATCAAAATAGATGTTGATGCACAAATTTGACTCTCTTCAAAAAAAAAAAAAAAAAAAAAAACTTTTTTTTTTTTGTGGACACAGAAGAAGATTCTATTAATATTTCTTCCAACAGGTTTTAGTGCACATGCTTGGTGGGATAACAACAAAAAAGAACCCCAGAGCATTAGACAGGAGAGTGACACATAAATGGAAAATGCATTTTGTGTGCAAGAGTGATGTGTTTAGGTGCTTACAGTCTCTCTCAGAGGAGTAACATTTGTATGTCCAAGTTGGTTGAGTCCTTTTGCAAAAATATGGACCTTAAATAGCATTTTTATATTAAGAATGAGAAATTCACTAAAAAATAGGAATCTGGCTACTCGTTTCTGAGCCCAAAAGCTTGTATTTTTTTCCCAGCTGTGACAGTGGGTCCAATAAAAGATTTTACTTCTCTCTGCAAATCTTGTATCTCTCATATCCCTTAGACCGTCGTGACTGGAACAACCCCACTGCATTAAAAAAGACTCCCAGCCTTAAAACTTGACAGACGTTTCTATTTAACACCTTTTTATACAAAAGCAATAACAGCAGGTAGTAAAACCAACACTGCTGCACAGCATGGAATAGGAAGGAAGTGCTATAAACCCTATCACAATTATTTCAGTGAAAGACAAGGCCATCATTAGTGCTGTATTGATCAATCTCCCCCTCCCATCTCCACTGTTTAGAAATTCATTCACATTATTATTGCTGTTCCAGACAGTATTATTATAACAGACCTGCATTATACAATAAGAGGCTTTGGTATAATTGACATCTGAAGCACCAGGGAGCTTGAATGTTTGCTACTGGTTAGAATGTGGTCTCCAGAGGGAGACTTTCCTTCTCACAAAAGGGGCTATCACATAATCACTGCAGTGTGTAAATCAAATCCTCAGTGACTGCTGTTTTTTCATTACTTGGCTGTGACCTGGAACTAAATCTTTGCAGCACTGTACTGCTGATTATCCACCTCTGGAACCTAAACCAACACCGTGCAATGATGAACCCTTACCTACAAATGAGGTAAAGCAAATGACCTACCTGGGCTAAAACAATAGGAGTTTGTTTACTTCTTAGCCTTGTTAGAGGGGAAATTGAAAATATAATCCCACTGTTTGGCCCCTAGGTGCTGTGGAAAATCTCTGACTTCCATGCACAGCTGGGCACATGCCAGACACAGGAAGCACAGATAAATTTAAGCCATCCATTCCCCCTACCCCCTCCCACCCAAATTAAGCTTTTGCCAGGGGTGGTCGTTAAAAGCCCCACATGTTGCACATTAAAGGCTGTGTCCAAATAAAAGAGGACAATTTGCATAAGGTTTGTGCTGTGAGAGCAGGAGTGCAGGGAGGGAGCCCCCGCGCACCTGGGACCTCCGTGGGGCTGGAGGCTGCACGTGGGAGCAGGAGGTAGCCAAGTTCCTGAGCAGCTCAAGCTGACGCTGTCCCTGCTCGAGGTTGTGCACTGAAGGAAGTCCATGAGTAAAGTCACCCCACGGCCTTCAAACTGTGTAATTGTTTTAATTGCTGTTTAGGGCCAGCTCTCACTAGTAGTGATGGAGATTATTTACATGGGGCAAGGAAGCCCATAGAACTGCCCCCTGTGTTTGCCATGGCATGGGGAAATTCTGTCATGTGCCTCCAAATCCATGTAAGCAAGCTCACATTTTATGTTAGCAAACCCTGGTGCCTTTTGCATTGCTCTGAAAGCAGAAAAGCCTCCCAGCGCTCACGGAGAGAGACCCCCCTCCTCTCACAACAGGCTCCCTGGGTTATTGTCAGCTTCCCACCTTGCCCATACCAGTTGTGGGGCTCAGCCAAGGAGCTGTGCACAGCTTCATTCCCTGATGCTATTGCAGCTTCAGGGAAACGCTACAAGCTGGCACAAGCCACATCTCCTTATTTTTAAGCCAGGACCCAAAAGAGCTTTGCCCAATATCTGAACAGAGCAGAAGGGTAGAGAAAAGGAAGGAGAGGGCAAGAGGGAAAGCTGAGCAAACAACCCTGGTTATCTTACTGGCAGGCAAACCTCCGCCCCTGTGCCCCAGGGAAGGGGAGCTTTTCCCAGGATGCTCAAGGGACCACGAGCTCCTTTGCCCTCTTGCCAACTCCTCCCAGCTGGGCACAGACTCACGACTTCATGTGTCAGGAAATATAACGCACTGCTGCATCCACTCCTCCTGAAAAGAAACTACCTCCACCCTTCCTTCAGCTGGGCAGAAATGGAGCAATCCTGCAGCACAGACCAGCGCGTCTCTCCCTTGCTCCAAACCGGATGCAGAGCCTTGTGCCACACTCAGCCAGTCTCCGAAACCTTAGAATGTGTTCAGCTGAGAGGTAAATACAATTCTGTCAAATATTTACATTTTAAAAACATGAAAATTATAACAACAGTTTGTCTAAAGCAGGAGACACAGAGGTTACTCTGACCAGAGACTAGCACAGTTTCGTGCTGCAACCTACAAGGCCATATGGAAGGGGAAGACGTAGGATGGTACGACAAGAACAAGTCTTGGCCCAAACCTGGCATTTTGTATGCCTGCACCTACCAGCCTGCAGAGGCTTGACTTTGGCAGTGGAAGCAGCAGGAGGAACTAACTTCTTTTCCCTTGATAGACACTTGAATGTGTATCTCGTTATGGTCAAATGAAAACCCTGGTGCTCTTAGCAGCAATTGGGGAAAGGCAGGAGGGGTGTTTGCCACCATGCAGAGGATGGATGTCTCTGATGAAACAGGCAGGGAAGCAAGAGGTGCTGGAGGAGATGCCAAATGCAGGAGATGCGGGACAAGTTTGCCACTTGTCCTTGCCCTTGCCACTTGGATGTGAGGAGAGCCCACAGATCTCATTCTGCTCATGAGCTAGCACGGACCTAACTCATTCTGTGCTTAAGGAAGAGAATAGGAGAGATGACCCAGAGATCACCTAGGTTAGGGACCGAAAGCCCTTGCTGCCTCAGGGAAAGCGCTGAGCTAGTTTGCTGAGCACAGGCGGATGCCACTTGGCTCCCTCCAACAACAATGGAAGATATGGGCATTCACCCAACCTGAGAGACAACCTAGGAGTTCCCCCAGACCAAGACAACAGAGCCAACATTTGTTTTCAATATTCATGAAAACCAGCAAATATATTTTAGTACTTAGTACTAAAACAAAACAAAAGAAGTCACGGCCTGAAACCTCCGTGATGTTCTCATGCAATTAATTCAAACAAGGGCCCATGTTATCCTCCTGTATTTGTACTTGGCAGGAGGAGGTGAACTTTGCTGCTGCCTGTGATGCTGGCTTAAAAGACATCGTCATAATTCTTGTCTTTCTTTTTTGCTAATGGTTGCATACCTTTGATTAAAACCTGCATGGTGCATTAAAGGCTGAAACAGATGATGAATGCTACATAGTACTTTGTGTTAGATCAGAGTTGATTAGAATTTCTGATGATCCAGCAGCTAGAAGAGGAAACTGCATCAGCAGGGAAAATACTCATCTGTTACTATTGTAGGAGGCAGTGGCTTTCTGACACAAAACACAAAACAGTAACTAAATAGACAACATACTCTCTTGGTCAGTGAATGGCTTTAGATCACAAAAGAGTTCTGTAAAGAAAAACTCGTGAATTAATCAAGCCAAATATTTATGAGACCTCTTGCTTATTTTCAAGTGGGCAGCCCTCCCAACCACTATCACAGTGTCAGAGCTGGATGCTAGCTAGTTTATTTTTCATGTAAATTTTCTTGTAAATATAAGTGGAGCATTATAAACAAATAAGACAAGTACGCAAATAACAAAGCAACATGGTGAAAAGATGTCTGACCCAAGTGCATCTCATATTAGCACCCAGATACACTTAGTAAGCACTGCCAGCACAACCAGTTAAGCCAAACACTTGGTGCTTTCATTGAAAAGGTTTTGTTAAACAGGACAGACAAGTTGCAGAGGAAGAAGCTCCTTGATTAAATGTGGTAGTGGCAGAAAGTTGGCAGGATGAGCAGACCAAACTTGCAGTAGAGGGAGGTTCATTTTTAAGGTCATCTAAAATTTGGTGAGAGAGTGCATAGAATAAGTGCATTTAAATGCCAAGAGAGAGAAAGAGCTGGGGATGATGATTAAGGAGAGATGAAGGGGGAAAAAACATTGTTTTTAAGGTGTTGCTTACAAACAGCAAAAGTGGATTATGAGTGTTTTTTTGGTGACCTAATAACTTAAACAAAGAACATTAGCATTTTTAACTATAGCCTTTAAATAACCTTTCCTCCATAAGGCAATTTTCTTAGATAATCCTTCTGACTATCTATTACAGAGAACTTCACTGACTTCAGTGGGATTCTCTGCAGGCAAATAAAAGGCAGTTGATACTGATATTTTGCCAGATTGGGCATAAGTTATTAGCTGCCTATTTGTAAAATAGCTGCTAAATATGATCAATGGCCTTCCTAGCCTAATTAAATGTAACTATCTCAACTTTTCTGAGGCAGCAGCACACAATTACAATGGTTTCTTTTGCAGTAGCTATATGTAAGCCCAAAATAAGCTGCAAAACTTACTTTAAAGTTTAAAAGGGAGAGCTGAGCAGAAAGTACATTGTGGGAAGCAGAGCAGCAGCAGGGAGAAGAAAGCAAACAAGAAAGCAAGAAAGCTGTAGCTTGCTTTTGGTCGAGGCTTTCCCAGCATGTGGGATCCAGAGATCCGAACTCAGCACACCTTCCTGGACAAACACCCTGCTCACCACAAGAACTGTTTCTTAAGCAAGCTCCGCCATGGGAATCCCATGTGGAGGGATCTGATCTCGGTGGCTCATCGTCTCTCTCCTTCGGTACTTTGCTCATCACTTATCTTAGGCAGCTCCTTGCTTACATGATTCTCTGAAGTCCTCAGTTCTGAGGCAAGAAACTTGCTTGGTGCATCTCGTGAAGACATGGAATGCCCAAGGCAGGAGGAAACCATTGCAACACCTACACATCATAAACCATCATTCAGCATGTTGCAGCATATCCCGTCAGGCTTGGGCCAGTGTACGCTGGTAGATCTCCAATCAGAGTCAGAGTCATCACTGTTATTTCTAAGGAGACAGAGAAAAGACACAGCTGCATTTCTAGCTTCCAAGCAGGCCTAGTGTTGTCTCCAAACACATCCAGATCCTTTTTCCAGTTTCTGCTAGCCTCAATTCTTTTACAGCAGATTACTTACGTAAGGTGCATTACTTACTCAGTGGAAAGGAAAGTCATAAAAGGAGGAAAAAAAAAATCAAAGGACTGTAAACTACATCACAGGCATCACTGACAGCTTCAAACAAACAAGTACGACAAGTCAAAGAAGTAACTAAATAATCTCATCTGCTATGGAGATAATGGGTTTTGAGTCCCCAAAACTGTATCAAATTCTGCACATATTTGCACTGTCTTGTGATTAAGTGTTCTTTCCCCTTAATGTCTGAAAGGGGACATACTCCAAAGGCACACTAGCTAGATTACATGGACACATTATAAGTTTCACAATCTTGAGAGCATCCTACTTTGATCTCAGGAGTTGATTGCCGGAGCCCCCACAGAGCAAAAAGATAGCACAGGAGGGTCTTTTAACTGATACACACATAAGGAAAAACTTATGAGATTTCTGTGAAATTGCTTTGGTTTAGAATTTTCCTCAAGTGTTTCATTTCAACTATAAATAGAAAATAGAATCTCATGACAAAGATGTACTTGACATAGTGTGCAATTTATCATCTGTGAGCACATTTTGGAGTACTTGTCTCAAAGCTGACATGCTGTGTGGACTGTGGAATATGACTATTTTAATATACTCCATGACAAATGCAAGGCAAAAGTAGCTGGGATGTGAACAATCCACAGAGAAAATTCTCCACTGACTCCCCTGATCTAGATGTCTTCGTGATAACTGAAAACTTTGTGGAGCCAAAACTGTGTCAGCATAATTGGAAAAAGCGTTGCTTTGCTGGCTCACTTCCTACCATGCTTTTGCCACGACTTGTAAAGACTTATTCCTGGAAGTGCAGTGTTAAATATACTTGACATCTTCCCTACCTATAAAAATACCGCAGACATGTAAATTATCATTAACATACATGTAGACAGGCATTGAGGTCAATGCACTAACATAAAAAAGAAAGCAAAGCATTTGATTCCAAGGCTGTCACTTCCTTTCACAGGATCTCTCTCCTGGGAACCATTTCTAGCGAGAATGAACCTCGGTGCTTCAGTGGGTCGTTTATGCTAAAGCATTCATATTCTTCTACAACTTACAGCAGATCCATAGGTGTAAATCTAGGTTTACCCTGCTAATATCAACACAACTGAAAGCAGAAGTTCATCTCATCTGTTAATATCCAATATAATACATCTGTTAGGACTGTCGGGGATTTAAGGCTACAGCCCTTGAGAGGTGAGGTGCCCAACCTCACAGAGCAGGTTGCTTATGTAAGTAGTGTGTATTACACCAAAAGAGTCCAGCTTCAACCCACTTGTATTTTGACTTCACTGACTACATGGTGCTGAATGCACTTGCATTTCCTCTGTGAATTTTCTTCTTTTGTGTGTGCTGCAAGAGGCTGCCATGCGCTACACAGGCAAACTCATAGTTTTAACACAGATTAATGGTCAAGCAGTTTAAACGCTGTTCTCCTGCTCTGAGCCACTTTCCAGCTCTGTTTGCGCAGGTATAAATCCAGAGTGATGAATCTGACAGAAGTCTCCGGATGTACATGGGGATAATTGATAGCAGACTGTAGCCGCTTGTTTTTTTTCTGCAACTTTCAGCATAAACTTGATGATCAGCAAACAACAATTCTTACATAACAGGCCCTTGACCAAAACTCCCAGGTTTTCTATGCTTCCCCCTGTAGTACACGTTCTTGTCTAACTTCCATCGATGGTGGTGAACCATTTCCCATGGGAGTTGTCAGCAGCTTTTTTACTCAAGTAGTGCACAGTCCTGCAAGTGGGAAAAGGAGCAGCCTTATACTCTGGTGGACCTGCCAGCAGAGGGCAATGGCACACACTGGCTGTGCCAGCATCTTCTACCCATGGGGATTTTGGCCCTGATTCTGGGAGGTGAAAAGGTGCTGCCATTAGTTAGATATATAAACACACTTGGCAACTGCCATGAGGAGGGAGATCCTCTTTGTAAGAAGAGATCTGGTCTGACAGATGTTGTCAAAAGAAGCAGTGGACTTCGTGCTCATTTGCTCTCCTGCATCTCCATGAAACTCAGGCAACAGGGAGATGTAGATTCTGTCAGAGTCCTGTCAGCCTGGGGAGTGGTGATCCAAGTAAGCTTGATATCACTTGAGAGGAGATTGAGATGTTCTTTAGGCATCTGATGGTACTGGGTTGCTTTTACTCTTCTCTGCCTATTAATTGCAAATGCTGCTTTTGAAATCCACTCATGAACTAAAAGCTGCTTGCACTTTTTTTCAGGGTTAGGAGATGTTGCATAGAGATATATGTAATATACCTCTATTTTCAAGTCACCACCTTTCAACCACTTATACCTGTGAGGAATGATAAATGGCCATTTATTAACAAGATCAAAAGCAGATCTTGCATTTGACTAGGACCTAGGAATGAATTTTCATTTGCCACAGTTTCATCATCTTCTTGTGCAACAGAAATTATTACCTGAGATTTTAAAGTACCAGATATGGGATTTGGGTGCCCAGGGTTAAAATCTGAGTGGACTAATCCATAACCTAGTTACTTCCATTTATAAGATGAAAGCACTCTGAATCAGCTGCCTATTTTTACAGTCCATATGCTCCAAGGGTTTCTCCATATGTTTTAAAGGATGTGCATATTTGTGACCTTATATAAGAACATATACGTGCCCTACACACATATCTGTTACCTATGTATAGCTTACAGCTGTTAAGCTGTGTTTGTCACAGCTCTGGTTATACTGGTACAAGCTCAGAATCATGTCTGCAGCATTCAATTGTTGACAAATTCCTCTCCTTGCCACAAATGTAGGGTCTGATTAGGAAGGATATTGAGGTCCATAGGTGTTTTCACAACTTCACAGAATCAAGATTTTAATTTCCTTTAAAATATTTTATTATGACAAAGGCAAGGAATATAGGAAAAATTGTCCATAAAAAGTCAGAGTTTTAAAAAGTAAGCATAGTTTCTGCTAGAGAGTGCCAATGAATAAGACCTTCAACTTTCAGGAATAAATGAAAGGGTTAGATTAGCTTTCAGTACTATTGGTATTAGACGTTTGATAACTCAAAGACAGCAATGGTGGATACCATGGTGAATACCAAGGTGGGCTTTCCATGCTAACCATTGAAAGAACACCAGTCCCACAGATGTGAAATAAGCTGAAGAGATCAAACAGGTCTGTAAATGCTTTGGTCTTAATAGAGGGGCTAAGATAACCTCTCTGTAACAAGAAGGAAAGTGGCTGCGATGCCTTAAAAAGGCTGAAGAAATTTAAGAAGTGGGGTGGGAGAAACAGAGAGAAAAACTTGGGATTTTGAACAACTTTCTGCAAAGGTGGCTTTAACTATTAATTTGAGAGTAAATATCATATTAAATTCTTATAGAATATATGCATGAAAAGTAGTGGCACAAGTTAGATTTGCCCCATGTGGATGTTGTTTATGAAGCAGCCTCCTTGGAAATGTTCCTCAGACTTTTGACAAATGAACTTTCTGTAGGTTGTACGTTTGAACATGGAATGCCTATTGTTTCCATCTGCCTTTGCCTTGTACTGTTCCTTGGGGGCTTAACACAGAGACAGGCATTTAGTGGAAAGAAGGGTTTATTGAGTGGCAAAAGCACGTTCTACTTTGCTAGGAGAAAAGAAAAAAACAAAAACAAAAAAACACCAACCACTGGTTTCTACAGAAATGAAACCATTGCAGAAGAAAAATGCTTTTAAAAACAGGACATACATTTTTCATGGAGTGGGCCTAAAGCACTTATTTATATTTCATCTCTGTATGACACGGTTTCGCTCATCTAATTCCATTTAGAACATTACAATTTTTGTTTCAAATGTCTCTGTGCTGAAACGTATTCTCTGAAGTGCCCCGGAGCTGCTGGTATTGTGAATGTTATCTAAATGACTCATTCGAATTTTTAAGGACAACTCAGCTAAAAAATACTTTATTCTCATTTCTAATTATTTTTATTTTAAAGGTTTTTGTTTGGGGTGCAAAGAAGATAGAGAAAAATAGATACCATTGGAATAGAGTCATACAATTGCTACTGTTTTCTACCTTATGCAACGAGCAGAAATGTGTGCAAGTGGCATAGTTTCTCCCAATATGCACAGGGTGAATCTTGATTGCTTGCAGCATTCCTGCAAAGGCCATTTCATGAAAAATACAAATGTATCTCTCCCTGATCACGAAGTGAAAGGCAACTATCAAACACTGCTGCTTGTGTGATGTCTGTCTCTATTGTACTGCTGCACGTTCTACAAAATAGCAGAACTTAAACTTAGCATTTTATATGCACACATTATCTTTGCACACCTGCATATACCTCTATGGCAGAGTTCTAGCTTCAGTGAAATCAACTTTTCTTATAATGCCAATTATAGTATTTCATTATACACAGAAACAAGCACCAAGCCTTGCTCGCACTTACAGCAGGTCATTTACAGATCTGTGTCAACTTGTATGCTTGTATGCTGTTCTAAAACAGAATTTAAACTCAGGAATAACTCAACTGACTTCACTGATGTTGAAAAATCACTGTAGAAATGACAGTCCTACAGGAGCAGCATATTACATAAAAAGAATGCATTTGCTAACTGGCTACTTCAACTACGAAAAGAACATATTCTAAATGAATTACCTTTTCTTTCATACCAGTTGTTTCTGCACAGAGCCAGAAAGTTAATCAAAGAAGATGTCCTTTCAGAAAGCACAGGCTCCTAACTGAGATCAGTCTACAGAATCCTATGCACAGAAGTGCTGTTTGAAGGACACCCGTCAATTGGGTGCTGCAAATAAACTGGTGCAAGTTTCTCTAGAGAAACCAAGCTTTTCTTAGGCTGCCAGGCCAGACCTTCTGAATGAGTCATGGTATTTTTCAGAACAGAAGAGCATCCTTTCGCAAATAACCACCCCAGCCCTAACTAATCAGACAGTACATAAAGAAATATCATTCTTCAAAAATTAAGGCCAAAAAGGATGTAAGATCCACCTCCTACATACTCACAGACCATTAAGCTTAACCAAAATATCTTAATGGATGCCCAAAGATTTTAGTGAGGGTAGAACACTCCTGTACTTAGGCAACTAAACTATCTCCCTCAGACACAGAGTTGGCAAGACCCGAGGAAGCCCTGCACTAGCAAGGAATTAATCATGAGAGATGTACACAAACGATCCTAGCAGATGAACCACACCTCATGCTATACGAGGTGAAAGATCCACAGAGCCTGCCAATCCGACCCAGGGAAAATTCTCTCTCAACCCAACTATGGCAATCCGTAAACACGCTCGATACCACCTACGAACAGATCTCCTGCTGTGACCAATCTCAAGTGCTGCACAAGAAAACAAGAAATAAGCGTAAAAAGAAGAACATGAAGAAATCTTTGCTTATAGCGATGAGGAGAGGAGAAGAAATCTGTCCAGACCTCTTTAAGACAACTCACTGAAAAAATGAGCCTTGATATTTAGGTCTAGTAATTAGCTTAGCTGTCTTAATGCAGGTCATAAGCTTTGGAGGGCAATACTTTCCTTGATGGAAAGGCAGAAGGCTCATATTACAGGGCCACAGCTTCCAGCCCAGGCTTATCTTAAAGGCTTCATTTTCAGCAGTCACAGCTTGCTGCCTCCTCCCTGGAGAGGACCACCTTTAAATGCTGATGTTTAAAAGGCCTCACAGGCAGAAACAGTCCCTAATTTCAAGATGCAATGGCTGAAGTTCAGCTTCTGTCAGCCAGGTGGAAAAACCTCTGCTATCAGGTATCTTCTTCAGAGCAGTCTCTCAGCTTGCTCTTAAATTGTTTGAATATTCTGAATTCTCTAAGCTATTCATTCCAACACTTGTTTTCCAAAGTTTAACTCATAGTCCTCCTTGGGCAGAACTAGACACAGCATCACAAGACGGGGTTTGCAAACACTAAGTGCTTCTCTTTTCCATAACCCGTGAATTGTATCGGCAATTTTTTTCCAAAGCACAGCAGCAAAAACAAAAGTTAAAGCAATTATCTATGATGACAACTAGCTCTTTCTGCAACTCACTGCTTTCCAAGATGTGAATCAACTCCCTTTTTAGCTCCAATTTATACTAGCTGGGGCTTGGCTGTTTTAAAACTTGCCACTTTGCTGGAATGGAAATATTAAATTAGGTGATCACTCCAACTTTTACCTGGCCTTATTGTTTACTTCTTTACCATTTTTTTTTTTGCATCAAACTGCACCAGCAAATGTTATATTTCACAGACTAGATCACTGATTAAGATTTGCCTACCCTTTCCTGCTAGTGTATGGAGAATGAATCTACAAAGAGTAAAAGCATCTGAGGAAATACTTGCCCCTCTCCTCAGCTCTGGTGAGGCCGCACCTGGAGTATTGGGGGCAGTTCTGGGTTTCCCAGTATAAGAGGGATGTGGAGCTCCTAGAGAGGGTCCAGAGAAGTGCAACTAAGATGATTAAGGGAATGGAACATCTCTCATATGAGGAGAGACTGAGTGAACTGGGCCTGTTTAGCTTGGAGAAGAGAAGGCTGAGAGGGCATCTGATCAATATGTATAAGTACATGAAGGGAGAATGTGGGGAGAAAGGGGCCAAGCTCTTTTCAGTGGTGGCCAGTGACAGGACAAGGGGAAATGGGTACAAGTTGAAACACAGGCAGTTCCATCTCCAGGTGAGGAGGAACTTCTTCGCTGTGAGGGTGCCAGAGCCCTGGCACAGGCTGCCCAGGGAGGTTGTGGAGTCTCCTTCTCTGGAGGTCTTCCAAACCCGCCTGGATGCCGCCCTGTGCCCCATGCTATGGGTGTCCCTGCTGGAGCAGGAGGATTGGACTAGATGATCTATAGAGGTCCCTTCAACCTTGAACATTTTGTGATTCTGTGAAATCTGAATGAGTTATGGAACAGGGAGAGGATGATGCCTATAGAGCTAAATTTGCAGCAGAGAAAGATTATAGAATGAGTATCTTAGGCAGTGGGTAAGCTATAAAACTGGAGAATTTTTCTTTGCTCATAGAGAGGGAAAAAAAAAAAGCAGAGGAGAGATTTTGCTCAAGGGATGTCAATTGCATTGCTGATTGAGGTGGAAAATCTGTGAAGGAGCCCCTTGTTAAAGCTGTTGGCAGTGTATCATCCAGCACTGTACTTGCTTTCTGTGTACCAGGCGGGGATTTTTCATTTCATATATCATTTAGAACTTGCTGTAAGCCTTCCAAAAGTCACATTACATTGTCATACACTCCCATTAACACAAGGATCTTCCCTTCATGCAGAAAGCGGCTGTTCTGGAAGACTAGAGTAGGAAGCAGGCACTACAGGTGGCCTTTTTGCACAGATGTGCTCCAGCAACATGGAGCAACACTTCCCAGAGGAGCAGCGCTTCCACTGCAGATGGATTTCACCTCCCCAGGTATCAGCAACTTGGTCTTTCACACCAGTTTTTGTACCTGGCTGTTCTGTATCTTTGTACCACTTTCCTCACCTGCCAGCCTACACCATCTCTGTTCTACTATGTACTACTCTCCCAGCCAAATTAAACACTGGAGTTGCTTTTATTGAGCAACAAAATTTCTGAAACCTAAGGAAAACCCAGCAACACATCTTAAGGCATTTGCTATAACCCTATTCCTTTAAATGGAAAAGGCCAGACCCTATCACATTTCCTTCACAGAAAGGGGAATCACTTTTCCCCTTAGTAACACCATTACGAAGTAAGTTATCATATCAGTAAGCACTGTTCTGCTGAAAACATCATTTTATTAGCTGAATTATCTCATGTTTAACTACTGTTTAACCAAAGATCAAATGATATTTTTTCCTGTAGGGTTTGTATGTCAACTCCAGCAGGCTATTGTAGCTATTCTGCTGCCTGATGAAAAAAATCTTGCTGCTGATTCTGTTTTAGCTTTAGTTTAGCTATAGTTTTTACTCATGCACTACTAGCAAATGACATTAAATACTTGTCACTTTTATCCTCGAAGCAGGTAAACTTTAGTCATCACACATGCCTAAACTCTTTTTGCAACATCCTTACACAAGAAATCTTACACCCTCTTTAAATTCTTTGTGTGTCCTGTGGGTTTAGATGAAGGTACTATATAACAAGAGATTAACTATGTTATTTGACACAATCTTGCTGGGTTTTCCCCTCTGATACTCTGTACCCAGCATCACTTGAAAATCACTACAGCAAAGTATTAGAGCTCTGTATCAGCCCTTCCAAAACTGGAATGATACTGAATTGAACTGATGCCTAACATAAGCAGCTAACAAAACTTTCACTGTCCACATTCACAACAGATAAAGCAAGGCTTGCTTGAGATAAAAGAAATGTGAGGAAAAAAAAAGTGTTTAGAGGGTGGCTTTTGGCTTTTTGCCAGTGCTAAATGAGACATCTAATAGGACATGTGATATGGGTAGAGCACTATGATGCTGAATGTATAGATAATTCCTTTAACATGCAATCATTATGGGTGACAGCATCAATTTACCAGTCTCATCACGCTACCCAAGAGCATGTCCCATCCACCTTTTCCTTCTCTTTCACAACTGCTTCCTTTACAAACATTGAAAAACCTCTGCCCCTGGAAGCAGTGTTGGAGCCCAGGCTAGTCACTGATCAGGGAATGCTCATACACATTGTCTCTCTCACTCTCCTGCCTTCACCTATATAGTGGCCAAAATAGTACATTAAGTGGTCAGGAATACCAGCCATCCGTGGTTCAAAATGCCATATTCTACAGTGGGAAAACAGTATGCATAGTAGTCAGATGAGTACTTCTGTATTTCCACACTAATGCTTCTACGCTTTTGGCCAGTGCATCTACCTGCATCTGCTTGAATCATCATCTTTGAAGGTCAAAGACAAAGGAAAAAGCAAAACTGAATTTCATCATTGTTTTCCTTTAATTTTTGCAGTTTCCACATGCCTGATTTTATCAAGTTAAAAAAAGTATTGGTCTGGTCCAAACCCAGGCAGAAGTGAGCAAGCAGGCTGTGTGAACACTGGATGTGTTTTTGGAATATAATCAAGGAAGACTGGTGGGAAATAACTGCATTTAGCAATACAGTAGCTGTGCATTTTGTTAAATACGCACATACCAAAACTTAGATATTTAACAAGGTATCTCTTAGTAATCAGCCAAAATGAGACAAAATCCATCATTAGATCAAAATTTGCACAAAGGATAGTTAATTATGAACATATATTGCTGAGAAAAGTTGCTTAATTGTACACACAGCTAGTATTCAATTATGACTCACAGTTAAATATTAAAACCTTTAAATAGTAGTACCAAATATGACTAGTTTTATAGCTGATTTATTAACCTTCTTGTACAGTCCTTGAAATCTTAAACCCACATATTGGCTATGCAGCTTATAAAGTAGTGTGTTCCAAGAAGAGCTTGAGTTGTAAACTTCTAAATAGGGTGCCAGAGATACGTTAATGAAACCAACAAAACAAAGAGGTGTTGTGCCCGCTCGGGCCTTGGTGGCCTGGCTCCTGGAAACTCTCAAATCCTCATCTTAGCCCTGGGAAAATGGACTGACTCATATCAGAGAAACTTCCCTCCTTCTACTAATTTGTCAAGTTTGGGGTAATACTCGTTGTCTGTGCCAAACAGTTCATGTCCAACACTGAAGAGTGAGTGAGCAACATAAACACCTGGGGGCATAAAGTGGCATGTCCATCTTAGACATGCTGGTGTTCTTTCTAAAACAACTCTGCTGATTTGAACACACAAATACCTTTCGCTCTGTCACCTTACTCTGCGCTCACTCCCTTTGATGATAAATGTGTCCAAAAATGTTTGGCAGGCTTTGGACCTCTATTAACTCACCCATGCCTCCCTTTATTCTTTTAGAATAAAAATCTTCTCTTGTTAATAGTGATCACAATTAAACAAAAAAAAAAAAAAAAAAAAAAAAAAAAAAAAAAAAAGAAATGTAAACAGTCACATACTGAATATAGCAATAATAGCTTTTAAATATTTTTGTCATGAGACTTGGAGTTTTAGAAAGATTCCACTATAAGACGGAGTAAAATTTCCACAAATAACTCCGGAACACTAACTGCATTCAAGGCACAGACAAATTCTGCTTGATAAACTGCTTACCCTCCAGTTGCTGTGGCAATTTGCTGCAGGTATTTTCTGTTGGAAATACTTGCCGTTACCAAAAGCTGAGGAACACTTCTGCTTTCAGAAGTAGTGGTGACATTCATTTTCCCCAAATCTCTTGTGGATTACTGTCCATCATACTCTTGATATTCACAGATTACATGGAAAGTCTTTAGAAACAAATTCCCATAGACAAAAACAGAATTTCAGGAGATAAAAGTTAAATCACTAAGGAGAAAACTCCATCTTCATCATGGACAGATATTTTTAATCTCTGTTCAAACATACTTCTTCTATGTATTAATTGACAACATACCAACTAATGTCTTAAAGTCACAGACCTAATCAGAAACTTCAAGAACTGAGAGTTGGTGATATCCTGACTTACTGTTTTGATGAGTTTACACTCCATGAAGAGGAGGGAAACATCCCCCTACACAGCATATGGCATCACTACAGGAGAGAGCAACAAGAAACGACCTTCAAGGGACCATCTGCCAGCTCTGCTCCAGTCACACCTCCTCCTTGCCCACAACATGACCCTTCTACCAAGGAGACAAGAGAAGAATGCACATGGGAAACATCCTAAACAGTTAAAGCTCACTCCAGGGTTGCATCATTCACTACACCCTTGTTACAGTTTTTCCCATCAAATGCCAAGAGCATTTAACCTTTAACATTTGTCCAGAAGTGTCTCTACATCATGAAACCATGGCTCAGAGGAGGTTATCCATTCCTCCCTGCTCCCAAATCTCCAAATATTGTTTCAAAGAGTAACAATGGGAGGAATATGCTAAGACAAAATGTGATCTTTATGGCAGATGGTACCACAGGAAAAATGGCTGTTGGTCTGCCTAAATAATTCATCATTGTCATCTGTGGTGCCCCAGTCATCTCTACGAAAGTAGATGACAACTAAGGAAAATGTAATATTTGTCATAGAAGTATTGCATATATCATTGGATTTCCTTTTTAACCCAAGCTAGGAACAGGAACTGCTTTAGAGTGAAGCAAGGCTTTAAGGATACACAGGAACAAATTCCCATGTACACATAAACCTGTGCAAACTGGCTGACCCTCAGGACCAGAGAAGAGCAAACCAAGTGCCACCGACTTTCCACGTCCCTGTGAGAAAGAGAACAAGGAATATGAGGTATAGGTAGAACCCAGATCTGTGTCTCTTCTAAGCCTCCAACACGATACCCAGTGCACATCATTGTTTTCTGCCCATTTAGACCACCAGCAATTCATTTCCCATGTCCCAGAGAACACCTGAAGTAGGGAGGCAGGTGGGACTCACAAGACATCTCTCGAATCCATAGCTCCTACCACAAGGCTTGGGACAGTGCAGCTCCCACATCACCCGCTTCTGTAGAGTGCTCCACCATTGGATCCAAATACTTATTTTTTGATAATATGGGAACAGGTAGGGGAATTAGGTAAAGTGAGAGACATTCTGAATATTGGCCTTTAGCTGTTGCCGCCATTCCCACAAACAGCTCTGAGTTATGTGAGGCTGTGCAGATATTATTCCCATACTGCAGGGAAGGTCAGTCAAACAAGGAACTGTTGTGCAGAGGACAATCTGGGAAAAAAAAAAAAAAAAAAAAAAAAAAAAAGGGGGAAAAAGAAGCTACATACACAGAAGAAGCTACATACACAGAGTTGCTTCTTCCCTAAGCTGGTCTCCCCAGTAACTATATAGAGACCACAAGCTGGCTGACTTGGAAAGATGGTTTGTAGGTTTGTATCATCCATTAATCTCCTGCCAGGAAAGGCTCCTAAATCCGGTTTAAGTGCTGTAGTGTAGCTGTGCTGAAAATATCCTTAGGGGTCTTCTTCTATGCCTCCTACAACATATACAAGGCAGTTACAGCTCCCAGCTCAAGAGGTTGGCTAAACCTGCACTTTCAAAATCTCCCCTGAGATTCTGGCTGCCATTAGTGCACTAGCCACTCTGAGATAGGGCTTTTTAGCAGCCAGAATTCATGTGGTACAGCCTTAAAGCAGCCCTGAGCGGACTCAGACCCCTGGACAGCAGGCACAGAGGGGCTGCTGATGGTGCTCCCACCATTAGAAACTGCAAATAGATGTGAGAGCAGGTATAGGATTAGTATTGCATTCATCAAGACAAATGATGCTTGTGCAATTTTGTGCAAGGAGGTGGGTGTAAATAGTCGTCTTTTGAGTCTTGTCACTTCTCTCTCATTTTTTTCCCACGTTACAGCTGTAACTAAATAAATGATGGGCCGTGGCCTACCGTCAGGTGACAGATCATCCTACATCAGCTCTGAAAAATGGAAATGCTGTCATCTGCCTGGTTCTCCTCACATTCACTGTCAGCATCAGTGCATTCGGGTTGCGTGTCACAGCCATCTGAGTAAGATGAATACAGCACTGTGAACATCAGCTTGGGAACCAAGTCAATCAAACATGTGACTGTAACCACACAGAAGTACTTGTGCTGAGAAACTGCCACAGAGAAAGAGTTTCTAACACCCTGCTATGTACTGCCAATGGTAGTTTTTAATTAAGCATCTTCTCAGGCTAGTTTTAAAAACAGGGAGGGATTTTTTTTTCTATTTCTTTTTTTTTTCTTTCTTTTTAAATACAGAGGATTGTAAAGGAAAAATAAGCCTCTGGGGTTGAAGACAGCCTCAGCATGGACATGCCCACAGCTAGTCCAGCAAGAAGAAATTGAGCAGACCTAAAACGAGGCTAGTGTAACTTATTTCTTATTGGGAACAGCAGAAAGAGCAGTGGGGCCTGCTGTGATGCGTGGCTGTGTGTGCTGCCTCCTCCCCTGGCAGTCCCTCCTCAAAGCTCCAGGACTGTGGACCCCAGCTGCACCCATCAAGGGTAGCACTCTCCTTATCTGGGGGTTTTGAAATGAACGGACCTCTCCCACGTAACACAAATGAAAGGTCTAGGTCATGGAAAGGGAAAATCAACATACCATTGTGTTTCATCAGACAATGTCCATAGTTCTTCCCCTTCCCATCTTGCTTCTTTCTGTCCCCCAGATTTTCCTCTCAAAAATAGGTGCAGGCTTGGGTGTGCATCTGTGGTAAGAGGTCTGTCTTCTGTTGCCTGCTACAGGTTGGTCTCAGAGCTGCAGTCACTAGAGCAACAAGCAGGAAAATGTTAACCCATTGTGCCTGAAAGTGGTGTCAACGTCAGCAAACCAAGCCAGTGGTATGGGAAAACAGCAGAAACGCCCTCAGCAATGTGGTGATAGAAAGCAGCATTCACTCATCTGAAGTGGCATTTACGGGCATATTTTTTAGGCCTGTCCCAAAATGAAAAATGTGCAGTACATTACAGTGAGCATCATAAAAACATCAGGAAGAATGCCAGAACAGCAATGACCTCGCAGCATCCAGAGAAAAGTCTTTTTGGATGAGAACAAGACTTCAGACAAGACAAAAGATTACTGTTTGGCCTGTGTGGGGTGGTCCTCTAACCAGAACCGTGACTTGAATGGTCAATGGGAATCTGGACTCTTTCTGGCGGCTGACACCAACGTAGGACCTCTTTCTGGGGCAAGAGGACCTCTGCTGTGTGGTCGTGCTACCTACAGCATAGAGGTGGTGGTGACAGGTAGGGAGGGAGGGCACTTTCATTATCAGATACAGAGCCACTTACCAGCTTTATCCTCCCAATGGGAGATGATGAGATAAGTAGTGAAGGAAAAGCTGCAGAACATGCTTTGGTTAATAGCAAAATGATTTTGCAGTAATTGCCTCAGTAACGGGAATATTACAGATATCTTCATGATTTCTGGGAATGTTTCTCTGAGCCTTGTCTGGATCACCATCTCAGGGAAAGCACTTTACTTCTGGAATCACTTTCAGAGGTGTAAATCACCTGCACATTTACACCTCTATAGTCAAGTGCTGGTCATACTCAGAATGGGAGCAGATGGTTGATGGCCAAAGACTGCCCTTCTTTTGCAATAACTCCCCCATGACTCTTCTGTCCCACTGGGACTCCTGAGAAAAAGAAAAAAACCTCCTTACATTCTGCCTTCTAGATGCACCTGCCATTGAGCTAGGCAATGTATGTGGAATAGGATACCCACTGTTCAAGGCAGCACCAATTAGGACAGGTGCTTACTTAAATTAGTACATTTTTTCCCTTCAGATTCCTAAAGACAGACACTAAAATTCCTGTAGACTTCTTCAGCACCCTACCTACAATCTCCAGGAACAACTCTATGAAAGTTATCTTCACATGGAACTGTAGACTGTGATGCACATGAAGAGCCTACTTCTTAAATATACACCAAACTGTGCAAGCTGCTAGCGCTCTGTGATTTGCTTCAATAAACGGCTGCATTTATTTAAACAGCTCCCTGCAATGGCAGAGACCTCAAAAGAGTTCAGTATCTGCACATGAGAATCAGAAAGCAAAATTAGTTCACACTAAAGTCAAACTAACCTTGCAGTTCATTGTACAAAAATCATGAAAAGGAAAGAGGAAGAAAATCACACAAACCATGAAGTTCCTTCATTTTTATGTTCACCCCTCTTCCTTCACCCTCCAAAATAAGCAATGAAGCTAGGCCAAGAACATACTTGGCTCTGCTAATATCCAGAACTCCAGACTTCATCCAATAGTGATATAGAACAATTATAGTAAACTTGATGAAAAATAAAACAAAAATGAGTTTTTCCTTTCCATCAATATCATTGTTTATCAGTAACACAGTGAATCTGCATCAGATTTTACTCGGTGATCAAAAAAAATATGGATCTTGAAACTTTAGAACAATCTATGTTCAAAAAAAAAAAGTTTTCAAGATCTAGCAAACTGGACGTGCATTTGCAATAAGGTGTGGTTACCTGACTCATTATCAAGTTAGTGGATATTTTTTAAGTTACGTCTAATGCCAAAATGCAGTATATCTTCTGCCAGCATCTGAGTAATGTGCTGGCTCATTAACAGATCTCTTTGTACAAAAGGAGGTAGGATATTATCCCTAAGCTCATGTCTTCTAGCCAAATAGACACATTATTCTTGCTGTGCTCAGTTCTGAATGGTCATTTACAGTAAGGGCAATGGTTTTCACTGGAAACAAATAACTTGCCAAGAAATGATGAATTAAAAAATAAAACAAAAAGAAAGATCTGTTGCAAATCTCCAATAGACTTTGTCAAGGAACAAATTTGAAAAACACTGTAACTTGATCATCTATCCCAAACCTCCAAGACCTTCCTCTGGATTCTATCAAGAAGGGCAGGCAGTGGAAGATGCAGCACCCTCTTTCTAGGGGAAAAAGGGAAAGCAGAGAAAAGAGAATGAGAAAGAAATTTAAGAAATGTAACAAAGTTAGAGTGCCAAGTAATGCAGCATGAAGATGAACTGACATTACTAGAACAGATATAATTCCTGGCCCTATTTGACGGAGCTTACTCACTGTGTTCATCACTTGTTATCCAAGCTGTCAGGGAAATTGTAGCACTTAGCGTACACGGTCTTAACAAAAAACACACCTTTGAAAACTGTGTTAAACAAACTGAGAGAATTCATGACAGAGTTGCTAAACGCACAGGAAATGGGTTTGTTTTCTGACCACTGAGCCAAAATCTTTAAGATTTTTCATGACAGGCACTTCTCATGTAACCATTGCTTAGGTTTTTCCTGTCAAGAAGCTTTCTCAAATCTTAGTCTTGTGGGTAATTGCCAAGAAAGTAGAAGACTTCAAATTCATCCAAATTTCAAGTGTTAATGGGTGGGTCAAACAGAATCTAAGGGGTCATTTTTGTGCTACGTTACCATACCGGTCAATAGGAAATAGTATCTAATAGATCAAAAATATTTGAGATGTGTTTTCTTTCTTTTTTTTTTTTTTTTTAAATTAACACTGTATGTAAACCATCATTCTTAACTGAACTCTGGGAAATCTAGGGCAAGATTCTAGCCAGTCTCAGCTGTCGTTCGTGCATCCAACAAACACAAACTCAATATCCAGGACAGAGTCTGACCGTATTTTTTTTGACAGTTGCACGCAACAAGCATGCCTCTCTAATCATTTTCATTGCTGCACAAGAATTAGGATTCTGCCAACTTTACTGGAGTCAAACCAACACGTAGTCAAAGTAAGGAACAGAAGAATCATCCTGAATCCTATACGAGTTGGATAAGCTATGTAGAACTGGTCAGTGAAGTAAGTAATCCAGAATTAATTCCTTAACTGAGTTAGCTCTACTATGATTCATTGAGTTGTATTATTCATTGTATACCAACAATTTCCAGGTCATTTATAAATGGTTCTGGCTCCTGATGATTTCACAAATGTTAACATCCATTATTCCTTACTTCAAAAAAAAAGTCCTTCAGTCGGTCAGTGTGTAAATAAACAAACAAAAAAGTGAACCTCTTAATCCATTATGTATCATAAGCAGTGTGCAACTCAAATGAACCTGTCATGAGTAACCCATAGACCAAAACAGACCCACCTAGAGCTTTGAACTAATACAGTCATAGGAAACAGGCTTGCTTTGCAAACAGTAAAAGTAGGTTGTTATTGTATAATTTATTTGCAACAAATAATTCAGGTCACTAAGCCTACATTCTCTCATTCCTAGAACACACTTAAAATAATGTCCGTTTTGATAATAGCGAGAACATTACATCTACATATTAATTAGATAAATTATATATGGAGCCAAGGTATAGATTTTGAACACTTTGTTTGAACACCAGTTTGATCATGCAACTTACAGTTTGATCATTTTTATCTGTTTCAATACTAATTAGCTCTTTAAAATGCTTTAATTTTTTTTACAATCAGAATTTGTTGGGGAGGGGAGCTCGGTGTTAAGAGTGTGCAGAATTACAAGGTTAGATACCATATAGTGGCAAAATATAAGATTTTATATCATCTTACAAATAAGGTTCCATTTATGATATTATACAAGAAAAAAGAAACCTTAAAACCTACATTATGACATGCACTCTAGAGACAGTTAAAACACTTTTCTCAACAGAAGGAATGAAGAATTATGGTGGCTTTATGTTCCATATCAGACCATTATAATTTGCTTCTCTACATTATTCTTAAATAACTTAAACAAAAAGGAGAAAAATAAAAAACAAAACCTCACTCATTCACTAAAATCCTTATTGACAAACTGTGGTGGAGGGACAGCATTTTACTGAACTAAAAACATGGAGCTGCACGTTGGGAGTGGACTAAAGAGTCAATCTTGCAACTGCCTACCTGCTTCCAGGTAAGCAGTTCTTAATGATGCAAGTATCTTAAGATCATGTGAAAGTTCACATGAGGATCAGCTTGTAACACTGCGTTCTTTGCAATACTTTTTTGATGAAAATCAGCATCACTCATTACTTTTAAATTGTGATGTGCAAGTTTTCTTTGGGGATTTTTCTACTGTAATTAATAGAGGAGAGTAATTATCCAGGATGAAAGTCGAAGGCAAGTGCTTGGTGCTCTACAGTCATGCCCAAAACACTTGAGGGGCCAGGGCAGGTTTATTCATCCCATTTTAGAAAAAAAAAAAAGGGAAGAGTGCAATCACTTTGCCTAAGTTCTCTCAGGAAGTCAAGGACAAACTGAGGGAAGCTGCTCCGGTCACTGCAGGGTAGCTCAGCAATTACTGCACCTTCCTTTCTCCCAGCAAGTGTCCCTCATGCCTGTAAGAATTCATTCTCATACAGATATTTGTAATATTACCCAGCAGATGCTTGACTTACGAAACAAAAGCTTAGATCAATGGTGTACAAACATGCAGACCCAAAAAGTGAGGGGGCACAGTATATTGGATGGCTAGACATAGAAAAATCTTCAGGTCTCTTTCAAATCTTCTTATTGTGATCTGGCTGTAAGGTATTCAATGATTTTCAGTATCATTTTATATACATTAGGTTCTAGATTACCTTCTCATATGCACATATGGCCCATCTCCCTCCATATCCTTTTACAGTTTTTAAAAAATCTGGAAAACATGTTTATCTTCTATATTTTTTTTTAATTAGAAGTTCTTTTTTTTTTTTTTTTTTCATTTTCTTCCATGCTATTTCCCACAGGGATGTGAGAGTCATATTCATAGCAATGAATGGGTGTGAATAATGCAGCACCATGTAACAAGGAAAAGATATGAAAATATGTGATTTGAAACAGATTTGAAAACTATTTGGAAACAAGCTGCTTTTAATAAAAAACTATCAAGCAAAATTATCAAGCTCAAAATTATCAAAATTATCAAGCATCTATCTAATTCAGATTAGTAGTTTTACAAGAAACATGAAATTTTGATCTCATTCCCCTTTAACTTCATATGGAACCAAGAATAACCTCCATCTTAGACATAATTTTTTGTTGTTTTTGGACCCACATAGAGAGCATTTTATCCATAGAGAGGAATAAAATTCAAGGGGGGAGAGGAAGAACAATTAATATGATTTATTAATATGAAATATGCATTAATCATTAGCCAGCCATTCTACATTCATCACTTACAGGAAGGCTCATCATTCAAACCATTTTTGGTGCCAAAGTTAATTGCCTGATCTTGGGGCTGATCTTCCTTCCCTGTGAAGTCAACAAGACAACAACTTCCACTAACTTTTACAGGAACCCTGCTCTTTTTGCAAGCTATATGCCCCTTCATGGCAGCTCACCAGCTTCCCCATAGTCTTTTCTCCCTTTCCAAACAAATTAACTCCTAACTCATCTTCCTGTTTGATTGCTCATCATGGCATTTTTGCACATTCATCTTTTAGCCACTTTTTTTTTTTTTTTTTAAATCATACAGCAATTGCTTCATCATTTGAGAACTGCTGAGAACATCACAAGGTTTTCATGATAAATTACTTCAGTATATGTTCTTACGTTCAATATTCACATGCAAAGCCACTACAAATGTAAGGACTGATTTAAGCATATGCATTTAATATACATATGCCTGTAAAATTGCTATGGTAATGGTAGATGGAAACCTTGAAATGGCAGAGGAAAACATGAAATGGTAGAGGAAAAATAATGCACTTCTTTTAAGGGGCCTACTTAGCAGAAGGATAGCACATAACAGACAGTACATAAAATACATCATCTACCTGTCATAGCTTTATGTAAAGAGCTCGTGCTTTATTTACATGTCCAATTGCTGGTTTCAGAGGCTGCTGGTACTCTCTTATCTTACTGCTGGCACAAGGGTCAATTGACTGTTCCCTCCTCCAACTGGCATCAGTTGGAGTCAACTGATGATGATGACTTGATCATCATCAACTGATGATCAGTCAACATCCTTGTTGCAGCTTCCAAATCCAAAAGCTCCTTTACAGGCACATTTATCAGAAAGTAGAGTGCAAGGTGCCAGAATACTTCTTGTCTGCAAAAGTCAAATAGTGAAGATGTAAAAGCAGAAGTCATTGGCCATTGTGGCTAGAAGCACAATGCAGAAACCAAGACACAGCTGAAGGATGAGTTTCAGCTATGATGAATAGCAGAACAAACCGTCCACTGCACTGCAAATTTCCATTGCCAGAGAAGCTGACTTTATTATCATTTTGGTGCAGTGAAGGTCCCTGTTCCAGGCATCCTCCTGCAGGACAGCAGGCTGATAAGTCTGAGCTCCAGGCCAAATCTAGAAAGTCACAAAACCTTGGGACTTACTTCAAAAACAATTAGACAATGGGCAATGAGATCCATGTGACAGACTCCAATATACAAGCATATTTCTTTAAAAGTAGTATGTTAAATGCATTAGCATGCAAAGCAATCACACAATTGAACTAATTAATGTTCCGAAGTGGGTTTTTCCCCCAAACATTTACCATTAAAATTGTCCCCATGTTTCTGTCATTGAAACACTGTCAGTGGTGCCAGAATTGCCACTAATTCTTTTTTTCCCTCATCTTTCAGAAGAAACCTTTCTACACTATTTTATTTAAGATGTTGACATTACTTTGAAGCAATTTTCAAAATCACTGGCATTTATATTTTACCAAGAAGCAGTCTTTTCTTAGCTTTCAACAAAACAGAGTGTAACCCCTGCTGTTTTATCTGAATTGGCATTTTGAGAAGTTATTCTGAAAATTATTCAAAAAATTGTTTTCAATCTGTTTTTCAGTGAAATACAGAATAGAAAAGTTGATTGAAGATGGGTTCATTTTGAGTTACTTGTTTTGGTCTGTACTAAACATGAAAAATCTTCCCCATACTTTTTCTTTCTCACTAAATCCATGATAAATTCTATCGAGCTTTCCTGAATGTGCTAATGGACTTCAATTCCCTTGACTTCAATGGGAGCAATACACTTCAGCATCTCACAGGAGGCAACTGGCACCACATGACTAGATTTTTCAAAAGAGTTTCTCAAACTACCTTTGTTGTGAAAGAATATAATCCCGACAGCCCCCAAACCTGTCTCATTCATACAATACATGTTTACAATACAGTTGTTTCTGATATTGTCTGGGGCATAACTTAGAAAAACAGCTGTTAAATGTCTGCCTCCATAGTCCACAATTCCTTTAATTTACAAAACTGCTCACCACTGAAACATCACCAGAGCACTTTATCATCTGCCAGGGAGTCTTGCTCTAGCTCAAGTCATAAGTGAAAGCAAAGAGAAAAAAAACAAATCTCTGACCAAAAAAAAAAAAAAAAAAANGGGGGGGTTTGGAGAATTCAATCCAAGCTAGAAGGTTCTGGATTTGAAACAATGACAACAATAATAAAAATCACAAAACTCAATTGACTAAATCAATTTTCTTGTAAAAGTGTCACAATTACAGATGGTAACAATCTGGAAATAGCTGCAAAGAGAAAATAATTACAAAAGGATGAAAATGTATTAATGCTCAATCGCACTGGATGTGTGGGAAAGTATATTCTGATATATTCCGGCTGTCCTTAATTCATCATTTGACTGCACTAAGCGCCCACTTTTACAAACAAAAACATTGCTTCAGTTGTTGAAATCTTTTATTTAGTAATCTGTGTAGGCTGAAATGTTGAAAAAGGTTTCTAAATTCCTGGCTTCTGAATCTGTCTTCAAAGTTATCTTTGTCTATATTATCTCACAGCTGCAGACTTTAATCAAAGGTCATTAGATTTACCAATTTCTGTCAAACATCCTGACGTCATTCCTTCCAAGGAAAAACCTACTATTTTAGAACTTTCAGATTGAAAGGTAACTCCACTTTATTCCTAGTTTTTCCAAAATAAAATGTCAGGCCAAGGATGTTAAGGAAGAAGAGTTCAAAATCTTGAAGCATTCAACGTATTGGGTGTTAGTATGGCTTAAGAAACTGAAAAATGAGATGTGATTTATCTACAGAATCAAAGACAAGGCAGATTGCAGGTGCCCATGTCCTTTCTCAGGCACCCGTATTCAAGCTGTGTTCCACGAACAGCTGCTAAGCTGCTACCTTAAGCTGATCTAGTACCTCCCTGTCAAAAATTCCCCAGCCTTCCAGTATCCTCTGTCTCACATGCCCACAACTGCCCATCAGCAACTGGAAATTAGGCATAATGACACCCAAACTCTTTCAGAAGTCCAGCTTCATATATGTGTTGGAAATTGACCTAATGCCACTGGAAAAGAAAGTGTATCATACTACCTTTTGGGCTACATCTGCAATTCCATTCACACCAATTATGCTGCCAAAGAAATGACAAAATATTTTCATTCACTTATAAACTGCAAAGGCTAGTCCAATTCATTTGTGCCATTAAGTTAAGAGAGGACACTGCAATACCCTCTTTTGTAATCCTATGAAAGGAGTTGGCTGAAGGGAAACCCTTGACATTAAGGACATTTGAAGGCTGCCAGTGTCAGTAAAGGAGGAAGAGAGAGGCAACACAGGTTGAGAAGATGGCAGGATGCACCACTTGACAACAACTGCTAACTGTAGATTCTCTTGAGGTGGCACTGTTACTTAATGTGCCTTGCTGAGATGATGTCTTTCAAACTCCACTAAGGACTGACCAAGGATGGATAAAGGTTTCCAGAGAGAGAATCACACTATTGCTACTAATATTAGGACTATCTGGTCCGTTTTTTTTTCCTGCAAATGGCTGCAATGCAATCCGACCGTAACAGACAGAGCAGGAGATGTGCAAACTTGAGGCCGCCTAGACCAACAAAAGCAAACAACCACTATACAGATATGTCTTTCCACGTGAAAAAAAAATCACACACACACATACTGACCCTAACATGTTTTTCTTTTTGTTCTACTGATATCATAAGCTAGAAGTCTCATCCATCAAGCTCTACATTCTAACTATTAGCCACAGGAAAAGCTCCTCACCATTTTCTGTGCTACTTGCAATACCTAACACCATCGCAAGCAGAATAGATAGAAAAAAAAATGCAGTTACAATAGGCAGCCTCCTGCAACACACACAGACCTCTTCAAGTGTCATGACAAACTAAAAGCAATTCTACTCTCAAAAAAAAAAAAAAAAAAAAAAAAAAAAAAAGAGAGAGATTTGAGCTTTCCAAAGCGATACACTAGGGGATGGGGCTTTGAGCACACTCCCAGTACACTGCATGTTTTCTAGCTATTTAGGCAACGTGAACGAAGACAGATGTTTACACATGCAGAAGCTCAGCTTTCTTTCCAAGCAATGTACATTCAGAGGACCTGTTAAACACTGGATGCCTTTATGTCACTGCCAAACAGTGGTAATAAATAAAGCACTTCTCATTCCCGTCGAAGATCAAAACGTTATTGATGAAGGAAAAGAAAAGCTCTTCTGTATTAAATAAACCAAAGCTTCTGCACAGCCAAACAGTCCTTTGGGAGTTTGAGTGGAGACTGAGGGTTATGGTGGGGAGCACAATGCTCCCTCTTCTGCAGAAGCAAAGAGGGCTCTCCTTCCTCCTTGCATTGCCTTCAGCTCCCACATTTTCTCAGCTGATGTGAAAAAGGCTCCATCTGCTTCAGTCGCCGCTCCCTCATCGTCCAGTGCTTATTCAGTGCAGACACTCATGCTCTCACTGAAGGCTAGTGTTCGCTACCAAAATTCTGCTCACGGACAAAAAGTAATGAGTGATTTACTCTCAAAATAAACCCAAACCCTCCCTCTACTGTTACTCAACCTCTTTCCCCCACCATCCACTGTTACTTAACCTCTCCCTCAGCAATATTTTGGTAAGATCTTCTGGCCAAGCTCCTATCACGAGTCCACACTTGGATGTGGCTCAGTGACCATCAGTGACACAGCTTCCACACAGAATATTATCTGCAGTTATGCAGCAGCATCATTAATGTCTGCATAGCAAACTGGTATTCATTAATTTTCTCCAGGGTCTATATTAAGGGATACCGACTGTTGTACAAAACACTCATTTTTTGTTTGGTTGGTTACATTCAGTCCGAGTGATAGAGTTTGTTCTGCTTGCATTAAAAAAAAAAGAATTTTATTGTCTGCAGAATCTTTTAGTTACCATAGTTGTTACTTGAGCAGAACTGTGTGGATTAATTGATCAAACCACAAAAGCTAAATAGCTTTAGCCACTTCAAATACTAACTGTGAATAAGACTTGTTATATCCCAAACTGTAGCTGCAAAAAGCTCTTCAGCGTCATTTGTCTAAACCATAAAGCATCCTAGATATGTAAACAGCAGTTCTGCACAAGATTAACACATGGGTAACAAGTTCCTGTCATGATGAGCTCATAAATGGAAAAAAAAAATAGGAAAAAAGGAGTGAGAATATTAGAGAATATTAATTCCAGCAAAACTGTGGTTTAGGTTCTTGTTACCATTTTCCAATTGACAAGGGCTTCATAAAATGGTAATACATCATAATTCTCTTGATGCACATTTTTACTTTGTTAATAAAACCAACCAACCAACCAACAAGGAGACCAAAAAAAAAAAAAAAAAAGAAAAAAGATCAGCCTTAAGAAGTTCACTCTTCTGTTACTAAAGGACAATATTTTATAAAGATCTTTCATAAAAATAATCAGTGATTGAACTTACAGTTCCCAGAGGGATTTAACTGATAACATAATTGAATGCTAAATTTATATTTTCTATAAGTGAAATGTATGTTGACCACCTATAACTCCTATGAAACATTCTCTTGATGTTAAGAGTTCATTAATAATGTTTATAGAGCTGAAATTATTTTGAGTGGGTACATTGACATTGAGTAAGTCCTCTTCAAGTTTTTTTTTTTTTAAGCAAAGTTCCATCTAAAACTTTACTCATTTCCAGGTTTAAAAAAAAAAAAAAAAAAAAGTGAAACTCTCCATTCACAAAGTTCTCAAGAGATATGGCAATATGAACAAAAGGAAGTTTTTATTCAAGTAAGAAAGCATATATTTAGTGAAAAATGAGAAACTGCACACAACACATGATTCCACCATCTCTGCTAACAAGTGTGACCGGTGCCTAGGACAGCGGAAGATTAAGATCACTTCTCCTAAAAGTTCCAGCATTCACATACAGCGAAACCAAGTTCACACAAGGAATTAGTCTTTTATATACATAGGATAATGCACCAAAGATGGATGTGCCTCAGTGCCCACTGTGTGCAGCAAAGGCTCCCATTCCCCAGAAGCTGCTTCTCTAAACAAAAGACCAGGCCCATTACCTAATACCTAAGAAAATCCTTATCTGGAAACCCATTTGCACTTCCTTATTCCCTGAAGCCTAACTACTGCAACTCTGCAGGCTGTTAGGTCAGGCATTCTGCTCAGCATCTCATTCACACCAATATACTTACATTACAAATTCAGAATTACTTCATAAAATCATGAAGACAAAGAAAATTTACACTGTGGAATGAGGGTTACTCTATGGCACAAGGTGCAACTAGCACTACTGCTGTATGCACACACTGTATGCACTGTATATAAGGGAAACTTAGCTTTTCCTTCTTCTCCTTCAGAAGTAGCAGTGACTTTTTTATTTTTTCCCTAATTTAAACTTTCTCAGAAATTTTCTCAGAACT
Organism: Nothoprocta perdicaria; assembly: GCF_003342845.1. Classification (NCBI taxonomy): domain Eukaryota; kingdom Metazoa; phylum Chordata; class Aves; order Tinamiformes; family Tinamidae; genus Nothoprocta; species Nothoprocta perdicaria. The sequence goes on from NW_020455721.1 coordinate 3,131,692, forward strand.
TTCAGAAAGTGAGCTGTACACTTCGTGCAGGGAAGAATAGTGAGGTGACCAGTTCAGATGCTTCTGCTTGCAGTAATATGTTTCTCCAGGCCATCTGAAGGATTTGTACTGGATGTGGTCACGATTTTAGCACGCCTGAGGAATCAAATACAGCTGATGACAATACAGACTCCCTAAGTGTATTTCAGGGTGTTTGCTTACTTTCCAGTGAATTCACAAGGTTACCATTACTGCTATGTGCAGCCTGGCTTATTGGCACAGGTACAAGCAATCACAGAATCGTAGAATCCTTAAGGTTGGAAGGGACCTTTATAGACCATCTAGTCCAACCTCCCCGCACTCACAGGGTCACCTAGAGCACGTGGCACAGGGCTGCGTGCAAGCAGGTTGAGCCAACTCTTTCAAACAGTGAGGAAGGCTCTACCTTTTGTGAGTGTGATCTGATCTGCAACCTCCGAGCAGTAACTGCCTTTAAAAAGAGACACATTTGAGAAAGAAACGTAGGTGAGTCTAGAACTCAGCTTGTTTTAAAGCAGAGAAATATCACATGCATATAGAGACCTGTTTGATGACCAAAGTCAATAGAACAAGGCAAGATCTGGGCATGATTCCCCCACTACATACAGCACACATACCACACCTTTAACCACCATTAGGATATATAACATTGAAATCTTCTGCTTCTGGCTACTACGACATCTGCTGTCTTGTGAACAGTCATAGTCCCGCCAGCAAGTTCTGGCTATTAAGCTATCTCCTGTTTGAAAAGGAAATAATTGGGCTTTCATGAACTTTAACCATCCTCAGGACACTTTTGTTCGTTTTAAAGCTTATTCCAGAGAAATGTTTGCGCTCAAAACCTTTTCTCCGCTCATGGTTCCTTAATTACCTACATATTACCTTAGGATAATCTTAAAACGCTAGTAATCTTCTTTAAAGCAAAACCCTTTGGGTATAAGAGCACAGGGAGATTCACAGCAACTTTTCTTCCCAATCATTTGTACCTGTCTTACTAAGTACAGCATGTCAACCAAGCCCACATCCTGGATTTAAATTTATAATGCTCAGCTCACCAGAGGGATTTACCTTTGCAGGCAGGAAAGAGGCCTGTTCAGATGCATCTTAATGCCTGAATCATTTTCAGAAAAACTGATTATGCAAATTAAGATGAATAGCATTAAGAAACATATCTTAGAGTTCTGATTTGTGGCAGCCCAAGGTTGGTTTAGTACCTTTTCCTTTATTAGTAGATAAGCAGTAGCAGACACTGTGTCCTGGCAGCTCTGTCCACTCAACACAAAGATGGTGGAGTCCCTGCTATTTGTGTAAGAGCAGCTGCTAGAGCTTCTTCCCCTGTTCTCCTCCTCCTCTTACCCACTCCCTCTTCCCTAAAATACCCTGAGAAAGGATAACAATTGTTGGATTTGGATTATACCCATAGTCTTACGCTTTAATCTTCTGGATGCTAAACACCACTCACATGTAAACGTGTAACATCCTCGAGAAGCTGTTTACCAAGCACAACTCATTGAACCAACATAATTAATGAATATTAATCCAGACAATAACTCAGCAGACAAGCAGGAATGCAGTGTCAGCACCCAGCAAGATGAAACTGGGATGCCATTGTGTGTGTAGAAAAAAAAAAAAAAGATCTTTTATATTTAAGGAATCTAAGGAAACAAAAACAGGAAAGGTTGTAGAGTTCGGCTGAAGGTAGATTTGTACACTGTCAGATCCTTATTGCTGAACCTAATTTTTATCTTTTTGGGTATAAACCAAAAAACCCATGAGAGAACCTCATCATTGCTCTAGTAAGTCGTAGAAGTAGGTAAAATGCATCTTTCTGGGTTTCTTGGTCAGGCAGTGAGAAATGAGTAAGCACCATGTTTTGTCAATTGTAAAGTCAATTCAGATTTTTTTTTCATTATATTCTTCTTCTAGGTCAAAAAAAAAAAGGCTTTTAAATAAATGTTATTCTTCATAAAATTTTCCTGCCTTTTTAGGGAAATTTACTTTAGTTTGTGATCATCCTAGAAAGTCAAATATGTTGCAGTTTCACAGAAGAGGCTATACAGATCTCTTCTGAGGACAAACATAGCGGAGTCCATTAGAAAACATGGACTATAAATATATTTTAAAATACAATGGTAATTTTTTCCAGAGCTCTGCAGACATAAAAGCATTAATTTGCTGAATAGATGATTTTGGGACCCGCTGACATATTTTTGTTGCTAGCCCTTGGCAGAACAAAAGTTCCTTGAGAAGCAGAACTAATGAAGACTTGTTTTCTATCAATCTGAATCCCACAGCTGGACTCTCTTTGTATAACACTCTTCATGCTCCAGTCACAGTTTTTCCCCCACACCCGAGACATTCATAACATCGTTCTCCTATATGGATTCCCCAGTGTCCAGTAATACAGTTATATTGCTGCTTTTATCTCAGTATGAGCACTAACAACATATCTCCTCTACTTACTTTCATGAGTCACCTACTTTCACAGGGTCTGTAGGAACCAATTATCCTTGGAGCTTCTGTCAAATCTGGTTAAAACTGGTCAAAGTACTCAGGAGTTATTAGGAGCAGAGGGAGCGACATGTGTGTACACACACACAGAGCATGATCCCGTAAGCCAAGTTTCCTCAGGAAATCAAGCTAAAAAAAGGATTATGGTGATGTTTTTTTTCTCAAAGCTAGTTCAAATAAGGAGATACATTGTATATCCTGTGCAGCATGCCTTTTTTAAACTATTGGAATGCAGTTGCATTCATAAACAGCTATAAATACTTCCCATAGAAACGGTATATAGTTCTCCCTTCCCTGCTCCCAGCCAACTTCATCTCCCCAAATGTAAGAGCCTATTTTGGAAACTGAACTTCAGCAATGTGTGTTTTCCTGCAACTTGGAAAAGCACAAGCTGGTGAAAAACAAAAGCAATATTAGATGCCCTTCTATCATTAGATTTAGGACATGTCCTCACTACTAAAAACAGCAGTAATTTTAACATTGCAGAAACTAGCCTGCAGAAGCTACCCTAAGATAAAAACAAGTCCAAAATATGCCTTTTTCTTTATCCTAATATGAAGCAAATTCAATGTCTCATACTTGCCTGAAGCTGTTGTTTATAAATTTACATCACAGTGAAATGATAGCTTGTTTTTATAATGCTTTTGCCTTGAAATAGTTCTTCTATGCCTTTGCTACATTAAAAAAGTATACATTTTTCTATAATGTCAGTGAAGGCCCTAAAAAACACGGCAAGACCATCCCAGCACAGGTTTGTAAGGGTGTATAACACACATTTTCAAGGGACTACAGATTTGGGAGGACTTGCATGCCTGCATCTGCAAAACATCACCGGGCTTGGAGGAGTGATTCTAAATTTTCTGTTTAGGCAGCAACAGTAGTCCAAGATCCACCTCGGCGGCTCAGGTTGTAAGGCTAAGAACGGCAGAGCAGAGCAATGACTTTCAGCTTTATGATCACACAGAGGCCATGGGGCACATAAATGATTATACAAGCACTTGGCATCATCAAAGTCTTTCCCACCTCTCTCTCCCTAATCTCCAATTTCAAGTTTGCAAGGCAGACATTTAATTTCATTTATTAAATTTAGCCACCTCCTCAGGCTTGAGGGAGGGACAAACAAACTGTATACACAGTACTTATAGGCACGTAAACGTGCGTTCAGGACCACACGTTAGTGCTCCAACGTAAGGAAAATAATTCACAAGCAATACTTGCCAAATACATTTCTGCAGAGAATAGAGCTAACCATAACTCACTGTGATAAAACCAATTTAGAGTACACCAGTGGTCCAGCCTTACTCACAAAACCCCAAACTTCCCCTTCTTCCACCTTTGGCAAGAGTAGAAAAGCCCTCTGAAAATTCTTTCTGCAAGCCTCTGTTCCTCTGATTAAAAATGCATGGTCAGAGCTTCTGACTGAGGTCACTCTTCCGTAAAACAATAAATCTGGTTTAAAGACAATTTGCTCTGGATCAAACCTATCAGGAAGGTGCTGAGCTGTTGCAAACTCACTTTATCCCAACAAACGTGTTCAAAGGGGAAAATTTTTGAAGGGGTATCTCATTTCCAGTGGACATTATGCTGGATTATGTATTATCTGCCCTCCTACAGCTGGCACAAACCCAGCATAAATTCCACACACTGAGTTCTGCTTAATTTGACACTTGATCCAGATCAGATTTGTGCTGCTTGGTGACTTGGTATTAATGAATGAGAACCAGACTCAGGAAGATTCTTCCAGGCTAAGGTCAGTCAGGGTAATTATGGTTGCTTAGCTTTTTATTCCTGCATTACAGAGACCATTTCTACTAAAATAATGCAGGCCCATAGATTTAAAAACGCTTATCAGCTATAGCTTAGCACCCTCCCAGTTACTGACAGAATAGAGATTACTGAATTCCACAAGTCACAAAAATCATCAGCATCAGACTGTAATTTTTTTGAAAGCTACTTTAGCTCCTAAGTTCCTCTCTCTACCTAATGGGGATATTCACCCAAACAAGAGACAGGGAAAATAACAAGCCTGTAAAAATAGCAGCTCTTACCAAATTTAGAGCGCTTATTAGTATTCCAGTGGTAACTTAGAGTAGTGCTATTTGGAACTGATTTCCCTCTAACAAGGTCTTCTGTCACTGCTGCCCTCTCCCCTGGGAGCTCTGCACATGTGCTCAGAATGGCAGGTTACTCTTCCCCGGCCAGGGTCATTCCCTACAGAAATCCCTCTCTCCCTACTGAAGGGCAGCTTATCCCAGCTAACTGACTGCTCTCCAGATCTACCTTGACCCTGCCCTACCCTGAGTGGTACCCTCTCCTGCAATCACATTCCTCTAGCAACAAATCCCTGACTTACAGAATCACAAGGCGACAGGATTTATTCTTTCAAGATCCACAGTAGGTCAGGAGTTTCATTTATACATACATATCTCTGTGCCTGAGTTCAAATGAACAGTTCAACCCCCTACTAATTAATGATAAAAAAGGATTTAGAAATTAACCATTATTCTTCATCTTAGCAGAGAACTCTGCCACTATGTCCAAAGTCCCTACTTGGGCAATGTTAGCACTAACTTTTATTCTATAGGCTATGTCTCTTTTTAATGCATCAAATTAATATATAAGGCAATCAATATATGACTGAACTATATTTTTATAGTCTTACATCTCAGTCAACCAGGTGGACTTAGACATAAGTTATTAATTCAATGATCTGCAAGAGCTAGCAATCAACCACAACCTTTTCACTGCAATAAATGGATGGCTTGCACAATAAAGAGCAGTACATCAAACCTGATGGTTTTATGATTGTATCTTGAGCTATTCATCAAAATAGTTGCTCAAGGAACTAGATTTGGTCTCTTTTTTTGACTTGATTTCAGATATGGTAAGTGAGAAATAAGTAATGTTTAGATCTTGTCTTCATGGCAGGTTAATAACTTAAATATGTATTTACCATGTGCCATCTCCATATCTATAAAAATAATAATAATAGTAATTTAAAGTAGTTCTCATCAAAGTCAAAAGAGTTGACAAAAATGTTGAAATATATCCTGTGCTTGACAAATTAGAGGGCTGTAATGAACACAAAATAAACCAGCTTACTTAGACATCTATCTCTAAGATAACCTCAAAACTTGTAAGTTGTTGCAAATCCCTGCTGTCAAAAACCAAGATCTTCCAGATGAGATCTTGAATCAGTAATCTGGTACTCAGAGAATATTACAGGTGGTGAGGTTATTTAAGCATGCATCAGTGCCATATTTCAACATAAGTAAATCTTTTCATCTATTTTCTTCCCAACAGCTTCAGTCCCTTATGGCAATATTCTCATTTGGTATATAACAGGCCACCAAACAGCCAAGTTCCAGACTAGAAGACAGTGCACTTTGTGGACCATGCTCTAAGTGGAAGTATTGGAGGACTCAAGTAAGACCTTTACTAAACTCTCCACCACTCCAGTGGTTTGAGGAATGGGACCTTTTATAAACAAGCAGTGCCACCACCAAAATTGAGAATGAGATAATGAAGTCAAATGCAAAGTATGCAGAGAGACCCCACAAGCTCCCTTGATTCCATACATATTACTGAGTATGCTGGAGGGAGCAAGGGAGCAAGACAGAGTTAAATTGCTCCACCTACAGCAAATCTTTCAGCCTTACTCAGGATCTCAAGACAAAAACATTCGCAGTCTCTACCCCAGAACATGTGGCAGTGACAGCACTTGGCCACAAATCTTGGGACTGCTCCACTCCTTGGGCCAAGATTGCTTGCCAAAGGGAAGCATTATAACCAGCAAGAGGCTATTCAGATATGCTAAGAAGCAAATCAACCTATTTGACAAAGAATACATAGGAGTGGGTTTGCCATGGGCTTATTATTACTTCTCTTTAACTCCTATCTTCAGCTTCACTGCTCGTATGCTGGTTAAAATGGCATTATTTAAAAGGGCACTGCACACAAGAGAATTGCTCTCAGGTGGCTGGTTTATTTCAGAAATAATATACCTAAAATACAGGACTGCAGTGCAAAGTGTAAGCCAGCGGCAGCCGAGCTTCTACTGAAGGCTAATGCATTACACAGAAACTCACTAAACCATTACATAAAATTGTCAGAGATTTCCAGCTATTACTTTCATTGAACAAAGGAAGGTAATACCTTTTATTTGTGCAGCTACTTACACTGAAAAATCAAATAATGCCCCCCATACTGGCTGCACTGACTGTATTCTTTAAATACCTAAGATATACTTTAATAGGCAAATGCAGGCACAAGAACAAGAAGAGGCATGCAACCAGATCCTCCCTGGCTCCTCCATATAGAAACACAGAATGATTAAGGAAGGAACCTTTGGAGATCATCTATTCCAACTCGTCTGCACCAGCAGGGTCACCTAAAGCACAGGATTGCATTGCACTGGATACGTGAAAAGAGGGGTAAAAATTCACACTCAGAAGGCCAAAATAGCATTTGGGACTTTCTAGGCTGGTGATCTCTGTAGAGCAAGCCAGTGATCTTCACCTGTGTGCATTGCACCCATAACTTTGAGATGCTGTTGTGCACACCCAACTATTTATCATCAGCATGCTCCAACAATTTGCTCACCCGGCACGGGATTGCCTCAGCCCCACAGAGATGTGTGTTTTTATGATGCTGTTGTCAAGATGTGTGCACAGTGCAACATCCACGGGCTTCACAAAGTCACTTGTCAATAACACATTACTAGCCGTGAGGACAAGGCAACAGAGCAGCAGAGCAGGCCCACTGGTACAGCAGCCTGCTAAGAAATTTGTAGCAGTTATGGCATATCTAAGGGAAAACAGTCCTGGGGATGGCCTAGAAATCTCATCCACAAATACATAATTTCCCGATCATCTCTTTTTCTCCATATCAGTTTTGTATTTGCACCAGAGATGTTACCGTAGCCTCTAGGTAACGAGAAGGACCCTATCGGTCAAAATACTGTGAACTCTCAGAACAAAACCTGTTCCACGTGGTTTGTCCATGCCCATCTGGCCATCATTTTCAAAACAAGTTCCTTTGTTTTGAAACAAACAGCCTGATGCTACAAGGTGGCGTATCTGTCAGCCTGGCATGTAGAAGCAGACTGAAAGACAGCCACCCTTGAGAAAACTGTTCTCCAGTGCATGAATCTCAGCCTCTTTCTGCTCACTTAATAATGGCAGATTTATCTGCGTGAATAAAACCTCTTCTGCTCATATTCCTAATCAGCTTCAATTGGTATAGAATTCCCCAAACACCAAGAGAAAATATCTCCTCAGCTTTCCCAAGGAATCATATTTGCCTTGGAAAATACAACTTTATTATGGATTCCAAATCCTGGAGAAAAAAAAAAAATTCTAACATTCTCAGGATATTTAATGAGAAAGTCAAAGAGAGTAGTAGCCTCAAACAGCACAAGTTTCAGCAAACAGACTAACAGCAGGTCAGCAGGTCTTCAAAGTTGCCAACACAGCAGAGGTCCTAGAAGACCCTTCTGTAAGTGATACACTTAGAATTAATGTAAAACTTAATTAGAATTTCTAAAAAATATATATAAGAAAGAATTCCATTTGGAGACAATTACAGAAGGGAGGTAGTTATAGGACAATTATTTATCCAACTTGGACCTCCTTCTTGGAGATGTTCAGCAAATATAAGAAACAGTCCAGGTTGTTCTTGCCAGCACAGGGACACTCTGAAGGGTTTGCACTCACCCTCGTGGCCTCTGTCCAGTCAGCATTAGGCACATACAGCACAGCTGATATTTCAGGATCTCTGCCCGCCTCCCAGCTCTCTCCAGTACACTAGTGAGCATGAATCTCTTCAGTGCCCCCATCACGCAGCAGTCAGGAGATGGGGCTTCCTAACACAGGGAACGTGTAATCTCTATTGCCTCCGGGCCACGGACAACACAGTGGGTCTGGCCGTGGGCGTCCTGATGCTATGCAAACCTCTGCTAGGACAACATGGAGCGCTAGAGGTTTTCACCAGCACACCAAAACTCTGTTTCATGTGGACTAGAAAAAGCCTATCGCCAATGCTCTTGGGAGCCATCTACTGGCAATGGACACTTAACCATTTCCACACCTGCATGAAGCTGGAATCTGCTCTGCAAAGACATCTGCCAAACGGCCCTTCATTTCATAACTCCATTATCTTAAGGCATCCCCTAAATGCCCGTATTTGTAATAGGAATCTTTGGAGAGATTATCTGTAAACTAATTATTTAACCTAAGCCTAGCATTATAGCCCTAATTAATAATGATGCGTAGCATTTCACATGCTCAGTGTGCTATCTAGACATTATCTTCAGTACTAATATGTTTTGAGACTAACGGATGGAAAGCACTGTAAAAGTCATGTACTCTTGTCATGCAAAATGCAAGGCACTAGCACATGAATGGGGGAAAAGTAGAAGAAGTGTAGGCCACATAGCAAATGCAAGTACCACACCTTGAAGTCTCTACAAGAAGACTGGAAACAGAAGGTAAAGAAGCTAAATTAATTAATTACCAGGATCTGGGTTGAAGAGGGTAGTTTGAGGTCGTACAGGAACATTGACACTGGAACGAGCATGTGTGAGGTGTGGGTGGACAGCCATGCAAAGGAGAGCTAGTCCTCTCCACCACAGCATGGTTGTGTGAACACAGCCCCCTGGGCTATCACAAATATTCTGCAGGTGGCAAAATGGAAGAGAAAAGATGTGATGCTGATGACACTACATCTCATGCTCAGATGGTTTAAATTGCTTCTCTACTAACTATGGATCCAAAGATAAGGTGGGTTCCAGTAATATTGCTAACAGAGCTGAGGGAAATTTAGAGGAAAAGAATATGTTCAGGAAAAAAATGGAATCTTTCTTCCAGGAAAGAATGATTTTCTGGCAGATGGAGACATTCACAACATACATCAGACCTGATGGCTTGGCCTCCAGGAACAGGACTCTCATACCCACCGCACATGGAGGAGCTTAGCTGCAACAGGCACTTGTAGGCTCTATGGGTAAGCGGTGGATTAAGAACAAAATCTGCAACAGTCTCTCTGGACTGTGCAAGTACAGGCAGACACAAACTATATAATGGGAGACAATATTTACCACAAAGTTCTAAAAATCTGAGCCTGTGAACTGACAACAAAGTATCAGAAAACCAGTGCACAGGAGATGATTCAAGTTTATCTCACTGCAATCTGCATGGAAGAAGGTTTCCAGCGCTCTGCTAGAGCCTAACAGACACAGCAGAGGTGGGTACCAAAGTAGGAGAACATTTATCACTGCAGTTTTCTAGAAGGTGCTGCATTATAAATTCATAAACCAAAGAGTGGGCATAAGAGGTATGAGGTAAAGCCACTGCAATTCAACATGCAGTATTTTATTAACAAGAATGTCATGCAGTTTGATTATATATGTGCACACACACACACACACGAAACGTGTCACTTCCCACACCCTCTGCTACTTATAAAGGAAAAGATAGTAACTTAAATACCTACGTCTCATTGTGTGCTTTGTACTCAGTTTCAGATTTAAAGCTATCCTGTTCCTGTTTTGAAATTACAAATAGACCCAAAAAGGTATTGTTGATATATCATCCCTACATCCATGCTCAATTTGCAGTCCACCATGATTAAAACACCAACTATGTATTAAGATCTAAAATACTGCCAATCTTCTCTGTCCTTAGGTCAATGTCCCATTTATTAGTTTATTTCTGACTGTGAAGTAGCACCATTTCTCATTCTAGTAGTAACAATGCTCTTTTCCTTCTTTTCTTTTTTTTTTTCCTCATTCACTCTCTTCATACCCCATTCCATGCCAACTTGGTTGTCTTGCATGCTCTTCTATTCTTTTTAATGATATTAAAAAAAAAACAGATATATTTCATCAAATGAAGTACTCTGCACAGAATCTCTTAAGAAGGGGATAAAAACACATATTTTCACTCTTCTGAGTGGCAGTTTTGTACAGCACTAAATTCATAATTCGAGGTGTCTGAAATTGCTAAATTTAGAAAGTCAAGTAATAGGAGTCCTATTTGGGCCAAAGGATGATCTAAGGATGAGAGAAGCTGTATATCTTTTTAACAATTGACAGAGTTGGGAACATTCCCACAGCGAGAACACGTTTAGCAAATTGCTGTGTGAGCAGGACACTTGCATGCATGGAATATTTCAGCCACAGCTCTCCACGCTGGAAGCAGGGGTCAGCCTTAAGGGGATTATAGTAGACATACAGTCAGACAAGGCAGGCACCTCGGGGAATAGCTCTTGCACAAATATAAGCACACCAGCTGCATGCAAGCTCTTGCTTCCAGTGCCTTAGCTATTCCTTCTCCTCTCTTCCTGCTACCTGCCTGATGTGAAACCGGAGTGAGATGCCATGCTATTTCAAAATGTCAACACTGCAGCTTCCTGTCCCCACCTCCCAGCCTGCACAAACACTTTTCCACATTCAAGCAAACAGGGAGCAGATGGGGCAGCTATTCCCAAAACAAACCAGCCCAGGCTTAGCTGAGCTGTTAAGGTACAGCTTTGCATTCAGAGCTGCATAGCAGGGGCCTGTCGCATAGCAAAGTGCCAGCAGGCAGAAACACCATGCCAAATATTCTCAGGGGTTGTAGAAATCTCTCCCCTCATCTTCTGGTTACTCTTCCTTATCTGTGTGGCTTGGGGAAAGCACAGAAGAATCCCAGACGTGTCTTATTGCTGCATTAGGAGTTAGGGAAAGGAGAAAGCCCCACATCTATCTGTCAAGCCGTCAGGCACACACTGACCCCTCAGTAAGCAGCAGAAAAAGGAGGTAGTTCTGAAGCTGTTTTCTGCCAATTTAAAACAGTTTGCTATAGCAGCTGAGGACCGAAAGGAAGAGTCATTGCTGATAATTAGAGATGACCCTGAGCCACAGATAACCAGATGCAACCTTCTCTGAAACATCTCTGGATCCTAGGCCAAGTCCTCAGCTTCACTGTAGTCAGTGCAGTCATGAACCTGTTCCAGAGTACAACACAGCGGGTTGCAGAAGACCAAGGGCAGTTAACTGGGGCCAGAAAAAGATCACGATACCTCTTTCCAGGAGCACTTTTTTACCCCCCCCCCAACCCCCTTGCACTCTTACCGAGTGCTTTACTGTCAAGCAGAAGATCATCAACACCAGTACCCTGGCAGGGTGTTGTGCAGAGCACCCCATGGGACTGCTCATCCCTTGCTCTCACTTCCCCCACAGCTAGTTTCCTCTCTTGAAGCCCTGATTACACCAGGTTGCAGGACCACATCCACACTTGGACTCTGATCCTTGATCCGGCTCCATGGGAGCATGCATTGGGAAAACTGACCACCTACGCCAAATCCTCTTTAAAAAAAAAAAAAAAAACTGCTCTGGGAGGATCCACACTAGGCATATCAAGTGTGTAACTTGGGTGATCAAGTATTCGTTAGGATCACTTGTCATTGTGGGGAGAAGGAGCAGTTCCTGGAGAAGGTGATTCAGAACAGGAGCTGACTCACTCATCCTCTCTCTCATTACCTGTAGACAGAGACCACTCTACAAATGGCATGGTCTACCTTAGATGACTCAAGTTTGTACTGAGTCCCTCCCCTTCCTGGGCAAGCAATGATTCATCCTGAAGCTCAGGATCTGAAACGGAAACTTCTGTGCACAGGGACCAGCTGTTTTGGTGCAACAACTACTGGTCTTTCAAAAGCCCACAGAAATGCAACACCACTACACCATTTTTGAGCCCAGCAAAAGCCTCAGCTTCTCCACCCTGAAAACACGTGCAAGGCTACACATGAGTTCGAGAGAGAAACACTGTGGCCAAGTCCAGACCGGAGCATGGGAGGATGTTCTGTGTTTTTATTGTTTTCTCTTTTTAATTCCACTCACAGCCAAGTGGCAATGCATTTGAAAAGGCAGCTTAAACCAGTTGTTATTCTGGGATGCAGGGAGCACCCCACGCATACCTCACTGTAGTTCCCCTCCCTGTGCAAGTCCTTATATTATGAAATATAACCACAATTACTGTTTTATAAATAGTGCTGTGTCAAAATGCTGCTGCCTCCCAAGTCTAAATTTAAAAAATAAAAAAAAAAAAAAGACCATTTACAACTAATCTTACTCATTCTGAACACAACCACAGAGAAGGAATAGGAAGAACTGATTTATAGCAACCAGAGAGATGATATAGCTGGAATAATTCAAGACTGATGAAGGACCTCAGCTGCAGACTACTACCATTTTGTCCATTCCTCAGTCTTAAAACTGCTGGTTTGCAGATGTCCAGCTCCAGCTGCTTGTGCATTTTTTGTGGAGAGGGGAGGGGCAAGATATTGTATTCTTGAAAATATTCACAGCATGATTTAATATAAAAGTTCAGCTTGGATTCCAAATCAAAAAACAACTCATCTATTTTTCTTCTTTTCTTCATGGCGCTGGATAGTAAACACTAAGAGTTTATCAATAGCTCATTCATTAAACACTTCCCATTAAAAGAGGTAATAATACATGTTTAGTACATATTACTATAAATAAAGAATAGTATTAGAGCAGAAATTGGAGTATTGATGCTTGGAGTTTATTCTTGGCCCTGCACTGACCTGCTGCCAGACCTTGGGAGAGAGCACTGTTGATTCCCAGATGAGCCACTTGTTAAGTAGGTGCCATAAATACCTGTTTCAGAAGGTGTCATGAATTAAGGTCTTTACATGTTTTTGGATCCTCAGAACTACAACATTGTACCAAGTGCAAAATATTTAATAACTGGAGCCAGAAACAGAAAAAGAAGGGAAACCAATTACAGAGTAGCACAGAATTAAGAGAGGACAAAAGTTAAAAAAATTAAAATAAAAAAGAGACTGAATTTAGCAAGCTAAGTGCCTCTGGGTGATCTGTACCTCTAAATATCTAGAGCCAGCGGTTACAGTTCCAGGCTAAGCACCAGCTTGACGGCAAACTGCAATGAGGTACAACTCATCCAGGAAATCCAAAGGAAGATGCTGGCCAAGGATCTTGCTTTCTTTCATTTGGCACTCTGGGCACACATGGAAACCTGAAGACACGTGACGACACGGAGGAAAATGGAGATGGTTTCATTCCTGAACTCCCAGGGTGTCCAGCCAGGAGACTGCGCAAATGTTCCATCAAGATACCCTGGACCAAACACATTCAATTCATTGGAACAGACAGCAACATTTTAAGTTACTTTCACAGAATGTACCTAATTATATCATCACAAACTATAAAGGCTGTAAGAACACATGCTAGAGCCAATATCTTGACATCATGCACACATGCTTAATGTCTTACTAAATCTTACAAGTGCAAGAATAACATCTTTGTTTAACAACAAAGAAGTGAAGCTGGTTTACTTGTCTTAATCACCTTATGTATAAGATTATTTTTTCTGGAAGCCCCTACTCATAGGCACAAGTGTGTTTACTGCAGAGTGTCACTATAAGAGCACTTTCTTCCACTTCCCATTTCTTTTTTCTTTTCCCTCCAAAGGTTATCAGTGTGTTTTACAGATATTAGATCCTGAATAGCCTCTATTTTTCTTTTTTAGTTATTCAGGTAAAAATAGGACTATGATTAATGGAAGTAGTGTAACATCTTCAAAATTACTACAGTAGTTAAAGCTAGCAAATATTTTCAGTTGCTCCTGAGACCACTCTAGCAGGCGAATACATTGGCAGGAACAATCAGTGTGAGGAAATGTTTGTGGAAAGCAAATCTGGGATTGAAACTGTATGTATTTGACTTGAACCAAAACCTAGTTTAACCATTAGTTTAGTCCAATCTAACTAACCAATATTGCTCCAAGTTATATCCTGTGTAGTCATAACAATATGCTTGAGAACAATCTACAGACTAAGATATAAACTATTTGATAAGGACTATGAGGACTAGAAACATAGTCAATCTAAATTTGATTTCTCATTGAGTGTATTTATTTCTTACCCTATTATCTCCTTGTCTTACCAGATTTCCAACAGCATTCACCCATTTCCACATTTGTGATATATCTGGCCTATAGACCAACCCCAAACATTCAGTCTTCACTCAGATAGTAGTGTTTTCTGGGTAAATACTTGAAACAGCAGAGAAAATGATATTATCCTGGCAAACAACTTGGAACAAACCCTTAGTATTTCAGAATATTTCAGAATATTTCAGAATATTTCAGAATATTTAAGGTTGGAAGGGACCTCTACAGATCATCTAGTCCAACCTTCCTGCTCAAGCAGGCACACCTAGAGCATAGTATTTAAATCCACCATCCCTGCAAAGTTTCTCATATTTATCAGCATTGTGATTAATGGATGAATGTTTTTCTCTTGCCAGTATAAAAGGAAGGGTCTAAACCCAGTGGGCAGATGAAGAAAATATCCATTACGTTATGTACAGTCTCCTCCATCACATGAGATAAGTTGCTGACTTCCGAGAGTCCATTGCAGTATGGAAGTACTTATGTAGGCAAGTATTTGATAGCTCTTTTTTCTTCTTTAAACTGGGGGGACTAGAGGTAAAACTCCTGCTTAGATACAACCACGGGATCTCAAGTCTCCTGAACAAGCAAGGCGAAGAAATTCATTACATGTGAAAAGTAGTGTTTCAGATTCACATTTTGGAAATGGTCAGGAGAAGTGCAGGAGGATGTTCAACAGGAACATCTACAACAGATATGAGCTATACTCCAGAAAACAAGCTATTCCTAAGTGCATAGGGGCCAAAAGGGAATAATATCTTTCAGTAATGGAGATATTTTCTTAAAAATCTCACTTCAAAATGATTTGTAAAGATGCCTCAAAGCATCTTGGGTAGACTTCTTTGCAGCCTCTAAGAAATGTCATCAGATAAATTTTTTCTTGACTGGCAGAGAGGAAAATAAGAAAGTCAGGGAAACTGGATACACAGTGGTCTCGGGAAAAAAATACAGTAAAAAAATCTGAAATTGAAAGAGACCTTTAGTCTCAAACCTTTCTCTAAGTGCATTGAACTACTATATGCTATAAAGTGACATGGATTCACTACAGACTTCTGTAAGGCAGATAAAGCAAAAAAGTCTTGGCAGATCAGTGAGGCACAGATGTGCACTGGGAGACGTGCCCCAAAGGCAGCACCAAGAAGATTCTTGAAGTCCTAGATTTGTCCCGAATCTGTACAGCCTGTTATGTATTAAAGCCATCTCACAGGCAGGGTTTTTAGTGGTTTTGTACTTCCTTGACATATGCGGTACTACAAACTAGCCAATGAAAACTAACTCTACCATTAAGCTGGAAAAAAAAAAAAAGAAAGTCTCCACAGCAATTAGATTCTGTCAGCTTCCCTAACCACTCCAAGCAAGTATTTTTGAGGACTATCACTAAACACATCCTTCCCTCCTGTTCTCTTCATACACTCTTAGAGATCATAGTAACACAAAGATATTGGAAAGCACGTTATGTCTCCAACAGGTTCTTAAGAAAGTTTGACAGCAGAAAGCTCTTGGTCTCCCTGGTCACGCTTGGGATGATTTGCATATGAGTTTAATAACAATGAGTTACAAATTGCTATTTGTCATAACTAACTTTGCAGGTCTGTTCTTAAAAACAAGTCAATAACTTTTGAAATTTTAGATTGCTTTGAATATATAGAAAAGAGAAAAATATCTGCCAGAAGCTGTAAAGCTAGAGGTAGACAAACAGAAAAGAATTAGAAAACACTCAAATACATCAGAAAATTATATTGGATTTTTGGTTAATTTTTAAAGTTGGACAATTAAGACACATGGGGAAAGCTGCCATGTAAAACTGTTTCTTATATAAGCTGACTTCCATGACTTGAATTTTGGGTGAACTCGGAGTACTTTAGAGATTCTACCGCTCACCATTTGCATCCTGGATCCTTTTCTTATCTGTCAATCTTCAGCACTGATACTCCCAGAATATCTCTCATTATAGGATTTAAATTTTAAGGTATCTTGAAACTTACACAAGGGTGGATGCAAAGTAGATAAAAATACCTTTGGAACTTATGAACAGGATGTCAACTTAGGCAAAAAGTCACATTCAAAATATATCGGGAGGTAGCAGATACTAAGAGAGTGAATATCATTAAAATTCAGCAAACAGCAAAACTATTCCAGGCTACACAGCATAGTGGAAGAAGATTCAATAAATCACTAGTTAAAAAAGATCATAGTAGTTTTAAGCTGCACACAATTAAATGCTTGTCTGATTGTAATTACTTTATCTAATCCTTCAAAGACGTAATTTCATTTTGGTATGTCTGTCTTTGTCCCTACCTAAATTAACCGAGATACTTTAAATTGGAATATATCAAAACAATTAGGAATCTAGCCCTTAGACTGACAGTTTCTTTGCACAAATGTGTGAGGAGGCCTATCCTGCTTCACTTAGCAATAATGGCCAGACATGCAATAGCTTCGTATATATTTCCTAAAATACAACAGACATCGGGGGAAAAAAAAAGTACATTTGATATTGTTTCATGTACCTTGAAATAACATGAGTACTGTTACATTTCTCCATCTGAAATTCATTCCCAGTTACCCAAAGAACTTTGATATTCTATGCAGTGCTGATGAAAATCGACCCACTCATCTAACACCATACAAGAGACATACAAGAGAAAATACCTGCTTGAAATTCAACCAAAAATTTATTACTTACTATATAAGCTAGTGAATGTTTGTAAAGCATAACACTAACCAATGGAGTTAGTACCATACCCCATAATAAAAGACCTGCTAGCCTTTTGCAGCTGCGACCTAACCACCTTAGACAGCTTAGAGTATATCTGCACTGCCAAGGAGAGATGAGGACAGAGATCCTTACAGGTGATGAGTTCCGAAACTGGAAGTGTGGTAGCCAGATCACTCTAAATCACATCTACACTAGACAAGTCACTTTTACATAGGAGATAGATCAGAAAAGCTGCCTCCCTGACTCACACGTGCCTGCGTTAGCTTGACATGGGAGTCCTCTTGGACATCTACAAACACAGATACATCATGTCAGTGTGACCTGGATCCAGCAAATCCAACCTTTGGCAGAGTTCTTGCAGCCATTTGTGGACAAAAGGGAGAAATACATCTTTGGAAAGCTGCAGCCTGAGGAACCTGGAATGGAACTGGGCATTGTAGCAACAGAGATAAATGGCCTCAACAAACGTGGGTCTCTGGTGTCCAAAGGCCTATTTAAGATACTTGCACTCTTTTATTGGCTAACTTCACTGACCACATGCTTACAAAATCAGAAAATATCTAAAATATGTTCTATCTAGAATCCTTCTAGCCATGTTTGCATGAGAAATGAAATCAAGTCAGCACTTGATTTCATGCTCTAAAAGTTTCTCACTTGTACAGAATAAACTCAGTCTACTTCAGTTTTCTTTTACCTGCTGATCCCAGCACTGTTCTACAAGTGGGACACTTCCCTTTCAGCAATGCAGTTAATTAGAAGGCCTGGGACCATTAATGAATCTTCACAAAAGAAAAATATCTCCATTATTTGTCCCTTTTACTTAGGCTGAGCACCTCCTAAAATGAAGGCTGAAATGAAGACAGCAGCAGAACAAAGTCATTGGCTACCCCAGAAAGTGAATTTGCTGTCTCAGAGGGTTTAAAATACATGACCTGTAAGAGAAGGGAAGTATGTATTCTGTTTTCATGCAGACGGAGCACATAAGGATGAAAGGAATAAACAGGTGTGCTTATAAATGAGCTGCTTTAAAGGAAATAATCATAGACCTCAGTGAATGTCTCCTTTGGCAGTGTAGCATATACTGCAGAAAAGGAAAGAAAGAAAAAGAAAATTTGGCTGAAGGTCCCCAAGCAGTAGTTGTGAGCCAGGATAGTGAAATGAACTGTAATAAAGAGAATATTTTACTTTGGAAAGGGCTGTATTTTACCTGGGCCTTGTTAAGCTACATGATTGTCACTGACACCTAACCTCAAGATCTCAGTGGACAAAAGACAAAGGAGGGAATGTGACATTTGCAGCTGTAGTGTAGCAGAATAGGCAGCAGCATGAGTCATCTCCCTGCTCTTGCAAGCAGGTAGAACTCTTGCACATGTATTATACGTTGCAATACCCTTGCTTTCTCACCGCCAACACAGAGAAGGCAGGAATAATATTTTTGGACCCAATTTTCAGTTTTTATACAGATAAAGCTTTGACTGGAAGTCAAAATTTTAGTAAGACTTGTAACATTTCACTTATTTGCCACTTTCCAGAGCACTTTCCAACCTCAAAGAAGTCATTAAAGGAAAGAGGCAGGGCAGCAGTGAATACTAGGCAAAATAAAGCTATGACTTGCATTAATAGTTTCTCTGTAATTGGATTTTGCTGGTCAGTAAGTCTTGCTTAGTCTATAGGATCTCATTAATTCTCCCTTCTCTGAACATTTTTCCACTCAGCTTCAGGATATTTGACCCATGCTAACAGTTCAGGAGCTAGGAGAATCATCTGTTTTTCTTTTTTCTTTTTTTTTTTTTTTTTTTTTCTCTTTTTTTCCTCTTGTTTAACTGATTAAAAGAAAAAAAGCTTTTCAGGCAATCAGGCAACACACATGTTTTTGTGATACTTCAGAACATCCACAGAAGACCAACAGAAGACTGCTAGAAACAAAACACAAAACGAAGAAGAACTGGGAATCCATCTGCACATATGAAATCCTGAGCAGTGTGGACTGTTTCTTTTAAGGGCAGGAAGGTACAACAGGTTCAGCCTTGGAAATCTGAGATCTGTTACCAGCTCTGCTGCTAGCCTAACCCAGGATCTTCTGTAGTTGCTTTTCCTGGCTGCGTTTAGTTTCCCAATGGGAAAAAAAAAATGGGAAAGGGATGATGGAAAAGTTTCAGGAGCACTAAGGAGATAAGAACCTGACTTTTGTGATTACAGCCTGTTGTTTGTTTTTAAAATCTGCGCCTTTTCCCTGTTAAGCTCTTCAGGTCGCAACTATTGACCTTTATTTCATCTGACACAAAACTATTGAGAAGCAAAGCAACAGCTGAGTATGACACTCCTTTACCAACAGGCCTGGATAGTGAAATGCCCGAGGTAACAACAGTAAATGTTATTGAGGCATGGAGAATGAGTACTTTTCCAGTGCTTCCCTCAAGAGTAAGCCTCCGGAGTGCTCATGCACCTGGCTTTGCCAGGGAGGTGTGGTACTATGGGTGTTTCTCATGCCTGCAAGCTGAGTCATAACTTCAGCCCACAGAAGCAAACCTAACGAAAGGTGAGATTTTTATTTTCCTTGCCACCCTTTGACTCGTTTCTGTGAAGATGCCCAGTTTTTGGAACAGCAAGTACAGCCAGGGAGCATCCGCTGTCACAGACCAAGCAAAGAGGGGCTCATGCCAACGTAGGCTTTAGCCACCTGCATGTCTCCTTAGTAATCATTAGTTAATGCTTTGCAAATAAAGAGATGCATCAGAAGCACTTCTCAGGATTCACAGTGAGCGAGATAAACACTGATTAAACACCCATACACAGAATCATACCTGTGATCCATCTATTCCAACATCCTGCGTCTAGCCTGAGCCACATGCCAAGCCAAAATAAAGAAGGAAAGATCAGGGATATGTCACCCCTTATCTTTTTTTTTTTTTTTTTTTTTCCCCTGATCCCTGTAAGTTAAATCCTGAAACATGAGGTTTTATAGCCTCCTAAAATGTTTGTTAGCATTAACCATTATAATTCTGGATAGTGTAGTTATTTATACAAGCGCGTTCAATCCATTATTTAATCCTGCTAAATCCTCTGGCCTCAGCACTGCCTTATGGCAACAGTTTCCACAGTCAAATCACATCCATAGCCAGGGACTTCAGAGCTCGCAGGCTTCCTGCCACAGAGCTGGGCGCGCCGAGGGCTTGAGGAGGCTCAGCAGCAGCTAGGACTCTTTGCCCACAGGGCACAGGGAAGTGCCAAAAGCAAAGCAGTTTCAGCAGCTCCTGGGAAGTGATATGCACAGATCAAGGCAGGGATCAGCTTTTAGCCCCTAAATTAACTCAGAGAGAGACGGTCGTGCTGTACATCAACACATTGCTCGCCCTGCTGCCGGCTCTCCAGCAGGACTTCCATGACACCTTGCAATGGGCACAGATGATCCAGGACTTCTGGGCGCACAGGTCCTCTTCAGTTTTAGTTTGCAAGGCTGGCAGGCAGCCTGTATCTGAGAAACGAGCGCTGCTCCAGAACTAGGAGCCTTACAGCCTGGGCTCTAAGGCTTTATTTTAAAACTAACTCAGAAAGAAAAAAAAAAAAAAAATCAGTTTTCAAGTGACCATGGAAAATTTCAACATTTTTATTTATTAGAAACGAAGGAAGGGGTTTAACTTCTTTACACAATCACAGGTTTTGCTTATGTGCCAAAAGTGTATTTGGAATTCATGCAGTCCTTCCTGTTGCCAGCACAGGACTAGTAACGTACACTCACAGGTTGCCCTAAAACACACAACAGCTTCCACACTTTCGTATAAGGATTTTAGGAGGCTTTGTATCAAAATACAGGTCAAAATATGGACAGCAGATGTTATGTCACGTAACCTACACAAAGGAAAACGTTTATCCTCATTGTTGATTTATCATCCCTGCTGTCTCAGAGACAAACGAAAGCAGCAAGTCCACTTTGATGTGTTTAGTTTAAAGCTTGTTGCAGGCTCTAATGCAATGCATAGGGGCATCTTTTACGATCATGATACTATTGAAAAACAGTCAAGATTGCCTTGTGTTTACCCTACTATACAAAAATGCACTACAACTCTAAAATCACATGCCAATCCATTTATAAAAAGAAAGATCCACTACCTGCACAGCTTGCAAAAGAATCTCTATTCTGTCAGGATGGCTCCTGCACTAGCATTGTAAAAAATAAACCAGGCCTAGATCTACATTATTGACATTTCCAGAACTGTTAGGCCATCACACACTTCCATAGTCTTGCCCTGAATCTGCAGAGGCTGGCTGTTAAAACTAGACCGTAAAAAAAGTTGTGCTGTTGCTGATTTTCTTAATATATTAAATTATCTTAATTGACAAAAGAAGATACAAATTCTGTGTAAAATGAAAAGACAAACAAAAGCAATACTTTTGACAAATAATTTGTGAAATACAGAATTTGAAAGTTGTCAGCACAATACCTGAACTGCATACTCAGGACTGAAGACACCATCGTTAGTGCGTTTTTTGTTTGTTGGTTTTTGCAGGCTTTGCTGCTCTAAAAAGTCTCAGAGGAAGCTGAAATATGGCAAAGTTGGATTAGAAAAAAAAAAGCAAAAAAAAAAATCAGTCAAGATTTACTACTTTCTAAAGTTTTGTGACATTTAGGTCAATTTTATGATATGGTAACAGAATGGGGAGAGAAAATTTGCACGCTTCCAATACTTGGTTTGGCAGCACTAGACAATTCCACTGGCTTTCACTTCATTATAGGACTCGAATCAAAACTGACTTCCCTATGTTAAAATTTCTCCATGGGTTTGCTCTCTTGCTCTTGCCAACCTGCTGAACTGTGGTCCCTGAATTCAGTGAGCACTGGTTTCCTTTCCATCCTTTCACACATTCTCACCTCTGACAGTGGTAACTCTTTCTCTCCCTCAAATCCCACCACTTGAAGATGGTTTCCATAATCTTTTACATTCACTAACTAACCCTCACCAAGACACTTGCCCTCACAAAATCTCTTTTTCTCTACCTTTTTTCTTCTCTAATTTCTCTCATCTTCTACTATTGCATGCTATTTAGCTTGGTATTTCTGGCGACAGGCTACACAGTTAAGAATGCATGAAATGCTATGAAGGTTTACTAACTCCACTTTCCATTTTCTACTCAACGTAGTTACCAGTGCAACTATCTCCAACTGCATACCCTTATCCTGTTTATCCCTGGAGGAAGGAGGAATGCTATGTCAAGGAAGATTTACAGAATAAAAGGTAGCATCTGAGTAAGCAAAAAATGACATGATGCTCAGACTATATACCACCCAAGAAGGAAAAGTATACCTATAAAATAGATATATTCTACCGCTTCTATAAAATGGTGTAATAACCTTTTTCTATTGACAAAACATGACCTAAAGCAAAATTTTTCTATGGGACCAGTAAAGCTTTGCCAGCTTTGATTTGGAATAGGACTGGACTTCAAATCCTCCCTGCGCACACTTTTATCTAGCAGTTTAACAAAGTCCCAGAGGAGCATATACAAGGAATACTTCCATATCTACACATATCCAACCTGAAAGTATCCCATAAACTTTAGTGATTTTAAATTACTGTGTCAGATACCTCCAGTGTTTCCCAAAATACTTCATTGCAAAGGCTCTTCTATGGCAGCAAGTCCTGCAGGGTTTACTCATAAGGGTTAAGTTGACAAGTTTTGACCTTGACAAAGACTAGACTCATCAATACCAACATCAGCCCAGCAGTGCTCTGGAGGATGGGAAAACAAACTGTGGAAAGCCATAGGCTTCTATTTGGCTGCTTGTAATGGGAAGCCAATAGATAACAAGCTAGATCCATACACGCAGTATGGGTACATGTTCATCACAGTAGGTGGAAAGTAAATGTATGCGTCTCTGACAAAAGCACAGTTTGGCAGAAGATGGAGAGATTTCCCCAAATAGGCTTGGATTCGAATTCTTGAGACATTTTGAAAAAAAAAAAAAAAAATGCATTTCATGGAATTAGGCTTCTGATAGTGAGGAAAAAGAGAAATATCACACAGGCTGTTGGAAAAGACATAGCCTCCTTTCACTTCTCTGAGGTTTTGCTCTTTTGTTCTGCCTGCTTGTAAAGCCATCAGCCTCAGAGCAGATCTTTCAGCAGCTCATTCTCCTCTCTGCCTTTATCTTTTTGTGGTATGACCCTCTAACCTTGACTGTGAAATCTTCTCCAGTTTGTGCTGCTACTCAGGGATTTCTCCTTCTGATCAGTCCTCAGAATGATCCTCAGAATGATGTCCTCAAAGGGAAAGCTGAGGCAAAACTTTTGATTTGTTCGTCTGTTCTCTTATGTGAACTTCACATCCAGACTAGTCCGGTAGCTCCTTAATCCACTCAGATACAAATATTTCAGTCATTTTGCTGCATGAAAGCACATATCCATCAAGTGCCATTTTTTTCAAGCAGAAACTCCCAAAGCAGAAATCAAAGACAAGTCTGTTGCTCAGTATAGCCTTCTCCTCAATTAGATCTATTGAAAATTTCCCTTTCTCTCCAAGTAGTGACACCATTTTCAGCCCATACAGTTGCTAAAAGTGAAGGACTGAACTAGCTTTAAAAAAAAAATAAAAATAAAGCTCATACACACAAAACAGCCTGCAGGTAATTAGGAATATTCTGTTGTTGCCAGGTATCAAGAAGAAAATAGGAAAATGCACGAATAGGCACACACATCCCTTTACTTCTCTCCAGGAAAAGACAAATCAGAGAGCATGAACAGCCAAATGCCCTTCACCCCCTGCAAAAATAAATAGATAAAAATTAAAAAAAAAAAAAAAAAGAAAAGATAGGCCAAGATTGCGACATTATTTGCTGCCCCTTCTTTTCTAATGCTTGTGGAACAAATTCTTGCTGTTTCCTTCACTATTAGGATTATTTATGTTATTTGCCATTCAAAAAAAAAAAAAAAGCAATACCAACAACCCAAATATTCACTATCAAAAGACAAAATCCTCACAAATCATTAACTGAGCTGAAAGCTAATAGCTTAAGAATATAAAGTTAATATATTGTAACAGCAATGATAGGAAAAAAATGAAGAGCATGGAACTAGTACAACTAGTTTTGAGAAAGCTCAGCATGAAATTAACCAGAAAATGATCACTCCACATCTATAAATACAGACTACTAAAACCAAAATAAAGTCTCTAGCTCTGTGAAAAATCCATACATTAAAAAAAAAAACCTCTAAAACCATTTTAGGGGAAAGTATTTAATGCAGCTGTAAACTGGGAATTTGCTTTCTTTATATTCATATTTATATTTATATTCACCTGGAGTACTGTGTTCAGTTCTGGGCACCCCAGTATAGGAGAGACGTGGAGCTTCTGGAGAGGGTCCAGAGAAGGGCAACCAGGATGATTAAGGGAATGGAACATCTCTCGTATGAAGAGAGGCTGAGCGAGCTGGGCCTGTTTTCTCTGGAGAAGAGACGGCTCAGAGGGGATATGATTAATATGTATAAGTTCAGGAAGGGAGAATGCAGGGAGGAAGGGGACAGGCTGTTCTCACTGGTGGCCAGCGATAGGACGAGGGGTAATGGCCACAAGCTGAAACACAAGAAGTTCCGTCTCCAGGTGAGGAGCAACTTCTTTACTGTTAGGGTGACAGAGCAGTGGAACAGGCTGCCCAGGGAGGTTGTGGAGTCTCCTTCTCTGGAGGTCTTCAAAACCCGCCTAGATGCCACCCTGTGCCACATGCTCTAGGTGTGCCTGCTTGAGCAGGAAGGTTGGACTAGATGATCTGTAGAGGTCCCTTCCAACCTTAAATATTCTGAAATATTCTGAAATATTCTGAAATATTAAGTGTAGCTTGGATGAATCTGTAGAATTAAAAACTAATGTTATTGTAAGTAAAACACAAGCAACTGGAATTGGTCTGGCATATAATCAAGAAATAAGTGAGTCACAAAGTGGAAGGATGTGATATGCCTTTAGGCTTAGTTAGGGTTACTTTTGATGCACTGTAGAATGCAAGCATTCCTTAAGCAAAGAAGCAAAAATTTTTCCTCTTCAAATTTGCACAGAGAACTTGCACAGTAATAATATGTGCATGTCTAACTTCTCTTTACAAGTGCAAACAGGCTACCGTCTACAACACATTTTGGAATCAGATGGACACATTGAATAAGTTTAGCTGAATGATGATATGTTCTCAACTACCTTGTTACTGACTAGAAGAATATATCAGGTGTTTTTTTTTTTTTTTTTTTTTTTTTTTTTTTTTTACAGCATTTTAGGTTACCTTCTACAACGGCACATTCCTATTAAATAAAATGACAATCAGACTGGATCCAGTGTTGCCAGTTCCCAAGATTTTAAGCATAAGTCTTATGATATTTGATACTTTGGTCCGAATCCTGTCTTTCAAAAGTTAGCAGTTCTGTGAGATCCAAAGCTTTCATTTAAATTAATAGTTTTATACAAAAATATTAAAATCATGGCCCAATAAGCATCTTGGAATTCAGAAAAGAGAAGACTCAAGAAAACAATATAAAACATCCTCATCACTTAGTAATTTGGGTTGTTTTTCTCCATTTCATGACTCAAAGTCAGTAACAATGCTCTTTGGACAGGTGGCACCAAAATCCAGGTAAAAGCTGAAGCTTTGACCCATCTCTCAATTGGTTTCCATCTCTCATCTTCCCCTACTAGAGTCAGGAGAAGCAAAGTGCATGTAAATTCAACCACCAATTGACACAGGTATCATTGTAATATGCTAGCACAGTAATTTTGGTTTCCAGAACTTTTGGAATAACACTAGATTAAGCCTCAAGTATATAGTTGCCTAGACATTAAAATGTCATGCTGACATCACTGCCTTTAGTTCCACTGCAGTGACAAAATTGGATATTATAGCTACTCTGAATTGGATAATTTCAGTGTATTCAAGACACTGCCCAAACTTGCTTACTATATCTCCCATCAGGAATCAATAAGGTAGATAAGACTCATGCATAAGGGATATATCTGGCAGAAAAATAGTTGCACCAATGTTAAAAAAAAAATAAGTATTTACAGTTTTACAGGTGTCCATCAGGATAAACACTAGTGTTAGAGCAGAGTGACAAACAGAAGCAAGGTTATCTAAATGAAAAAACAACCTGCCAACTCACCATAGCCACCACAACTGAAATGGACCTACACATTGCTGAACAAATAAAATTCTGATCCCAGAGTCACTGTGAACTGGAGACGTGATAACCCAAACCAAAAATGACTAGAGTGAAAACAAAGACAGCATTCACTCTCAGTTGTTTTAGTATAACAGTGAAGACAGCAAATAGGAAGAAGCCAAGAATCATTAAGTAAAACATGAAAGGAAAATATATGGGTAAATAAGCTTCTTCAGTTTGTGTGGAGAACTCTTACTCCATGTATCTAATGGAGCAATCTTTTAACTCAATACAAATAGCGGACAAGCTCGAAAGAGCTGTTAAAAATATATATATACACAACTGTACAGTAGTTGCTCCATGTACCATACTGATACTTAGATTACTCCTCCTTGTTATCTATTCAACTGCAATTTTGTTGTTGCAAGGGCAAACTAGTCTGCACCTATTGCTACTAAGTATATTTTAAAATATACTTAGTATATTTTAATATCGACTCGATGACCTCTGAGGTCCCTTCCAACCTTGGGCATTCTATGATTCTATGAAAATGCAAAAGACAAATATTTTTGTGGAAATCTCAGTGTTAAGATAGTTTTCATTTAGTTGCAGTGTATCTGCAACTTATAAATCTGGAGCTTTACATATCTAGGTAGATTTGGGATGAGTCAGCATAATCAAATTGTTGCCTTACAAGTCAATAAAGATTACAATTTAATTAAGAGGTTTCTCTTTTTGGTATAAGGATGTGGAAGTGATTATGTTCTTACTGCAGATAGCAGTGTAGGGTATCCTGGAAGCAAATAGCATTCCATCCCGGTCCATCAACAAGCCACATCATGAACCCAGAAATGCACATGATATTTTACTTCCTTTTGTATTTTAACAGAGTTAATGAAGAATGGAAATTTGAACCTGGCCACCTCACTAAATATCTTTCTGTGACCAAACTCCTACCATTCAAGAACTGCTCTACAGCCTGACGACGAGAGGTTAACCCAGTTTCTTCAAGAACAAGCTTGTAAAAAAGATGTGTGTTGCCTAGGCATTACTACTTGCACCTCAGATTTTCCTGTATGGTATCGTTCCATCTGCCTATGTGGAAGTGAATTCAAAGAGGAACTCTGTTAAAAAGATTCAGCAGGAAATTAGTTTATAGTTAGAGATAACACATTTCTGGGGTAACAAAACACACATACACAAAACAAACAAACAGAAATTAGAAGAATAGCGCCTGTACCCTTAATTGGGAATAAGCTCTTCACAAGCTTCAGCCAGAAGCTACACAGAGGATTTATCTAAAGCATCATAAAAATATACCTTGAAGAAGAGCAAAAGGGTGTCAGGAGAGAGAGAAAAAAGTGAGCATTTGCATTGAGTGAGATGAATAGCACATATCAGAAATGTCTGATCCCTGGGAAGTACGTTAATGTTGAAATGCAACTCAAACATACAGACTTATGTATAGTTTAAACCTTTTGCAGTACACTTTTGATATGAATCTTGTCAAAGAGATGATAGTTTCACTTGGAAAATATTAGAGTATTTCAACTTGGGAAAAAAAGATGGCTCATAGACGACAGAATAATAACTACAATGAATTATCACATAGCCCCACATACCCCCTGCTCTCTTACTCTTTCTACGTATCCCCCTTGCAGACATGGCAGGAGGGAGGTTACTGATAAAGGTAGCACCTACGTGACCACTGCCATGCTCTTATAACCCTGCTCAAGCACAGCCTAATGGCTTGTCACTGTGACTCACTTGTAAACTGGGGTGGGAAGAGGCAGGGAAGGAAAGATGGAACAGCCTGAGGTATGGAGAGTGGGAAGCTCCCCCCCAAAAAGTGAATGCAAAGAAAGCTGTGGAGGGTTAAGTGCACAGTAAGGGACTGTTGGAGAGGGAGCAAGTCACTCCTGTCTCCATAAGAAGATACTGGAAATAGTATATTATCACCCTATGATCCAAGCCTTTACACAGGGAAAGAGTGACCAGAGAGACTCACAGGTACATTTTTTTCCTATGCCTTCACATAAGGACCTACTTTACATAAGGACCTTTACCATTACCATAGTGGGTAATGGTACAAATAAAGAACCAAGGACCTGCTGAGTACATTTCAACTATTCTCTAATGGTTTGATCCAGGGTACTTTTTCCAGGAAAAAAAAAACAATTATTTTGATAATACCGATACTGCTCACTAAATTCTGTAAATAATCAGGTTCATAAACTGAAGAGAACAAGGGAAATAACTTACCCTTAACTGAGAGGTCTTTGGTAGCACATACAACCTGAATTTGTATCCTAACAACAGTTGAAGTATTGTTGAGTCACATGTCAACAACATTTCTTTCAGGGAAAACAAGGCTGGGTGAGGGACAACAGACTTTTTTGCTAATTATGTATACCTATTAGGTACTGAACTGGGACCCAGTTCCTTTCATATGTTGTCCAACAGACATGATCCTGACTCAGATAAACTACTTAAACTCACTGACCCACATGCAGGACTCTGCTATTCATACCACGAACAGCTATTCAAGACAGGAAACATGGGACATTATGTGCAAAGAGAATGCTTAAAGAGAACAGACTTATGTTTCAGGATTGCTAATGTGTAAATGTGACTACTGCCAGTTCAGCACTACACCTATTTGTTAAAACTAGCAAAACGTAATTTGGTGACTTTCATGCAAAGTGATCCCAAGCTATCCATTAGTATATAATGAGGAAAAGGTATCACAGGATGAGTAAATATCAAAGCAGACCTTGTAGCAACAGGGTTAAAAAAAAAAAAAAAAAAAAAGTAGTTCTCTTCTCACTTATGACAAGACCAAAACTTCTCCACATGAAGATAATTCATTTTGGGCAGACCTTGTTGGAAGAGAAAGATTTAAGGGCACAATCTTTACAGTTCCAAAGATAATTTTCTGAACATGGAGTATTAGAGCAGTGGCTTCATAACCTTATGCTTGTATTAATGTTTGCTTTTATCTCTAGTTGAGCAGGCCTCTGAACCACAGACTGCAATCCCTGCATCATGGCTTTCTGTCAGTGTATTTAGGGTGGTTTTAAGAACATTGTAAAACTCCTGAAAGGGTTGCCAGTTCTTTAACTGAAGAAATTCAATTGAGAGTTTGGATGGAGTCTATACTAAATGAAATGTGGAGTTTGATTACAGTTTAACGCTGGTAAATTTAAGCCAGTTTAGCTAGCAAGACATTTACAAGTAAGTGTTCTTAAGTTATAAACAGAGGTTTTAAGTATTTTTTCAGATTAGCATATATCACCCTAAAGCAAATTTGAGCTAAAACAAAAGTTGCCACTCTCAAATCAAATATCTACTATTTACACATCAAATTAACAGCTAAAGTTCAGCAAATATCATTTTCTCATGAAGGCATGGGTTCCTTTCAGTGACACATGATACATCAGTTGGTTCTTTTTCTTCCTTGATGTCATAAATGCAGTCCACTACCTAAATTTACAGATGGATCTAATGTCAATGAACTTGTATGTCCCACAGGGAAAATTCTCTCTCTTCATGCAAAGACAAACAACATGAAAAATCCCTGGAAACGTCTAAGAATTGGCAATTTGCAGACTGATGCACACAAGCCCTGCCCTCTTTCCAAGCTAAGCAGAAGTCCTGTGGCAATACCCTATATAGAACTTACCTCAGCTGTCTACACCTCATATTGTGCTGCCACTGATGGAGCTTTTGCTTGTTCTCTGAGACTGCTATGAACAGCCTTAATGCACATATAGTTTTAAAAGTTGGCCTACCACACTTAAAACTACTTTCTATGTAGCAAGCATTTGTTTCCTTCATGAAATTCCCAGAAGAATGCTTGGTGGCCAGAGCACACCCTGCATTGGAGGTGAGGGACTGGCCTTATACTAGTGCAGTTAGTTGTGTTCAGGGCTGAGAGGGGCTGGTACATCATCTTAGCCACAGAAACACAGGACAGACAAACATTTCAACACTCCTGGCTAGGGATCTTGCCCTCAACACACATACTGATGCTCGTACATGGTCTCCTGGCTGCCTATACTCCTGCCCATCTGTTGGGATGGCATTCCGCCAGCTCACAAGGTAGCATGCCAGCTTCAATAGCACAAATGTGCCAAATAAAGATAAGTTGTTTTGAATGCACTGCTTTCAGAAGACTACAAGTGCCAGGTAGAAACTGTCTCCACTAAAGAAAAGAGAGTAAAGATCTTCACATAGGCCCTGCTCTCCTAGGGTTATCTTATGCTTTATCTCCCCTTTATTTTCAATATTCAGGCATCCCTGATCAGCATGTAGTACAACTGATAAATGAACAAAGTTGGTGCATATCAGAGTTTGCCAAGTAAAGCAGATTGTATTTTAACAGACTCACCGGTAAGACCATTACATGCCTGCAGGAGGATCCATCTCTATCTCTACATTCTCTCCAAGTATCCTTAGGAGACAGCTTTCCCATCTAAATCTGCACATTTTTACACAGGATTTTTCTTTACACTGTTTTTCATTTAGGTGGTTCCACTCCTCCATATTTTAAGGGCAGTGCTTATCACAGGACAAAACTACAGCTTTTGGATATATGTATTAGCCTATTAAATGGAACTGCATCTGTTGCTGCTGGAACAAGTATATCAGAAAGCCCTCAATCCTGTGGCCAATCCTGTAGGCTTGAAGTATTAAGTCGAATTTCACCATGAGCTTGCAATTTACAGAACTAGCTCAAGAAGCTGTGACATTTGCACATTCATAAAAGTAAGACTTCCCTATAAACACTAAATTAAGAGAAGTTGGGAGAAATGAAGACCCCCTGCTCCCAGCTTCCTGCGCTTACCACTGCATGGCATCAGCCCTTTGCAACCAGCAGGTCTGAGGAGCCAGAATATATAAGGCACAAAGATCCAGCCAGCTTGCCAGCTCTAGGCATTATTATGCACTCTGGAAATACTGGAACTAAGTTTTGAGCCTAAGCTGTGCACTTATATAAAAAAGAAATTGGACAAAGGTCTGGGGCAGAGGAACCACTAGACCTAATATATTGGATATTGTTGAGAGGCAACAGGAAAATGGAAAAGACAGTAAAGCCCAAAGAAAGGTAGCGGGAGCAGCACAGACTCTTTCCTCCAGGGCAAACCATCATAAAGCAGAGCTTGACAAACTTTGGAGCCATAGGCAAATACAAGAGGGCTGGTTTCCTTAAGGAAGGACAGCTAGGACAAGGCTACCAGCATGCCTCCCAAAGCCTTTCCTGAAGAATTATTTCTTCTAGCTGTGTGCACTCCCTTTGTTGAGCAAGGGCCACCTTTTGGCTCCTGACACAAGTGCTAGCTTGCCACTCCACAGCTCCATGGCAGCCTGGTGAGTAACACTGGAGAGAGAGGGACAAAGAGAAGAGTCAGCCTCAAATCAGCCAAATGACAAACCAGGGTTCCTGTCTGCCCATATGTGTATCAAGTTCCTGAAACACTACCTCGATGGGAGACACATTCAGCATTTTTTAGTGTTAAGTTGTCACTGTAGCAGGACTGCAGATTCAGTTACTTAACTGCTTTGTCATTCAGGTTATACCACTTTTGATATTGACACATAGCTGGGCTGGGCTCAGGAAGAGATAAGGTTATACGCTCCATGACTTCGGAGCCCCCAAAATGCAATTTGCCTCCCTTACACCTTCCTTTATCCCACAGAGGCTCACAGGTCACTCTGCATGACTTTCCTTGTAGTGCACTTTTTCATTAGCACTCTAAACAGGAATTGATCCCAACACTCATATCCAGAAGCATCATTTTTGTCAGCAATAGAGTATGTGCAGGTGGAGAGGCACTTAAGGTTTGGAGACAAGCAGAGCTGGGGAGGTTTCGCCATAGCAAACAAAGCACGATCAGTAGCCATCTGACAGGATGTGATTCTGACATGTAAAATATTCAACAAGCTGGAATGAAGAACTGCAAACCCCAGCCATACACCGAACACAATCAAGTATGACCCCTTGATTATATTTGAATTAACATTACCTTTTAATAACCTTTCAAGGCTCCCCGCAAAGTTAACAGGTGTCATTAAGACAGCTGTCCCCATGCCAATCTTTCTTGAGACACCTATTTGAGTCTTTCAAGAGAAAAATTAATGAAATCAGTCATTTCACATTTAGAGGGTTCCCAGGGACAGTCAGTTGATTGGCATCTCACACTAGTGGGAAAGTCACTGCAAGACACTTGTAGAACAGAACATTTTCCCTAAAGTCTTGACGCTTGAACATCTGACAGGAATATGTATATATGTGTAGATTGATTTTTTTTGATGAACAATACTCTGTGAAATATCAGAGAGAAAAATGTCAGACATACATTGCATAGCAATCGAGGGCTAATGAAGATCCAGGTATTAAATCAATTAAGAAGTATCAAAAGCTACCTAATCATCAAGGAACAAAATTGGCACCACAATATGTAGTGAGTATGGGAAAGCCTAATTTACTAAACATACCCTGCAGTCACATAATTGCATGTAATTTTACCAGCATAATTAACTAATTTAATTACCACTTCTCAAGTGCATCAATTATTGACATTACAGAGTTTTCAGACAGCAGAATTACTGTGTGGTACATTCAGAGAATGCAAAATGCTTTGTACGCCTATTTTCCAGTCACAGTCAACAACTGAGAGGGAACACAAGCAGCAAGAGGGAAAAAAATGTACATGTACCACACAGAGCGCAGTTTAGTGGCCAGGTATTAGAGATGAACCAAATAAAATCATGTTTATGTCAGACTGGAAAGTCAACAGTAAACTGGAAGGACTGGGGAGACAAAAAGCAAGCATGGAGCCACAACAGACAGCTGTTATTTCTGAACAACTATGTCTATTTTAAACTAAATCTCTCCAAGTGATAAGCTCTTTAAAACTTACTTGCTACCTTTGTCTCTTAACCAAGGGCTTGCTCTTGGGGCAAGATCTGCAAGGACATACACAGATACCACCCGTGCCAAGCTCCACTGGCCTCAATCAGAGGCCATGGAGGTGCCAGCTCTGCCTGCACAGGTGTCAACCCAGAACCAGAGCCTCAAAAATACTCCAGCTAGCACATGCTGATAAGAAACGGATGTGCTTGAACAGACCCTTGGGACTCACGAGGCAGGAAAATAAAAAAGTACAAGGATGAAAAATGGGTGCATTCTTATTAATTAAAACGTAGCTATGCCATGTGGGATCGTTACTGTGACTTGAAGAACTATTGATCCCCTGCTTAATGTTTAGACACTGTATGTAAATCTTTGCATAAAACCATTTTCTTTCAGCAATGAGCTTTTCAAAGTCAAGAGAGATGTCAGCATCTGCTCCCTATGGAGTCTTAAGAGTCAGTGTCAGTAAAAAATGGGCAGCGTCAGTAAAAATTATGCCCTGTGTCAGTAAATTTGTTAACAGGGTGGTTGGAAATCCTGGGAGCTGTGGTGTGATTTTCTTTTCGCATTGCCCTCTTGTACTTGACCTTTGCACAGCTGTTTCACAGTATCTGGAGATGGCTGAACTGTGAAATAGTGATTACAGGAAAGGGGCATTTTAATGAGACAATACAATCTAGAACAAGAAGAGGGCATTCTTTCATATGCCAGCTGAGATCTTTAAAGGCCTTTTTGTCTTTCAGATTAAATTAAGAACAATTAACTCCCCCTCCCCCAATTAAATCTAATGCCAATATTCAATTACTCTTTTTAAGGTCATGAAAGCTTACTGGGTTCATTGTGGTGATTACTCTAAGCAGAGGCACTTGGTTAGAATAAAATAAAAACAAAAATCCAAATATCTCATAAATACTCAGAAGGAACTTAAAAGCCAAACAGAATAAAGAGGTCCAATCCGTGGCACCCCAGGCAAGCCCCTGGGTCTGCCCAGCACCTATTGGGCAGATCCTTCCCTCTGAGAGAGAGGGAAACTACACTTAAGAGAACTGCACCTTTTCTGAAGCTCTCTTCTGCAGAGCAGAGCAGATGCTACACTGTCTTTTAAGAAGTAGGCTGCATTCTCCTGGGACTAGTAATACAGGAAAGGGACTATGAACCTCTTGCTGTCTGACCCAGTGAAGGCCTTTTCTGAACAGATGCCAGCTCAGGCAAAATTTAAGCATATGCTTAAATTTAAGCATGGGCTTACGTCCAGTAATTGGGCCTGAAGTATCCAGAAAAGTCCATCTAGACACCACTCCAGCACCCATAGCAGTAATGAAACTTTCCCCTAAAAAGCACAAGAGACTCCTTGACTCTTCTTCAGAGGTCCCAAGGCACAACCTAATCCCATGTGGAGCCCTGTTTTGTAGCTGGGGTATGGAAAGAGCCAGAAGAGAGAGTGCAAGGAGAACACATGTTGTTTTCTTGGGGAGCGGAAGTCGATGAGTAAAAATAAATAAATAAAATGCAATATTTCCATGCTAAGCAACAAAATGACTTTTGTGTGAGAACAAACCTGAATAATTATGCTCTTCATGCTCTCAGCATGCCTGCCACGTGGCTGCTATCAGTAAAAGTAATTCCAGTAATGACATTGATGTGTGAGGGGCCTGCACTTGCAGACACTGGGCCTAAGACATTATTCATTGCAGTTGTAAGTGGAAGGTGGAACGTAACCAGTTAGCAGAGTAAGTGCATACAAATGAGTGTAAACAGAGAGTGAATAGAATAGATGAGTCAATAGCAGCAGAAAGGAGGGAAAGAAAAAAAAGAAAAGAAATATTGAATAGAGAAATTCTTCTCAAATTATGAGCCCTAATATAACACTCAGGCCTTCAAATTTCTTTGCAAATGAACAACTGTGAGGGAGTTTGTTTGTTTGGTTTGGTTTTTTTCCCCCTCAGGTTTTGACAGGAGTTACCAAAGTCTAGTATGTGTGCTACTAGCTGTATGCAGCCTAGTTCAAATTGCTGATTTGCACATTCGCATGCTACTAAAAGTCATTGTCCCAGACACACACCACTAGGAGTGACTGACTTGCACCACTGCAAGTGGTATGACCATAATATGGTGTTTATGGGCACTGATCTATGACTGCCTCATGATGAGAAAGTTTGAAATCAGTTGTAAAT
The DNA here is from genome assembly GCF_003342845.1 of Nothoprocta perdicaria. Taxonomy (NCBI): domain Eukaryota; kingdom Metazoa; phylum Chordata; class Aves; order Tinamiformes; family Tinamidae; genus Nothoprocta; species Nothoprocta perdicaria. The sequence continues at coordinate 3,167,142 of NW_020455721.1, forward strand.
GAGGCCATAACAAGCTTCTTTAATGGCCCACAAATGGAGCTACTTGGTCTCCTATTTCACATCAAACTAATGAATGAAAGTGGAATCAGAGGCAGTTCAGACATTCATGCTTACCAGAACTGGAACACCTCTCTACCAGGGCCTACTGGGCTACAGACCAGCCAGATGAATTGGAAAGAAGAAGACTCCTCCTAAATTACCCTCTATTTTGTACTTTCCAAGACTTCCTTACAAAGCTCTTCACCAACATCCCTCTGATAATTATTTTGGATAAATCCTTTTCTCACATGTTTCATTATCCTTTAGCATGAGTTTGGGGGTTTGGTGATGACCAGGGGCCTTACCACCAGTGGGAAGGGAAATCATGCTTCCAACTTTACTAACTCATCCATAAACAGCTATAACCTCCCAGGCACCACTAAAGTTAAATCCTCTTCAACCTTAATTACAAAACTGGTAGGTTTGACAAAAACAGGGTTTCCTACACTCTATTTCCATGCTTTCTTGCACCTCTTCAACTTGGAGCACAGCACAGTGCAGAACCAAATGGGAACAAGGCAAGCAGGGCACCACGAAGGCAGTACTGTGAAAGGCGTATGACCAAAAGTATCCAACTGTCCCACTCTCCTCACTGGCATTGTCAGTGCCAGGGTTTTCCCTCGCTGCTGTATGAGATGGGAACATGCATCGATTCTCCCCTTACTCAGAGGGCAGAGTAGTCCTCTGGCTACAAAGAGCCGCACATCTGGCTAATACGCCAGTACCCAGCTGTTGAACACAGAATATCTGTTCTGGGCTGCTCTGGATCTCTGCTACAATCCAGACTCTCATGCAACTGCTGCCCACTCACCTTTGCAGCATGGTCAGGAATGAGGTGGCCAGCTCACCTTGCACGCGAGGTCAGAGAAGGGCCTGTCAGCCCTGTCAGTGCCTTTCAGCTAAGGTAAAATACTACAGAATAATGGCAAGATAAGCATTAATTATTAGCTAATTTTGTCAGCCCCACATTGAGATAGGCTGGTATGGAAACAACTGAAGTTAATCATAATAATTTTGCAAGAATAAAGAGTGGGGAGGTGTCTGGACTTCACTGGGGACCATCACTCTATACATCATTTTGACAGATGAAAAGGAATAGAGACACAATTAAAAATGAGTTTTCCTTAGGCACAAGTGATTGTGGTTTGATTACATTGGTTGCATTCACACAGAGTAAAGTTCAAACCAGTTATCTTTCTACTGGCTTCTCTTCACCCAGTTTTAAAAGGTGGAAACAATTATGAAACATTCATTCAGGAGAAAAAATATAAGCTAGAAAGATGACATGATTGGCAAGAGGTTAAGAATGTCTTATTAGCCGCCCAAGAAATCAGGGTAATGGTGCAGAAAGGGAAGCATTCTAGTTATAAAAATGTAACCAGACCTAAAATCAAAGTGAAAGCAGCTGTAATTTTTCAAATACTTATAACAAATGAAATAAAAAATAAAAAAAGGTGAAAATAATAAGTATAAAATACAAACAAGACACTGTAGAAACCTGAGAAGGGAAGCAAAAAGACATCACAAATCAATAGCGAACAGAGCCAAAGAACCAGAACAAATATTTTAAAATTCATTAGGAGCAGTAGGACATTTCACAATGTCAGTCATCTATTACCAAATGAAGGCATCAGTCCTGTGAGCAATAATGGCAGAAAGACAGAAATCTTAGAAGAGCAATAATAGCAGAAAGACAGAAATCTAAGAAAAGGGCTAGATGATCTGGCTAAGCAAAAAACAATATCCAGCCTTCCTGACAAAGATCATGGGCCTTCCACTGATTTAACTACTCTCCTTACACAAGATTTAACTACAGCCTTGGATTCTGAGTGGAGACCTACATTATTTGCAGCAAACGCTCCTATTTAGCAAATGCAAAATAAGATGCAAGGCTTGAATGCTGCAGAAGAGAAGTTCTAAGTAAAGTCAGGGTTCTGATTTTGAGTTCTGCAGGCATCTAAGCCTGGTTAGCTCACAAACTTGCAAGAGGCTTCTCCACCTCACCCCTGCTCTCAAAGTGCTGGCTGCTTAGCCTGACCTGAGGACAGATTACAGCACATATGCACATGTTGATTTATTCTAGCAGGAAATTTGGCCCTCCAGGTTTTGGGAAGCACTTTATTTTATTCCCACTTTTGTTCCTTTGCAAAGATGAAAGAAAAGAAGAGTTCAGAACCGTTTCCAAAGGTGCAGGTGCTCTGTGCAGTTCTGGGGGGTGGGCAATATTGGCAGGATCTCCTTGCCACTGCTACATCAATACCACACCTTGGCTCATCAACCACTGCGACCAGCTGCACGAGAGACAGTTAGAAAGCTTCCTTTTACACTAGTCCAGAGATTTCCTTTCCAATACCAATTAACTACCCACAACACAGAAAAGCTTATCAGCAACATCAAAGAGCGCATTCCTCACAAACACACATGGAATGGCAGATAACGTCTCTGGCTGCACCAGATTTTCTAATTAAGCATGTGGGAGTGGGGAAAGAAAGTGGAGGGGGAGGGATGGAGCCGGGGCTGGGGGAGGCGGGATGCATGCGTGTGCACGTGTATTGTTATTAGCGCTCACTACTGTAAACTGAAATACAGGTGCCATTAGCAATCTGCTGCCTGCTGAGCTGAGCTGCTCTGGGGCCTTACTTCCCAGTTGGGCTTTTTTCCTTTTTTTTTTTTTTTTTTTTTTTTTATTTTTTTTTTTTTTTTTGTCTCTCTCTCTCAGGCAAAACAACATACAGAAATCTCCTGCAGTATAGCAAGGTCAAAAAATAACTGCACGCTGATTATAGATTTGTCTTTGATACCTGCCATCTCATGGCAAAGGATTATGAAAGACAGATAAAGAGAAACATTGAACTCAAGAAAGGCAAAAAAAAAGGCAAAAAGTAAATGATAAACAGGTAACAAGTTAAAATATTTTCAGAGTAGTTGAACTAATTACTAAATTAATTCAGCCTTTTTTTCTTCAGCAGATTAAAAATGCACTTGAATATCAAATCAAGTTGAGGGCAAATCTCTGTTTCGACTCTCTGCAAGCACAGACAGTTTAATATTTTCTCTTCAAGCTGTATTCGTTAATTGGGACTATTTACGCATTTTTTCTCTGTTTCCCGAATGAATGAGTGCACATGAATTTCCAGCAAGTAATTGTGCATGCAGTTAAAAAAATTGGCTCCTCCAAACACACGTGTTTTTACATATTTGTGCCAGCAAAATCTAACAGCAGGAACATTTGCAGGAAGCAAACACAAAGAGGACGTCACTACAGATGAAGCAAATTAATTTTCAAATTGGACATTCCTGAAAATATTGTCCAAGTATAGACAAATCATTATGCTGAAGTATGAACTGTGAAAAATTGACAACAGAAAATATGCACTGCCTACTTTGCAAGCCACAAATTGGGTAAATCAACTTAGCTCTTATGACTGCAGTCGTGGAATTAATTGCTCAAGATTTCATTCCTAAATAAACTTCTCTATATAGAAAACAAGTTTTCATTTCCTTATTAAACTCTAACACAAACTGACGGTGCTAATAATTTCCTCTTTAAATTGTAGTATTCAATTGAGTTCAGTTTGAAACTATTAACTTACATTGTTCTGTTTGAGATGCAGGGACCTGTCACTTTTTTTTTTTTTTAAGTTAATACTTAGCTAATATGTTTACATTTTCACAATATTACTGCCTATGTACAAGAGAAAAAAAATAGAAAAAAAGAAACAGCTGTTGCAAGCCTAACCCACACTCATTAATCTTTCATCATCCTGGGACTTCCAGCGTTGCATTCTCTATTACAGCATCGGCTTTCCATTCAGCAGTGGTATCGCACAGCAAATTCCCTACAAAACTGCCATTTAGCCTTGCCAGATCCGCTTGTACCGAACCTGGATGTGGAGGCTCCACGCGGATCATCACCCAAGGGCAGAGGCACGAGACAAGCAGGGCTCCCGCCTTGCCTGGGCTCACAGCGGCTCTTGGCTGGGCTGCTCAGCTCAAGGGGAAACGGGAGCACCCGGATCAGGTGGCATCCCAGGTGTAAGTATTTCCTCTTGGTGACAGCAGCTTAGTCATGTCCCCTATTTCCAACTGTTGGCCTGGGGTCTGCTCTTACTCAAACACTTGGCAAACACCCTGAACCCCAGAGCGTCCAGGACACACCTAGAAACCTACAGATTCAGCAAAGGAGGAGATCTGCATCCTCCTGCCTCTCTAGTGATCCCATCTTAGCCTGTTTTTCTCCTCAGCCTCTTCTTGGATGCATGCCCACATCCACAGATGTGCACAGGAGGTAGATGGCACTAGCGGTGCCCTTAAGCACCTCAGCTGTTACTTCGCACCGCCTCCCAGGTGTTATTAGCAGAAAACATGCATTGCAGAAGCCACAACAACAGTAGGATTCTCTTTATACTCTCTTTGTTTTTAATCTTCCCCAATTCTCAGGAAACTCGAAACGGATGAGTACTTGGGAGTGAAAGCTGCACGCTTCTTCCTTCCTATTAGAGGCCGTATATATACAAAGGTGCAATAAAGAATACACTCATCCCAAACCTGTGTTTGTAGCATATCAATGTTCACTCAGCTATTAAAATCACCGGTCTGGCCAGTAATCAGTTTGACATGCTGATGTATTAGTGTCACACACAACTTGACTGTGCCCTGAGCCACCTACCTCTGTGCCTTCAGGCCCACGTGGTTTCCCACCAAGGGAAAGTCCTACCTGTGGTGCACTCAGGAATTTTAGTCAATGCCTCATGTACTGTGCCCCCTAAAATCTGGTTGGGCTTGTGCCCAACCTCTCCTTATATGCACTGATGCATGCATGAGGTAAATACATACATTTAACTCCCCACATCATGCTATAATGATGGGGAAAAAAACAAATGCTCTTCCTGATGCTATTCCTTGCCTGCTTTCTGTCACTGTGCAGGCACACACTGGTACACAGATACAGCATGTGCCACATTTAGGATCAGCATAAACTAGTCAAGGTAGTAAGGATTATGCAATATTTCTTCTTCTGGAAGGTGCCAGGAGATTTTCTGATACTTTTTATAATACTCATAAGTAATTATTATTTGTGCAAGCACACCCATGAAACACATTTACAAACAGTATGTGTTGCAGAATTATTAATTCACACACAATGCATATCAGTGGAATTTAGCATAAGAACAAATTTCTAAAATAGATATGTTCCATTTTTATGCTAATGTCTGTATTTCTTTTTATTTGTTTTATATATGTAATTCATTCCATCTTTCCTTATAGAGATCAGCATGACTAGAATCAAAGACTGCAGTCCAGGGCAGTGATTTCAGACCGACTCTCACAATAAGAAGTAGGAAAAAAAAACTGTCAATATCTTATCTTTTGTGTTAAATGGGTGACTTATGCTTACCTCATCTGCATTTAATAGGCTGCCTTCATACTCCCTCCATGGAGCCACAAATTCTCATGTTAAACAAGGAAGCTCTCGACAGCTTTTTCTTTCCTAGGGCAAGATTGCTCAACTAACAATAACTAAGATACCTTTTGACAAGTGCAGCTAAGAGCCAGTAGAGCTTAGTCAATCTCTATCAGTCCGGCTTGGCACCTTTCTTTCAGTTTCAGATCTTCAACTCCTCCTGGATGCCAAAGTCTCTTGCAATGGTTACAGAAAACTGTAAAAATCCAGTAGAAGGGAAGTGAATGCAAAAGTTGAAATCATATTAATCAGTTGAAGGAAAATACTTTTTCAACTACAGTTGCGGCTGAGACCCATAAATTAGATGACTGGAGTAATAAGACATGTGAAATGGCTTTTAAGTCCACTACCGGCTCCATGTAATAAATTTCAAATGACATCCAGGCTTTTAGTGGAGGGGATGATTTATTGCAGTCTGCAGGAAGAGAGCTTTCATGGATTATCTCTGAAGTGGCAAAAGTCTATTCTGAATTTTTCAAAATTAGTGCAGCTCAGTGAAAGTTACTGACAAGCAAGTCCAAAAGTACTTAAAAAAATCACAACAACAAAAAAGCTAACATACGTTAAAATATCCACAGATCCTCCTAATGAAATTGTATCTTGTATTTTCATAAGCTGGGAAAAAATACAAAAGAATAAAGCCTGCTACAGGTGTTCCTCACCTGGAGTTCCTAAACCCAGAGATATTTCACCAGTCAACTTCTTAAGGCAGCAGTATTCATCTTCTGAGACTGAAATTTAAAAAGTATTTTGGCAGACAACTCAAATTTGTCTCAAAACCTTAAAACTTGAATGTACTCCTACTTGTTCTTCTTCTTCATTAGGCACAAAAGGAGCAAAGCTCTGACCACAGAAATGCTGTTAGAGACAGCATGGAGCTTACAAGCTCCTATTATCTTTGAGTATCCAGAAATGGAAGAATTTCCTCCCCGATGGTAGGATAAATCAAAGAAAAGATGTCTCCACTGTGATGGTAGTGCCATAACACCAGTTGCACATGAGAGCCCTGATGAATGCAGCGCTCCTGCATTGTGTCTAACTATGGAGGGGTTGCAGAGGTTAGAACTGGTTTCCACCTTCTCTGTCCTCTCATTTCCATGGGATGAAGACAGAGGATGAAAACCCTGGGAAGTTATCACAACCACAGCTGTATGCACGCCACTACCCAACATAGTAAAAGCAGTTGTGTCAAAGATGGATGATAATAAATAATTCTGATAAATCTCAGTACATAGGATTCTCGATTTGAATACCAGTCCCAGTTAAACTAAGGTAAGTTTGCATTAAGTAACTAAAATACTAGATACATAAAATATTGTCTTATACTTCTCTGGAACTTTTCATCCAGAATATTTCTGGAGTATTTCATGGACTAAGCAGAGATTTAATTTCATTAACATTTAGAGTGGAAAGTGAAGACCTATGTTTCAGCCAATTAATTCACATGGAAATGTACAATGGCAAAATTTAGCTTCCCAGGGGATAATGCAAGAGGATACCAAGACTAACCTCTGTTTTAACATGACAGTTAATGATGCTTTGGCTTTTATTAGCCTTTGCAACTAAAGAGTAACAATTAGCCTTTTAAGGCTAATTTAGGACATTTAACACCTTCCTAAATTAAGAGCAGTATTTCATTGTTTCAATAATTCTTAAGGCTCCTAGATTTCCCCTGCAAAACCTCTATATAAAGTCAGATAGTCCTACTTAGCTTATGGGCAGTTCTGGAGACAGTAGGGGATTCATGCGAACATCTTTAAAGAAAAGGTCCATCTTAACTTAAGACAGCTCCCACTTTGAAATAAAGACAGAGAATTAAATCATTATCAGCATTAGCACTCAACCCATTCTCATGTGCTCATTTCTAACGATCAGATCACAACGCTTTTCACAAAGTTGCTCACTATCCTTATCTCAGCTTTATGGATAGAGAAAAGGCGGCACAACTCAGTGCAATCATCGACTTAAGTTTGTTGGCCGGTCAATGACAAAGTCCAAATGAGAAATGACAGCCATGCTCTAAACACTAGTATCAATTAGAAAGCAGATGATGGGGAAAGATTTCTAGATTTAATACAGGATTCTTGAACCCAAATGGGGATAGAATTTAAGTCGAACCAGACCGACACTTTTTTCAACTTAGCTTAGGAATTCAGATACATCTTAAATGTATGTCTTACCTCCCACTCTCTGTTGCACAAGCCACACAATGCAGTAACTTCTTTAAATGATGGCAACTTATTTTGGATCAACAAATACAGGAAAAAATAGGAAAAATATCTCTGTCTCTTTTCTATTAATAACAAATAATTTCTCAAATCCTCACAGTCAGAGTTATGGGACTCAGTGATCCAGGATGCCAGGATGTGCTGGTATCTATTTTGTTGACAGCACAAGATATGAGACATTTTCTCTAAGTATCTTACTCTTTGAATAATAGACCCCACTGAATATACAGGACAAAAACACCACTTAAAGGGCTTTAAGCTTCAGAGATTGTTAAATTGCACAAATTTTCACAAGAACGCCAGATGCATTTTATTATCCATGAATACATAAGCACACTGCCACCATTCACTTAAGAGGTTTTCAGTAAATTACAATCTGGGTATCAATCATTTATCAGTTTTTGATTACACGTATATATTTTAAGCAATGCAGAATGACCATGTTTCACACAGTGGAAAAGCGATGATAGATGACTGAATACTTAGTGCCACTAAGGCACAAATATGCTGTACATTTTTACGAAAACTAAATGGAGAAAAAATGACTTGGCTATTCTTTTCCACATCTCATCTTAAACTGCATATGTTTTTATAAAGAAAATCACAGGAAAGAAACAGTCAAGTCAATTATTTATAAATACACATCGGAACATAGACAAAAGTCTTCCTTTCTGAACTATCTATGCAACTTAATTTGTACTGATTATTTCTGTAGAGATCTTATACCAATTTACCAAAATCCCTACCGATATCCTTTACAGGTGGGATCACATCTGGAGAAACATGACAGTAAGCAGACAAGGACCGCTCTCTTATGACTTGTCCAACTCCTATCATTAATGGACGGTCTCCCTACACTGACAGGAATATTTGCCTCAAAGTCTATGATAAATGAGTCAGATTTGATCTGCTCTATGTTGAATGCACTGCCAATGCTGACTGAATGAGCAGTGGGGTATTCCCTCAATAGTGCATCAATGCCTTTCAGCACATAGGCAGAACAGACAGCTCATAGCTCCAAATGAAAGAGAACTGTGACTTATGTTTTCAGTCACTGGAAGAATTCACTCTAAATTATTAATAGCTGGAAGAGGCTTCCTTTTACATTCCTATTCTGTATGCCCACAGCATATTTTGTGGGTCATTTGCAATGTTATCTATGACAATTTCAGGTACAAGGAGTTTTATGTGCTCTGGTATTTTGTTCTGAAATACTCTGTAAATGAGTCTGGATTGCAACGTAATACCATAACACATATTTTAAAAAATAAGAATAAAAAAATAGGAACAGAGCTGCAGTTATATCTCAGCTGCAGTTATATCTTTCATCCCTTCTTCAATTCTTCCTTCCTCACTAAGACAAAAAATAAGATCTTGAACAAAGGCTGATAAAAGTAAATTTCCTAAAAACAAGCAAAACAACAACAACAACAACAACAAAGTCCAAGCTGAGTCTATACTGATTTTCCAGAACAACCCAACTTCATACATGCAACTATTCAAACACCAAAATAATCACACTACCTTTGCCTCTGCCAGCTTTCTTCCAGGTCCAACACACCCAAATCAATTCTTCTCCCTCTCATGTACTCTCCCTTACTACCTCGTTGAAGCTGGCAGTTAGTGAGGGAGACTAGGCAAGAGACTGTTCGCTTCACTAGGGTAATAAGTGAAAATACTGGGCCTAAATAATCTCCTGGGAGCCCTTATCAGTGCCTGACCTCTCTTCCACAACAATAAGGAAAGGTCTGCAATCTCAGCAGTAGGGTTTGAAGCTCTGATGGTCTGAAGATCCCCTTGTCCACTTTCCTTCATTGAGATGTGACACTAAAAGAGAAAGAGACCAAAGAGCAAAAGTTACAAGCAAATTTGACAAATACTTCCAGAATGATTCCTGAAGTTGCACATACCACATAAGTTTCCATGTTTAGGAAAAAATGGGTTAGCTTGGCCACACTGGGACAGAGAGTCTTCACTGGACATGTTTCGGAAGTCTTAGAATAGCTATTCCCAGTGAAGCGGCTCAATGGAGAATGCTGCCTGGACATTCGCCCGTCATCCTGCTTGGCACTCAGCAGGAGGTGGCTAGCATGTTATGAACCACGCACTGTTCCCTGACTCCTACTTTGCAAGCTTCCAAACGGGGTCTTGCAGCTCAGGTGGAAGAGCCCCGCCAATAGCAAATTCATCTGTGGTGACTACAAGAACAAACCCAACCACAGTTTCAAGATCCCCAGCACTACAAGAAAGGAATAGTTGGTTTTGCCAGCCTCTTTGAAAATGCTCTTTAAGAGAAATCAATTCTACATTAAAGTATGTCTTCCACTATAATGTGGAATATGGAAATTGATTACAAAATCCAGAGACACAGAGAAACTAAATATTGTACTTTAACTTGTCTTTTGATTCCCATAGATATGAAGAATTTGGTTCTCAAATAATTACAGGGTTCCCTTCAGTTACGATGACTCCCAAGTCAACTATTATCACAGATAATTCAATCAGCTCCCAACAGACAAGGATCTTAATGCTTCAGACTTATTCACTTCCAATGCAAGCTTGAGACAACAGCTCCACAGGGTTGCAGCTGAATACTACCTGAGACCCTCTGTGATGGTGGCACTAACTCACGTCTATTAACCAAAAGAGATCCAGTCTGCTACAGTGTCATCCAGTGTCATAACCCCTTTAAAAATATTCTTTCTCCATGGTGGAGTGGTCCTAGCCAGACTTAACCCTTTGTGGACTGCTCTCCAACATTTGCAGACTAAAGTCTATTCCTGGAAGAGAAAGAAGTGAATGCATGTCAGATGTATCACATACATAAGGAAAAGCTTTGTCCCAGAACCTTCACTATAAAATCAAAAAGAAACAAACAATGCATGTAACTCATTACTAGTTCTACAAAGAAGTAATGTTAGCAAATATCTCTGAGATAAAAATATGATTTGAACTTGAACAGCTGGAGTCTATTCAGATATAGCTATTTACTCCCTCAGCAACAAAGAAAAAACATAGGAAGGTAGGAAAGAGCAGAAGAAAAAATAATTTTATTCAATATGAGGTAGGCCTGTCAATACTGCAGCGTACCAGCAGTTGCTAAGCTGCTTTGTTCTTTTTTTTCACCTCCACCCTCATTTTAAATTGGTAGTGAAAGGAAAGTTTGAGGACAAACAGTGAAGATGCTGATAAAGAGCTCTTTCCAAATGGCACAGTATGGAGGAGAACACCCATTTACTGAGTATTTATCATAATAGATGTGGAAGGTGACAATATAGACCTCAGAAAAGCAAAAGTCAAATTCCAGGTACTGAGTAAGGGATGGTTAAAAAAAAAGAAAAAAGAAACCAAAAGAGCCTTGGAAATGAAAACAAATACCTTATATATGATACAATAGCAAAAGGAGAGCCAGTGGAGGGACACAGAGAAAGGCATGACTTGGACAAAGCTACAAGGCAGTAAAATGATCTTTCTAACATTACGGGTAGGTTTAAGTGGATTGTTTTTCTGATTATGATCTCTTGCATAATAAATTTTATTATATGTGTGCTAAATTTATCATTACCTTATACCTACTGAATCATAGAGTTTAAATTAAGCAATTGGTCTGGAAGAAGAAATCACATGGTTGCATTTTTTTTTTTTTATGTTCCCTCCACAACAACAACAACAACAGAAAATCAGAGTCAAATTTTCATAAATGCATGCCTCTCTATGCTGAACATATCCCATGTCTGACAGGGAAATGGGAGGTGAAGAAGAACAGCTGTTTCGGCTTCCAAACCTTTTCCCCCACCTCAAATCTTTACCCTATTTGCATATTATAATGAACGTGTTCCAATCTGCACAGGAACAAGCGCACTTGGAGAATTCCTCCTGGAAAGTCATGCGTCAGTTTTTCTTTGTTTAAGCTGCGTGAGGAATGGGCTGAAGTGGCTCCAATTTCGTTCATGAATAAGGTCCTTCATTCATGCTTTTCAGAGCTAAAACATATGGAACTTTAAAAGATTCAGTCAATAGCCTGGTCAAGCAACCGAATCGGAACTCTAATATTAAAAATTCAACCTTCTGAAACTAATGAATCATATTATGACCAATAGTGATTTTGGTTCACTTCCAATAACTAGCCACAGATTACATTCAGATTACAAGAAATGTATTTTACTCTTGTATATGAGTTTTTAACAAGAGAAGATGTAGCACTTAACGGACTTTGTCCATTTTAGATAATGGAGTTGTTCAGCGTGTAATGGTCACTATTACCCTCTCACTCTACTGCTGCCTCCAAAACATACAATTTTGTTCTCTAAAGGAAGTAAAATATGCAATAGAAATGTATAAGAAGCAGACTCAACAACACTGAGAGCAAGTTGGGGCTACAACAACAAGGAAATTTGTCCAGCACATTAATGCAGCTCTTTGATGTAAGCTGGAACAACTTTGAGGCCTTGCCAATATAATTAAAGATGAGTATTTTTGGTAAAAACACTCTAAAATGGGAAACATCGAGAAATATTACAAGCTTGTACAGTTTTTTTTTTTTTTTTTTTTTTTAAATCAGGCTCATTTTGATTTTTACCTTAAAAAAGCCATAAAAGTTAAAATCAATATTTTTAACCAATTTTGATCTTTTAGTTAAAAAAAACATGAAAAATAAATAGAGCATTTTATTTCAGGTTAGTCAATGAAATATGTTGAAAACGTGACAATTCAAACAAATTTTATTTAATTTGAAGACTTAATCCAGACTAAGGCAATTTCTCCTCTTCAAAATTTTTGGAAGAGTGAACAAACAAAAATATACCCAGTTATTCACATATTTCTATACAGATTCAAAATACTCCAAAATTACGAGAGTCTATCCAGGCTTCATAGGGCTAAAATATGCAGTATTTTAGGTTGTTTCTGAATTTGACCATCCCCAGACGCTCATTTTGTTTGGAAAATGGTATAACACCATGGTTGAAGCAACAGTATCGCTGCTGACTCTTTCCCTAGTGTGAACAGTTACACTATGTCTTCCAAACTAAAACAACAGGATTATATTGTCTCTCACAATACTTACATTGGTTCAGATACAAGAGACAAATCATTTTGTAAAAACGGAATGGAAAAAAAAAAAAAAGAGAGAAAAAAAGCCAAGTATTATATTTTGGTGCAACAATACAGTTCTCTGAATAGTAAGCCTTCTAGTGTAATCCATGTATACTGCTATATAATTATAAAGAGAGGGTAGAGAGGGTAAGGGCAGTAAATGATTATATCTTGTTCAGTTTTCCCATGTTTAAGCATGTTTTGTTTCAAGAGGCAAGCTCTATGCTTCGCGACTTATTGCTGAGGAAATTTAGTATTTTGAGGACCAAATACTCTTGCCCTTAAGAAGGGATTTCATGCTGTATGGAACTTAAGACACCAATTTTCAGAGATGGAAGTCCTCATCATGGAAAGGGACTATGCCACACAAACCCTGCTTTAAACAGTAAAGAGAAGTTTCAAAACTAGAAGCTGGTATGCTTTGACCCAGGACCCTCAGCCTTCCTGTCTATGTTCTGATGTCTTGGCAAGGCTAAAGTAAGAAAGGCTTCAGACTGCACACACAGGACCATGGCTCATTTTCAACCTCAATCTCCTGAAAAAGGCTGTGGGCGCATTTGATATCCTAATGGCTTGTAATTTCAAAGATACAGGAGAAATTTAATGAAAGTCATGTTAGAAACTGAGGGTACACAGGTATTCTGGGTTCTCCTAAGTATTCTTAGGACATGCTCTTGTTTGTATGCTTCCCAAATAACAACACCTGGTCACCACAAGAGAAGAATCTCTCCAGAGAAATGGTGATGCTTCGTGCTTGGGTGTGGAAGGTCAAGACAGTAACTATGGCGTAGAGCAGTGAGCGCACTCGCGGCAAGCAGCGAAGCAGATACCTGAAACAGCAAGTATCATAATGGCTGATACTTAAAGCTGTCAGCACTGAAGAGCAGGATTCATGCACTAGATTGCTGATTTATGACGTCCAAATCAATGATATTCACAGCTTACAACAACAAGCCTTTCATTCTTCTGATCTAGAGAATGATATTCAAAAATGCTTAGATCCTTCTCCCATACTCAGCTGGATATCATGAATTATTAAATTTCTTCGTTCCCTTTAGGGGAAAAAAAGAAATAGTTTTCTTTTGGCTTGGCAGTTATATCATACTGTATTTTTTTCCCCAAAGCCTTCATGCAGTTCTTGATGTGAAAGCTTAGCTTTCTGTAGACAACTGTTATTTCAAATGAAAAGCTGCATGGGTTTTTGTCAATATCAGACTTTACATTTAATTTTCTCTTCATAATTCACAAAACGGCTATTTCTATAATACATTCCATGTTACTTCATAGAGAAGATTATTGCAGCATGCACACCCATCAGTCATCTTTCTCATCAACAAAACATGTTGTTTGTAGCAGCCACACATCAATGAAGCTTCTTCAAGCCTGTGACTGTTGCTTTTTCATAATTATATTTTCTAATCCCCCTTTACACACAAAAGCTCAATTCACTTCCTGGTACAATGCATTAGCATCCTCTTCAAATCCATTAGCAGTACCACAAGATTCACAGCATCTCTCCCTCTTCAATATAGTGTGTTATTAAGTTACTATACTGCAGGCTGAAGACTATGAATATTTAAGACCATTGGATGCAGCAAGTCAGAGAAATCAATCCTAGTCTTTTACCACATTGGCAGTATTTTAAGAACCACTTATGGACTTTGTTAAACATGTTGCTGGCACAACAATATATGGTATATTTAATAGCAGGATTTCATATGCAGTATTGATAGCAACACTATAAATCTCTCCAGTTCTTTGAAGTCTGTAGCACTTAAGAGTGGGTGATCTCAGTCTGCCACAAGGCTAAATCAGGCCCAGTATCTTAAACACATTCAGTAAGATGAAACTAATTAATCTAAGGAATTGCTGTCAAGGTATCAGGTGTCAAAGATATTATCAAAACAACTAATGGGAAGTTTCAAAGCTCTCCACGGAGTCTAGAAGTGGGTTGATTTATACTGCAACCCCTTTGGGTTGCTCCGGTTTGGTTCTACAAAAAAAAAGAAAAAAAAAAAGAAAAAAAGTCATTTAGGACATCTTACTTGATTCAGCTACTAACCATTCACGTCAAATAAATGGAAAAATTTCTTGTTGACATTAAAAGGCAAAAATACATGGAGTATCCTAGTTTTACCTCTTTGCAAGCATAAATTTAAATCAAGGTTGACAAGCTAATGTCTACAGCAAGTGGAGACAATGGAGATAGCCTCAGTTAGTCCCAGGTTTCAGAGGTTCCACTTGTGAGAAATTACACATCTTTTTAAAAAAGTTAGCACTTAGCATCAAGAGCTCTTTTCCCACATTACAATCCAATTGGATCCAAAGCCCAATTTCCTTACATTACAGTCTAAGGGCTTTGATTCAATAAAATACATGTAACAGCAGCTCAGCTTTTAACGTGCTTCTAAGGGGTTACATGCAATGAATTTGAGGCATTCTGCTCGGCAGTAACCAGTGTCCCAGTACTGAGTACTGGCAGAGCCATATTAGTCTCCTTAAACTTACGTACAATTAGCATAACATATATGAGGAGAGAGGGAGGGAGGGTCACATCACGAGTTTGTCCTTTCCCTTTATCTTCTTCACTTTGATACCAAAGCAAGGTTTGTTTTACCAGAAGATTTTCCAGCTTGAGTTGGTCTTTATTTTTATTGCTCTTTCAATACTCTCAAGTAGCTCAAAAGGCACATTTTGTCATCTTCCTGTTGAATTTGGGAAATGCTTCTAAAAAAAGTTTAAAATAGAAAAACAGTAAATAGTTCTGTATAATTTTAAAACCAAGATAGCGCTCACACTCAAATACAGATTTTTTTTTTCGACAGTCCTCCTTTCTACCTGTTTTTAGAGGAGAAATGACTGAAGCAAAGAAACAGTGAGCAATTTGCCATCATTAGAACCGTTTTGCTCACACTGAATTTGAACCCCTTCAGGTTTCCAGCAGTTTGCAATATCCATTAAACTACATTTATGGGTCTGGCATGTCTTAGGTTCCTACAGCACGGCAATGCTTCTGCTGAACAGGATGACTGTTATCAAAACAGATGCTGACATACTAAAACCAGCAGGAATTCCTTAACTAAGGATAACCAAATGCTCTCTCATAGGAAATCTGCCTTTCTTGAGCTGTTGGCCTCCTCCTTTGGACCACAACATCGTAGAGAGCCCACGGCAGTTATTTATTTATTCATTTTATTTAGCCAGGAAAGTCATCTATACCATATTTCAAACTGTATTAGTACTTGCAACACATACCTAAGTGAATATTTTTGGTAACACGGTATGAAAATCTTACCCTATCATCAGGAAATTTGCAATCTGCTATTCAGGAAAATTAACCATTGGCTGAAACTAATATACACAACAAGCAAAACAGAAATAAAATATCAGAGTTTATAGAAAGGATCATTGCTGGGTTAAGTTTGAAACTGCTTCCCCAAGCTGTGAGATGATTGGATACAAAAGGTTTTCATTTGTAATCACCTCTAATTTATTATTACAAATTACAGATGGTTCAGTGGTGTCTGTTGAGAGAGGGAATGAATGAAAAGTAATCAGCAATGCACTTCCCAATAATCAGCCAGATCAACCTCCATTAGAAAGTACAGAAACTCCTTCTCCTCATCAAACCCTGCCTTCCGCACATTCTTCATTGATAAGGCCAGAGAAAGGCAGCTATCATCATCAGATGTTAATTGCACTTTTTAGTATTAATAACAGTATCTATGCACAAATAACTTCTCTTTCCTAGCTTTGTGGAATAAAGAATACAGACTTCACAAAGGAATTCCTCTTATTAAAACCACAGCATGTTGTGAGAAGTAAACAATGGAAGAGTTAGAAAAGGAATGGAAAAATTTAATGATAACTCATGGTGGGAGATACCCAATACCTACTATATAGGGGGCCTGTGAATCAGGTGACAAAGTTGAGTCAGAAATAAAATCTCGTTTTTTAGAATAATCTGTATTTGCGTACTGCAAGCATCCATATAGAATGAGGTAAAGCTCAAGTATTAGATAACATACACATTGCCTTTACAATTTTTTGTGTGTTCAGTTAGCATGCATATATACTTTCACATGCAAGCGTGTCTTGGTCTCCAAAACAGAGTTGCTATTTTGTAGCTTTAAAACAATCCATGCGTCTTATTGACAAATATACTCTATGCTACAAATGAAAATTCACTTATGAGGATTGAAAATCTACAGATCATTGCTGCAGTAATTCAAAACTTGCAGTGATTTTGCAGGAACTGAAGCAATCACCCTAGAGTTGAATTTGGCCAACAGGACATCATGACAGACTGTTTCACAAAGCTGCAATGTCATTAATATTGTCTTTTATTTTATTTTTCTTTCCTCTCTCTCTTTTCAGTGAATACAATCCTAGTGAAGCTAGTGAAGCTTTTCTCCATTGCAGCAAGACTGAGAAATATGTGCCTACTTCACAAAGAGGAACAAATGAGTTCTGAAAAAGTCTTCCAATGGTTTAGGAATAAAGTACTTTTCACAAAGAAGGTCAACAGAATTAGTTTACCAAGATTACTGGAAATTCAGTGATCCCTACACAAATCTTTTAGCCCTAGCTGACCAGATTGTTCTTACATACTGCTGCAACAATATCTGTACATCAAATATCAGAGCAAACCAGCTCTTCATGTCTTCAACAAATTTGACACATTCAGAGCATACTATGCTTCTTACAAGCACTACAGATATCTTTGCTCTACTTCAGATCCAGACACATTGCCCACATACAAGGCAGCAATTTTCTTTTAACGTTCAGTACAAAAGATTAGGAACTTGCAGTTTTTAAAATGGGGCAGCAGATTTAAAATCAAGAGACCCAAGTTTTGCCCTGTTTGGGTCACTTACCGCTTGGTTACCTTCAGATCCTTTTCATATACTTCTCTTCTGTCCTTTTTATCTCACTGTAAGCTTCACAACACAGAAATCATCCATTTCTTTAGTTCCTGGTACCCAGACCAAGGGGCCATGTATGTATAGCTCTTCCGGGCATGCTCTAAGCCCTCTTCTGATACAAATAAAAATATATAAAAGTTTGAACCTGACAGAAACCACTTTGTGTTATGATCAGCTAATGGGATTTAGAGTACAAGTTACATAAGGATGTTATTCAACTGCCTCAACATAGCTGCCTAGCACTGTTTTAGATGTCTTATAGTAGTTAACCTACTTCTCTCAAAAGGCATACATTGCTCATATGTCCAGGGTAATATGTCCCAGCCCCATGCTGATGACTGAGATACCCTTGGTTATCTAAAACAGCATCCACCCTTCACGTTTAAGCAACTGAGGCTACTGGATTGTTTGTTATACAGGTATTTCAGAAAATATGAGGGGGACACTATCGACTGCCTTCTAGAACCATGCAAATACCTTCATTCTTCTTCTTTGATTTTCCCTGTCTTGGTTACAAGTGAAAAAGTATTTCTTTAATACTACATTATAATGGATAGTTTAAGCCTCATTTTCTTATCTCTGAAGGAGAAAAAACAGGGAAATATTAGGGCTGTTACTTCTTTCAGATCTTATTTTCTGTAGCCCTTGGCTGTAGTACCCAAGAACTTTTCCACCTACTCTCATTCCTTCAGAATATAAAGCCAGACAGCCTCTAGGCACATATCTTTTAAGTGTTTGCACATCCAATCACTCTATCTTCAAACTCTGGAAATCTCAGGCACCCTGAAGGAGCAGTTATTTGCTGCCCATTATGCTGACAAATGATCTGCGGGCATGTGCTGCAAGGCAGATGAGGGTTAAAAATAAACGCCGTCTTTCAGAAGACCACTTAAAGCAGATCACTGAACAGATTAACAGTGCACGGCCCCACAAACAGTTGTATCGGCACAACTGACAGGGTGAGAGACTGTGGTTTGGGGGTGGGACCCAGCAGCTGTGGCTGGAATTCCTCAAGTTTGAATGTCCTCTTCAAGCTACTTAAGCACTGAGCATACCTGAGCAAGTGTCCATCCTGGTTCTTTAAAAAAAGATGTGCAGAGGGGTTTTTTTTTTTTTTTTCTTTTCCAAATGAAATAGCAAATTATGAAACCAGAGAGAACTTGTCAGAGCGTGATTGCAGTAAAAAGCAGGAAAGCATTAACATGGCATCTCCAATGAATAGGAACACAGTTATCAACAGCATTCTGCATGGTGAATCAAAACAGCCTGGTAAAAAGGGAAATTACTAAATTAAGTCTCATGCTCTTTCATTGTACCTCTTCCATCCCCACATAATTCTCTCATATGAAGTGAGAAAAAAGGAAAGCAAGTTATATTTGGTGAAGAAGGGAAACCTTACAAAGGAGCTCAAGTTTTTAGAAGATTACCATCCTTTTGTACATGCTCAGCATCAGACAGACATTCAAGAAAACTCAAACTGCCTTTCTGTGCCCTCTGAACTTAATTGATAACAACAAATACAACTATGCAAATATAATATAGGTGGATTAGTTTTCAGCAGGTTCATTTATTAGCAGCATGCTGCAATTATCAACAAGGTGAATCAATAACCATGAAGTACACTGGCCTCTGCAGAACTAATACAGAGCCAGCTCTGATGCACTCAAAGCCAGAGAATGCCATGCTGTTGAACAGGTCTTCTACTCCGTGTCCTACATCAGTGCCAAAAACATCTACTCCTTGCAAAATAGATGACTTATTCAAATGCAATTTGTTAATAGGCAATTTCCCCTGTTAAGGGGGAGCTTGCAAGGCATAGCCTAATGCCAGAGGATGCCTCTCCTTTGCCAACATGTACTGAGGCAAATGGGAATTTTTCCCATTCATTTCAGTGGCTTTGTATCAAGTCCCTAATGATGAGTTAAATTAAGGTACAATACTTGAAAAACGTTACTTCAAGCACGTTGAAGTCATGGTACACAATATAATGTGATAATATGTCAGTAGTATGATAGCAGTGTAGTAGCTCACCTGCTCATTTCATACCAGGAATAAGAAATAATCATTTTCACTAAGCAAGAAAGTGACCACAAGGTGTTTTTCTGCAAACTGCCACGCATGTGTGATTTGAATAGCTCAGGATTGGCCCTAAAGCAGCAATAACAGTGACATTTAATAACTGACTTGCACTTCATCCCATGAGCCCCACAATGCTCAAAGGGAGGTAAAACTAGCCCAGCACCTATTTCAACAGTTTTTTGACAAGTAAATCGAAGCACCCTGGTTTTTGCTTATCTCTAGTCTCACATTGAGTCTTAAAGTAGAGGATTCAATCTTACAGCTCCTTCTAGTAGGAGTCTTCCCCAGCCTGCAAGACCACGTACATCACATCTCAGCAGATGCAGGAACGTTCACAACAGCTGACAGCTGCCCATGGACAGCATGTTCCCCCCGGTCCTCCAGGTAGTAGAGGGAGAGATAGGAGTCTTAAGGCTCTAGTAATGACATAACGACACAACAGAAAGATTTTGGGTGAAAGCCTAAGCCAGGTGTCCTGCTTTATCCTCTTCAGTGTGTTCACTGACTGCAGAAGGAAACAAGCATGTCTAGACCACAGTTAGCTATGGAGAATAGCACCAAAGCGCCTGATTTTCTCATTTGTGTTTAGTGCTTGCTAAAAAGGAAACAGTAGTTATTTAATCCAAGAATGCAGTCAAAAGAGGATAAGGGTCTCCTAACATTGGTCCTTCTTTGTCAGGTGCAGCCCCTCTGCCCTACTCGAAGGGCTTGCTGTAGTTGCTAAGTGGCACAGGTGAGTGTGTAGGTGTCTCTCTTCAATGAGAGCCATAACAAGTTACTGACATGACCAAGTTATAACAGCACTTCCTTCTTCCAAAAAAAAAAAAAAAAAATTAGAAAAAAAATAGAGCCTTCATAGGCAGTGGGAGCCAAACACAACCAAAAGTTAACATCGCTACTGCCTTGAGGAGGAGTTTTAACATCAAGTTCAGGAGCAAGTCAGTCTGCCTTTCTCAGCTTTTATGTCATTATGTCATTACAGCTGTAGTAAAACCTATGCACAGGAAGGGACGTACACCAAACCCTGAGTACCCCAGGCCACTAATCAGCTAACTAAAAACAAATCTCTTGGGATTATTACCCCTCCTTACTTTTTAAAAATTTATTTTATTTTAATAAGGCTCAGAAGCGAGTTAGATATTTCATGGAGGAGAGGGATCACCGAATACATACCAAATGTAATTACACAGATTTGCACAGAAGTTTAACACATGTTAAATTTTGAAACCAGCCTGGGAATGTTTAACATGTGAGTTACTCTTCTCCCAGAGGACATACGACAGGAGGTACAGAGACTAAGTAAATATGTGGGTGCTTGCAGCATTTGGTCCTTAACCTTCAAGTTCAAAATTAAAAGGAGTGTTTACTAGTAATGAATTGCCACTGGACTTTGCCAGAGCATCCCAAATAAATTCATGTTTTTAAACTCCCATTCCACAACCTTTGCACTTGTATGTTCTTTGTCTTGTAGTCATCAATATAGAGCTTAATAAATCCATATGATGTTCATCATCCTCCATCTTATAAATGGAAGGACTCACTCTATAACATATTCCATTTTTTAAAATCAATTTCTGTCATTCTACCACACAGCAGCTAGCTGCATAAAAATATAAGTGAGAGTGGAAAAAAAATAAAAGAAACAACAACATATCTTAGCTTTTCGCAGAACCTTGAGATAAGAACACTTCCGATCCTTATACAAAGCTTATTGAAGGCTTCTGAACTTCTTTGTTATCTGCTCTTCTCTTCTAAGGTTCCAGAACAGTATTCCTTCAATTCCTTCAAGGTTCCAGAACAGTCTCATTCAATTTAGTTTATTCTTTCTTTTTATTTGCTCATCTTGCATAACTTTGAAGCTTGCTCTTGAAGAGTAAACTCCACATATATGTTCAGCATAATCCCCAGTGCTTTGACCTTTATTACATCTCTGGTAAGTGAATCACAAAACAGAATCAATAATAGGCAAATTTGAGAATTAATTAATGCGTCTGACTAAAGATAAAAGTGAATCCAAAAAGTCAAAATTACAGAAAAAATTGTGATTTGAGCAAAATCTCTTTAAGTTTTGACCATTTGAATACTTTTGCTGTCTCTACTGAAATTCTAATCAAGTGCATCTCTACTTCTAAACATAAAGCTGAAACTTTCTGTTCTGAAAATGCCAGTATGAGGTTTTCTAACAGTTCAAAATCCTCCTCCCAAATTATGCACAACATTTTTTCATCCAGTCTTTCTCCCAAGCAAATTTGTAGTCTGTTCAAATGGCTACTTTTGCTAAGGAAATTAACTTTTTTACCATATAAATTAACGGCAAAGGCCTGGCAACTCTCCAACTCCAAAGCTTAAGGCCTGCTATTCGTTTGCAAAGAGAGGCGACCTCAAAATACCTTGCCAAAACTAACAAGTACGTCTATTTTACAAAAATGTAATCTAGGATGCAGTGTCTATTACCACTTGCCTGGAAAGAAATGCTTGCTACTCAGACCCTTTCTACTCCCCAAGCACTTGATGTCTCAAATTTCTGGCAATGAGAAGCTTTTTAAATACCCCCAGTATCACATATTCTAGACACAGAGCTATCTAGTTTCACTGCTTGCATCTGAGGCTCTTATCGTCTCCATCACGTCCCTCTCTGCTTTACCTCCAGCAGCTCCGAGGCCGGCAGCACAGGGAAGCCAGGCGGGCACCTGCAGCTGTGCACCTCACGGAGTGGTCGTACCTGGCACGGAAAGCCTTGGCCAGGAAAGGGGCTGTACTCGGGAGCACAATCCTCCTAAGGGCAGCCTGCCCTTGGAAGGAGCCTTGCTGCAAAACAGGCTCTTCTTGACTGCAGCCCTTTGTCACATAACCCAGCACAGGACAGGGAAAAAGAAGTCCTGGGAGAGGCAAAGGCAGCTTTGCAACCACATGAGTCGGCATATCGAGCTTCATGTGGCAGGCTGCACAGATCACAGACTCACAGGGTGGTTGAGGCTGGAAGGGACCTCTAGGGATCGTCCAGTCCAACTCCCTGCTCCAGCAGGGACACCCAGAGCACGGGGCACAGGGCGGCATCCAGGCGGGTTTGGGAGATCTCCAGAGAAGGAGACTTCACAGCCTCCCTGGGCAGCCTGGGCCAGGGCTCTGTCACCCTCACAGTGAAGAAGTTCCTCCTCACATGGAGATGGAGCTGCCTGTGTTTCAGCTCACACCCATGCTGTGAGGCCTATGGACAGATCCGTCAGCGCCACCCGGAAGTGCAGGGTAGGTGAGGAATGCTGCGCCTCCCTGCTGCTGATACCTAGGGAGCAAGCGTGAAACTCTCCCACTGCTTTCCACATGCTCTGTTTTTCCCATTCTTGCTGATTCTGCGCCCAGCGATTTATAAATACTAACCTACTGTGCTTCCAGTGGCAACGCTCAGATTCTGACCCTCAAACTCCCAAACTTACCTAACCAAGGGTTTAAAAAAAAAAAAAAAAAAAATTAGAGCAAGACAACATAGGATTTAATTTCTACAGATAAACTAACAAATTACATATTTCCCTGGCTTTATTATTCTGGCTTAGGTTTGCACTCATTTCACAGACCTGACAAGAAAGCTGAGTCATTTTTTTAATGAACATGTTGAAATTCTCCCGCCACCGCAATGAGCTCAGGAATTGTTTCAAATCCACACGCACTAGAGAGGCCAGGATCTTTCAGAAAACTCTGTTCTCTTTCTTAATAACAAAACACAGCAGCTGTAGAGAGCCACATAGCCAAGTTAGTCCTGCTACGTATTTGCATAAAGGTTAAGTCAGGCTTGCAAATAGTTGGCATTTAAGTGCCACAAAGAAGGTATTTTCAGACGTTATGCTTAAGCACGACTCTAGATAGACATGCTTTAATTCAATTATCCAGTTTGCATCTATCACAAGTGCATGCAATAGCCACGCTCCCAGCCTTGCAACACACCCCCTAATTGCAGAAAGCAACACTGTGCACTGCAGCCCAGCATAATCAAACAGTGCAAAACGACAAATTAAGGAAAGACGTTTTCTCCTTCACCTGTTGAAACATTAATAAAAGCTTGTAGCAATGACAATCATTTTCCTAAGTGCTTTGATAGTGCTGTGAGGAAATTATAAGCACACGTTCTGGTACTCTAAGTGCCATCACAAGCACCGATTCTGAAAAGGAAGGATAAAACAATCTCTTCCATGAAGAAGTCAATGTAAAAAATTACAAGTATCTCAAAATGTCTGGCAAATAGCAGTGTACAGCTCGCACATGCTCAGAGAGTAGCCTAATTAATATTTTATAGTTTATTTGATAAAGTTAACAAAAGAATTTAAGTCAGAGTAGAGACATACACTGAATATTTCATCAGCTTCTTAATTGCAGAATACAGATAAGACATTTATTTCCCTTTGGGAAAAATAAATGTTAAGAGTTATTACTGATGGGAATCAGTTTGGCAACTAGGTTAAATCCAACTGAAACCAACCCAAACTGGAATGCTGAAAACATCACAAAGCTAAAAGGTATTCAGCTGACTCTATTAACATATATGATGAAGCAGAAATGTTGATAGCAAAGCTTGTGTAACTCAGCAAGCTGAGGTTACATTAGCGTGAAGAAAACACTCCTTTGTCCTTTTTTCTTATAGTTAATTTGGGGTCTTCAGAAACCACTATTCTTTTGCCCAGCGGACAATATGATATACCTAAGACTTTGCATTCCGACTTCTGATTTAAAGGTCTTCAGCTTGTGCTACAGACTTTAGCCTTGAAGCCAAGTGCAAATTAGCTTTAAATCAATGAAGCTGATTAAAGCTGCATTGTGGCTAAGCCCTTTAATAGGAGGAGGGGTGGAGGGGAGACCCACTTGAACGTGGCAAAAGAGCTGCCTCTCAACTTGGAACATATGTAATGCTTTTCAGCTCCACTTTACCCTGACAAAACCATGAAGGGTTTAAGGCCATTTACCTGCTGACAGGATGAAACCAAAGTCCCAATTCAGAGAGAAAGGCCAAGAATCAAAGATGTTGCTATGCAAGCAGAAAGGAAGAGGTTGCTTTAAAAAATAGCAGGGGGAAGAGAAAGGGGCAGTGGGAAGGGGATAGACATCAAAACATCTCTCCAGGAGGGAACCAGGGAGCAAATTTCCCACCCTGCTGTAGCAGCATTTCTGTTTTCTTTTTTTTCTTTTCCTCTGTTTCTTTCTTTTAATACAGAAGTCCCTACTTAGAGAAACAAGCTGTAGGCAAGTTGCAATGCTGTGAAAGGAACTAATTCTTCCATGGAGCTCCATTCTCAAAACAAGCCACTTGTCTCCAGGGACTCTCGTGTACTTGGAATGCAGACAACCTGCCAGAGCTACCTTTAAAAAACAATGACAGTACCAAAAATGAACAGGGGAAGATCCTTTCTCTGCTCTGAATACCACCATGGGAATCCACATTGCACAAATGCTGGAATTGCTTTGCTTTCATTCTTTACTGAGTAATATTTAAGATGGGCTAAATACATGCAACTTGAACAAAAAGAGTGGCAGACCTTTTGTTGTACATACAGGCATATTTGGAAATGTTCAGAAAAGTTTAAAATGAAATGACAGAGTTCTCCTAGGTCATCAAATATATCTCCCCAATAAGAGTTGACAATGCTCAGTATATTGCAGAATTAGTCTCCGAGAACCAAGAAAAGAAAAATGCATTTCCCTCCTCTGTTTAAAACCTGCCCTTGAGAGTCAGTTCCTTCTCTAATCAAAAAACATAAAATAGGAGACAGGAATATTGACATTCCTCAGAACATGAAATTCTTCAAAAAGGAATCAGTCAGCAAAAGGTTGAGAAGAGAAAAATTAAAGTAGCAATAAAGATACTCGAGATTAACAATTGAACATTAGGGCAGGGAAAAGGATTAACAATGCATTCCAGGGTTTGACAAATGGATCTTTGAATGGAGGAAAGGGGGAAACAAAAGACTGACCTGAGGAAAGGTATCTTTGGATCTTACCTCCTTTCTGAAAGTGTATGCAAAAGCTAAGATAGGTCAGCTCCATTTCCCTTGTGCTTTCCTGAGCTTATACAATAATTCTGACTAAATGTTAGCTGAGCACCAACACTGTCCAATGCTAACTTTAAATAATTGAATGATTGAATACCAGCGGAATGATTGGTAGCATCCTGATGTGAAGATTTACTCTCCCAGAATTTTCCTAATTTTTTTCAGAAGACTAGAGAAATCTTGCAGATAAATTTAGATTCCAAGATCAAATCACAAATTCAGTGTCAGAACAGAGTCCAACACATAAGCAATCTACCTGTTACAGTGTCCAAATGTCTGATATTATCAGATGTATTCTCTATGTCATACATGGCATGTTATACATAGCACGTCAAACTTCATTTCCATGGTTTATCAGAAGTAGTTAGTAGTCCATAAATCTTTTATTTTGCTAATGTAACATGAGCCTGACACTTTATACACAGGAAGCTAGTCTGCCTTGGCTCTTATTTCTATACTCCAGGAGAGGTAAGCTCCTCTAAGACTTGTGTTGAGTTTCTCGTGCTCTGGAGGAACCTTTCACCCTCAACCTTTCACTCAGCCAGGCAACTAGCTTAAAATGCACAGAAAGTAAGACAGTATTTAATTTTGAGCCCTGCCAGATGATAACAACTATTTTATCAAGTTAATGATGTACAAGGCAAGGGATTAAACCTGTGGAAAGATGCAAGAAAATATTTTATAGCCGATCTCTTCCCTTCCTGGATTTAAGGTCTACGCTGTAGAGAAAAAAGAAACATTTGCTGTTTTTCCTCTAGACAGGACTTTTGCTTAGGTAACCTGTCCATTATTTCAAATGGGAAGACTTTTCTTCACAAAAACAGCCCAAATAAGACATTTTCTCAGTAACAGCAAGGTAAGCTGCAATACTGGTAAACCAAGAGATGACAGCTGTCAACCAACTTCCTAATAATAAGGAACCCTGCAGAAGCACTGTAAATTTATAGTTCTCATCACTGGTTGTAAACTTGCCAACTCACTTTTAAAGCTTATGTGTTCCAATGCTTTTCTTTTTATTATCAGTCATCAAGTTTTGAAACAAGCAGGTATGTCTGCTACACCAACATCAATGCTTGTTATCTCATTTCTAAATCTTGTTAGTAGGCCGTAGGATTTGCAGGAATCCAGCCATCTGTTTTAGGCATCCTGAAAAGTGAGAGATGATAAAAGATCCAAATTTTCTGTGGTGATAATTACCTGGCAGGATGCAGAGGGGTTATGTGAGGTCACATGTCATGACTCTCTGAAAATGCAGTACAGTTTAGAAATAAATAATGAAACAAAACGTTACCCTAAAACAACATGGATTTTTACCTATCAGAATTGCAATAGTTAATTGTAATTCTTTTTGAGGCTACTTAGCCAGGGGAGCCTACCCTACCTAATGCAGGTGTCAGCATTAGGCCAGGCATAATAAATTGACAATTTCCTCCCAGTATTTCCTGTAATAGAAAAGCAAATTCACAAGAGTCAGTTTTCAGCTCAAACCCTAGCTCTTTTTGGCGTAGGATTCAAGACCTCATTTCAGATCTAGCTGCACTCCTCACAGATCTCAAAAGCAAGTATCATCATTCCTCCATATCTAATCTGGAAACAGCCTCTCACATGGAGTGGTAAGTGGCATAGGTGACATCAATGCTCCAGACACAGTTTTTGCACTACCCAGAGCAAAACAAACCTATTATGCCAGGCAGGATATTCTCAGATGCTACAGCTTACTGATCTGTCTGTACTCCAGGAGCTGTCACATATTGCAGAATATGGCTATTAAGAATGTTAATCGAAGGCAGTATAGACAGGTCTTGCTGATCCGTAGCTTTAGGCATCTGAAAACTAAGTATCCTAAATGAAAATATCAGATATCTATACTTAAAGGAATCCCAGATTATAGCAGAAACCCACTAGAGATCTTGACAGTTCAAACACTACTACACGTGACCCAACATTTCAAGTGACAGGCAAAAAGAATGGAGTTTAGGAGAGTCTTCAATATGCACAACTCCTGTGCACTCCTAAACAGTCCTTATCTGCTAACGAGATAGGCATTTGCTAAAGTCATCACAACAGTATTGGTTGGGCTGGGGGAAAACGTGGTCCAAACACCACAGTGTGCCAAAATGTCCATCTGGCCATCAGGGAGGACACAGTCACTTCTCACTATTTTGACACAGGAAAGGATACAAACAAAATAGCTGATCATGTTTGCCATTTCTACTATCACAAATGAAGCTTTTCTTGACTCCTGACAGGATTTCTGTGCAATAGAAGTTTCTGGTGAAATCTGTTTCCTTATGGTACAAAATATGCCTTAAAGATCAGTATGATAAAAGACAAAGCCATCACAAGACAGGGGAGACAAAGCTCTTTCTCTAGCTCCCTGTTTAGAGTTCATGATGCAGATTGTCCAAAACATTGGAAAAATTTTCCAATGCACACAGCAGCTTTAAAGCCAGAATGAACACTTGTAACCTTAAATACACACCACTTAGTTCACAAAGAATAATATACTTCTCCCTCTATACAAACATTCAATTTTAAAAAATGGCAAGTTTACATATTCTGTCTAAAACAATATCCTAAATTAATACCTCAAAAATCGGGATAAATGAAAGACAGGATATACAATACATTAAAACAATATAATAATTAGAGTCACCTTCTGCTTTTCCCCCACAAAGCTGACTGATACCAGCAAGGAGAATGGACAATTTTTTTTTCCCCCCTTAAGGAGCAAACAAAAATATATATATATATATTTTATATATATATAGATAGATAGATATATCTATACCTATATATATATAGGTATAGATATAAAAGTTGACTCATAACTGTCTATGGACAGAGAAATGGGGGACAGTGCCAACATTGATCTCTGTACAGTTTTATAGCTAGGAGCAAGCATAAGGAACTGAAGTCACCTCTGTCCCTCAAATGAGGCTAAAAATAGGCTTGGTGTTAGGGTTAGGATTAGTATACCAAGGAGCATAGAGTCTTGTGTGCAGAGGAGCTTACAGAAGTGGTTAGAGAAGGAAGCAGAGAAGCCTACATGGAGTGGGGCTGTGAGTCATACAATAGAAAATGTGGGGCTGTGCCAGTGCTGATGCCTGGACAATTCTCTCCTTACAGCCAGAAATAAGACTGCTTATTGGTGAACCTGACCTAAGGTAAGGGTTAGGAGAGAGAAGAAGCAAAGGCCTACGTGGAGTAAGGCTACAAAGGGCATTCCAAAGGAAAGTTGAGGCTGTGCCAACACTCATTCCTAGTAAACCTTCTTGCTAGGGCTAGCAAAGCAGCTTCTGATCTCAACTCTGGGCAAGACCAAAGGTTAGGATTAGGGTTCAGGTTAGGAGAGAGAGGAAGCATAGAGCGCCATGTGCAGTGTGGCTGCCAAGGACATGACAAAAGAAATGCAGAGCTGTGCCAACACTGATCCCTAGGCAACTTTTTTGTTACAGCCAGGAATGGGGCTGCGGAGATCAGGTTTTGGCTCAATTAAAGGCTAAGGATAGGAGGCAGAGGAAGCATAGAGGCCCACATTGTGTGGGATTGCAAAGGCCATGCCAAAGGCAACACAGGGCATTGATCCACCTTTCTCACTAGGGATAAGCCCCCTGAGCTCACATCTTGCTCTGATTTTGAATCCAGGCTCAAGATTAGGGTTAGGATGGAGAGGAAACATAGAACCCCATGGAGAGCAGGGCAGCAAAGGGAATGCCAAGAAAATGCAGGACTCTGCCAACACTGATCCCTAAGTAGCCTTCCCATCATATCCAAGAATGGGGCTGCTCAGCTCATGTTTGAGCTCCACCTGCAGATATTATAATTAGGTTAGTCTTTTATATAGTTCTAATTTTCTTTAAAATACCTCAAGGATTTTGCTGACATGTTCTGTATTCATTCCACTGCCTATGCACTGGTGCCTATATATCATAAAATAGGTACCATTATCTTCCTTATGAGAAAAAAATATCAGTAAGGAAAAGCGGCAGACATAAATTGATTTTTGCAATGTACACAGCTTACATAGGTGAAGTTTCTTTTCAGGCCAAAATAGCTCAGCAAGGATAAAACCACAGCTTCCTTTTAATTGGCAAAGCACATATTATCATTTTTTAAATCAACCAAGCCAATCTGGGGTTGTCATATTTGTTGATTATTAGAGAGCAAAGGGGAGTTGATCTTACTGTTGACAGAAAATTCACCTTTCTTCCCTGAAGGCAGGAAAATAAAGAAAAGGCCTGAAGTGTTTAGTAAGAGGCATTACTATGGCAAAGCCTAAGAAACCATATAATAAGTGCAATAGGCAATCTATCTGAAATTTGTTTTTTTGCAGTTAGTACAAAAGCAACTACTCTTGCATGAGAGGTCAACCTTCCCATGCATTAATCTCCAATCAAGCAGCACTCTGAGAATCAAAACATGATTGCAAATCACTTGCATGCCAAGATGAAGGGGGTTTTCATTTCAGTGTACTACCAACATTTTACATTCATTAGGGTCAGGGGGTGAAGTGAGTAGTAGATACTTGCTGGTTCTCAATACCAGCACTTTCTTGATTACATTACTCCAGAATTAACACATATAACCTCGACCTGGTAGAGAGCACTTATTTTTACTTTATCTATGCAAGGACAAAGTAACAACCAGATGAACAATGCGGATGAATACAACTTTTTGGCTAACTGCTGTTAAGTTTTACAGAGTCAAATGATGATATTTGCTACATTAATATTAGTCATGTTAATAATCAGTAATAGTTTTCTATATAACAAATATTTTTCTATGAACACACGGTTACTGGAATTAATAAAATTATTAACCAATTATCAAGATGATCAATTTGATAAAGTCAATCAATACAACATAAGACCATAAGGTTTTTGGTTTGATTGTTTTGTTTTTCAGGTTAACTAACTTCTATACATCGGACTTGAATGACTTCCAAGAAACTTTTAATTCAAAAGCACACACATAAACTAAATGGGAGAGTTCAAATAAACATCACTGTGACTCGCACAGGCACTTCCCCACCAAAAAGTAAGGGTTCTCATGCCCTGGTACTAAATCCTTACTTTGAGGGGAGGGTTCAATGGGAGATTTCACTGAGGTTCCATTGGCCAAGTTCACCTACTTGTTTAAATTCATTTCTATCAATCAGTCTTCCTGCATATGCTGCAGTTTCAAACAAGCTTTTCAAAGCAATTAATGAACTCAACAAATACAAGGTGCATACTGTCACATTAATTCCATAATCTAGGCAACCACCTATTTTATATGGATTGTTTCCACAGGAGAAGGGCAGGCCATCATTTGGGAGCTGGATTTGACAGCTGTCAAGTATTTCATGGATTTAGACAACAAGTTAGACAAGCATTTGTCATGAATAACATCAATATAGGTGATCTTGCCTGAGGTTACGAAGATAGACTGAATGGCCTCTTGACTGCCCCTCCAGCTACATTTTCTAGGTTTCTCTACTTTCTACCTTCCTGAAAGTTTAGAGAGAATAAATCAACAAGTGTTTGTCTCCTGGTACTTATTTTTTATGGTATCAAGGATTATGGTACTGCAAGATTTAGTGGTATTTGTATAAAGTTTCTTGTAAGAGAAAGCAGCCACCTTGCTCAGGAAACAACCATACCCTGAAATCCCTTTATGTGGCTTCTCATGAAGTGGCTAAAACCCCAAAGCTCCAGGATCAGTAGAAGCTCCTCTTTCATTTCCTACCAATAAAACAGAGACGAGCAATATAACTCAAAATAAGTCTTATTTTTTCCCAGCTGCTAGCACTAGCTTTTCACTTTTGTATGCTCTTCTCTTATTAGCACTGTTCAAAATTACTCCTAGACTTACCAGTTATGATGCACATAATTTGGTTACAATCATGTCTGGAATTAGAAACAGCAGAGTCTCATTGCGGCTATACATTACTTATAAAGGAGAAACTTAGCAAATTCACAAGGGATTTACAGGTGCTCGGATGCTATGGAAGGTCAACATGAGCTGTGACACAAAATACTTTTCTTAGAACATTCTAAGCAAATGAGCAAGAAAAAATTACTAGCTGTAAGTAAATATTATACAGAATTAATACGCTGTCAGGTCTTTAACACACTAAGAGACAACTGGAGAAATAAACCTGTTCACAACAGAATGACTCTGTAACAAGAGCTGGCATTCCAGACCATCTTACTAGTGAAAACCTCATGAAGATGAATTTGCACTCACAAGCATGAAAACCAGGGAGCAAGCTGAGAAATCAAGATTTGAAAATACATATTTGATAGGCCAACTTATCCGCCAGCTTGGAATTTACTCCTGAAAATCAGCAAAAGTTTTTGGACAATAATACACCTACCAAAACTGATTCTCCAGATCCTGCCAGTTCCTACTTCTGAGGGCACTGGGGAATGGCCATTAACAAGGCATCCAGTGGCTCATTAAATGAGAAGATGCAGAGGAATGGGAGGAGGGGAGAAATCAGGAGTTTATTCCAGTAACAGTCATTTGAAAAAAAAAATCGTTTATAATGTAGAACTCCCTCCAAAATTAGCTTACATAGTGATATAAATTGGTTTTCTTTGTGGTCTAAAATTGACTTGCAGTTCACTACTTAGTCAGAAAATAGCTACTGAAAAGCCCTGGCCTCAGAGCTTTTGGACTGTGGACTCCTTTCATCGTGTAAACAAATGCTTCAGATTTAAAGCTTTCCCATAATTGTTATGCTAACCTTGGAGTGAAACCTCTCCATTTGCATTTGAAGGAGCTAAATATTAGGCAGGAAAGAAAGTGCTCTTTTTAAAAGCATGAGAAAATGTTCCTTCTTTTCGGTCCTCAACCATCTGGGCAGGCCCTGCTTCTCTCTCTCTCCCCCCCTGGCAAAGGCAGAGAGCAGGAAAAGGGGCACGGATGGCAGTAATCTTGCTAGAGGAGAATTGAGGAATTCCTTCAAAACATGAATGAATGAGACTTCCTATAGAGGAGGGGAGACTCTCTTCCAAGGCCTTGTAAGAGGTGGGGAGGGAAGTCAGGACAGGGGGATGCAAATACATCCCCCAGTGGCTCACTGATGGGAGAAGCACCTATGCTTGATCCCATTTTTCACTCCACATGTTCTCAAATCCAAAGACAAATTTCTTTATAGACCCTATGCATGAACCTTGCAGCTAATGGGATGTTAATGTTTCCTCTTTGGCTCTTGTGATACTAAGAGTATTTGACAGCACATGTCTGTACACGCATACTCACATCTACATGCATATACATACGAGTAAGCAAAACTGAATGTGCTGCCAATAAAAAGAAAAAAAATAGACAGATCTCATGGAAATCTCAGTTTTCAGATTTTCAGTAACATCCTTTTTATGACGTTTTCATAGGAGGAATCATTCCTGTTTTTCAACTAGCTCGATGAAAGAGTCTCTCTGCTTCTACACAGATTTCTCCACTGAAGTTGGAGCTGTATTAAGTATTTGATATTATCACAGTAAGCACATAATATAGAAAGACAAGACTGACAGCCTTCTTCAAAATAATATAGGTCCAAGTCTCTGCTGGCACGACTCTGCTCTTGAAATCTTGCCAGCAGGGAATTTGCTCTTACTTTTTGAGCTGCTAAAGGAAGTTATTGCAACACGTTTTCTCACAACCAAAACAAACATGAATAATTGATTGTATTGGAGGTTAATGGAGCAAGGATTACTAGATTATCATGAGCAAGAACAATGGAGTTCTTGCTTGTTATACTATTGGATTCTGTCTTTATTTTCTGTCTGTCTCCCTGCAGAGCAATGCATTAACTGTTAAAATCAGCAGCAAACTGACGGTTGAACCAGCAAGTCACATTCTCCAGTTCTTGGTAATATATAATGTGAGAAAAGATACTTATGGAATATTGTTTTCCCATTTTATTCTGTCACATTTCATTCTGAGCCTATAAAATATCAAGAATCGCACAGAAACTCCTGTTCTGCCTGAGTTAAGCCTTATGACACAAACAGAGCTACCAAAATAGGTAGCCTTGCATTCATGAGCATCAGTCTCACATTTGAGCATACCTGAGTGCAAAATTCATCTCATAAAGGCCAAGGTATACGGTAGGCTTTAATCTCCCCTCACTCCTAAAGGAGGGATCAAATAAAATACAAGTGGTAGTGGGCTGAAATCAAGCTTTACCATCATTTGGACAAGTACATTACTTACAGTCCTCCACAAAACTTCACTCAGCATGAGGGTGGACAGATGTAAGGAAGATGAAGAATCAGATTTCCAAACAAAAAAGGTATACATATTCACTAGGCCTTGGGCTAAGTTTGTTGTTGTTTATAAATCTCCTTGGTTCCTTACCAAGAGTAACAAAACCAAAATCAATATATTGGACTAGATTTAAATTCCCTATGCATTTTCTCTACTGACATGGAGATGGATGAAGATGATGGATAACAATCTCCTGACTCTTCTTTGATGTGGATTACTGTATAACACATTTAACAATCTTTACTGTATACATCAAAGTTTACTAATAACTTTCACCATTTTGCCAGAAACGAGATTTAATCCTTAGTTTTCAGTATTTCATTTATTCTGAGAGTAATCAGAATTGATCAGGAATAGTCAGTACGGATCCACAAAAGGAAAATGAAGCTTAATCATCCTGATAGTCTTCTCTGCCTGATTGAATCGATGAGGGGAAAGTAATGGATGTTGTCTACTTGATTTCAGCATGGCTACTGTCACCATCTCCCATAAAATCACACAGAATCACAGAATGTTCAAGGTTGGAAAAGACCTCTAGAGATCATCTAGTCCAATCTCCCCGGTCCAGCAGAGACGCCCAGAGCACGGGGCACAGGGCGGCATCCAGGCGGGTTTGGGAGATCTCCAGAGAAGGAGACTCCACAGCCTCCCTGGGCAGCCTGTGCCAGGGCTCTGTCACCCTCACAGTAAAGAAGTTCTTCCTCACCTGGAGATAACCTAATGGAATAGTACAGAGTGGAGAGCTACCTGCTGTAGAGCAGCTCTGCAGAGTACCTGGGACTCCTGGCAGACCGTAAGCAAGCAATGTTCCTGTGTGGCCAAGAATGTTAATGGTATCCTATGGTGCATCGGGAAGAACATTGCCAGGAGGGGAAGGGAGATGATTCCCCCCCCTTTTATTCAGCTCTGGTGAAGCCACATCTGTAGTAACCAAAGAGCTTGTGAAGTCTCCTTCTCTGGAGATATTCAAAAGCCACCTGGACGCAATCCTAGGCAACATGCTTTAGGTGACCTTTCTTGAGCAGGGGAGCTGGAATAGATAATCAGAGATCCCTTCCAACCTCAATCATTCTCTGATTCTGTGATATTAGAATGACTATACACACTTGGTATTTACATAAATTATAAGTTGCCTGCAACAAGCCATATGAAAGTACACAAATTACCATTCTTTCAACTCTCCATCATCCATGCTGTCTCCATCACCTGGAGACTCTCCAACTGTTTTCAATAGAGCAAGGATGTAAAGTCAACTCCAGCTAATCCATGTTACACCAACTAATTACTAAGGGAAGTTGGAGAGAAAAAAAAGGAGAGAAAAACACCATACTCTAGCACCTAACCCTTATACATCTCAGTTTCAAAGTATATGGGGAACACATGAGCTTTCTTTGCTGTACAAAATATTTGTATGACACTTCCTCTTAGATTGATACAAATGCCAGAAATGTCTCCAAAAAGATAAGCATTCTGAAGAACTAGTAAGTTAAGTATTTTCCTATTTTTGACAACAGCCTAAAAAACAAATATATTTAACAGAATATTTGTTAGCAGAAGACATGAAGACTTGGTTCCCAAATAGTTAAATCATCACAAGTCCAAGAAGGAGGTTAATAACTCACTTCCTGTCATTTGTTTTCAATTCTCATTTCACTCTGACCCTGTTTCTGGCTGTTCTTGCCAGTTCTAGATTGAGGTGCTGGCAGTTAACTGCCCGCTTGGTTATTAATAAAGCCTTTGTTGTTTTCTGTGTTGGTGTCTAATTCCAGACAAAATGGAAATTCTTTAGCTCCTGGACCAACTTCAGCAGAATGTTATTTCACTGGATGTACTGTAACGAATCCATGGCTACATATATACAGAATCCGCAGTCATTGTCCAAAATGCAAGGCCATCAGCTCCACAAATGTGCTTCTGCAGTAGCCTTGGCAGGGAGCATCACAGTCTCTTCATACTGTGCTCTTTGTGCAAGGATGTACCACAGTGGATCTGGTGAGAAGCCTGTGGACACAAAGACCAGCTTCCCCAGGGGCAGCAAGCTGGAACTCGGGCTGGTAACTACTCCATCCTCTGCCTCTCTCCACAGCCAGGGATACTTTTTTCTTGATGAAATAGCCAGTTGCTCACAAACAAAACAGATACTCACCTTGACTGGATTTAACCCATAAGATGTAATTAGTGGCAGTTTAGCATAAATACCAAAGGAAAAAATATATATTTTTTGAAAGATTTTTAAATACAACCACACTTAGATAAACCCAATGCTGAGCATACGGTGGTACATCTGAAACCTGTATTTGAGAGAGGCAAAAATGCCCTCAAAAGAATAACTATCATTATAGTCCTGCTATAGATTTTTTTTTAATGAGCAATTATATTCTTGATATATTATCTACTTGTTAGCATAGAGAATGCTATTCCATTTTTGTGATTGACTTCAGAGAATCAGTTACTGCAGCCAACACATACAACCACTTAAATAAGTTATGAAATTTAGCATCACTTTCTTTCCTACATAAGCCTTTTTTTTCCCCCCTTCTCAGTATGTTGTACATTTGTACCTTGACATCTTACAGGATTTCATTAATGGAGTATAAGCTGTTTTGATGAAACAGGAAAATTCCAGCAAAAGCTGTCAAACATTTTTGCCTCAAGTTGGGCTCCAAGTTTTTTTTCATGACACCTGAAACAAACACGTAATTCCCAGACAGGATGAGTGACCCTATCATACACAGTCCTTATTTTAAGAAACCAGAGTATGAAAGCCAAACTTGCATAGATCCTAATTAGAAATGGTTAGGGAATTCTATGGAAAATATTTAGGTGCTTTTGGGTGAGACTGTTATACATGTTTGATACCAGATGTTCTTAAGGCATGTCAAATCCAATAGGACTAAGTCTCTCTAAACACACAGATTTCCTCCTGAAAATACAATGAATGCACCGCTACCTTGTACGTAGCATCTTTTAGAGAGACAGTTCCTTGATATACAAAGCAAGCTTCAGATAAGAGACAAAAATCCATATTGTTGTTATAGGCAAGGGACTCCTGACACCAGGCTCTCAGCAACTAATCTGTGAGGAAGGGGACATAATTACACTTGGGGCTTTGCTTCCTTCACAAGCACATTTCACTGGTGTTCAATGGCACATATACCACACCTCTGCCAAAAGATGAACACTGTTTTCACAGAGCCTTCTTAACACACTACATAAGTGGTGGCAAGAAACATAGAGCAAATCATTTATCAGTATTTCTGTGGCTTTTCCCTATACTGGGAAAACCAGAGCTATCCCATGTTACCTGTTGACAGCAAGGGCCAGTGAGAAATGCTCTCATAGCTTGATCTGCTCTGCTGAAAGAAGCAGATCCTAAGCAGATCAGAAGGTCTTCCCGAAAAAGGTCTCCTACGCTTCCCAGCTCCCCTACCTCTAAGCTGTCGCCTATTTGATATAGATGCAAGTAATTTTTGTTTGTTTTGATTTTAAGCAAACACTGCTGCTAACATTTCTTTGCTCGAGTGATGCATTTCATCCATGCTTCCCTCTTCACCTCACACCTAGCCTACGTGCTCTGGAGCGGGAATATTTCTATACAGCACTACACATAAAGGATTTAGCTACAAACCTTGGCAGCTCTGAACTCTTGGTTTCACATCTTTATCTGCAGTTGACAAAAACTCTCTTCGTAGTTCTTCCACAGCCTTTTCTAAGGCCTTATACCAGGTTTTTATGTTGCAACTGATTTCTACTTCTTATACTTTGTTGCAATTCTGTAATAAATTAAATTTTTCCTTATAAAACCTTGGCCAAGTTTTGGGACATCTCCAGGTTGACCAAGGAAGCAGCTGTCTCCCTTCTCTATGATCCCTGTTCATTCATAAATTCAGAAGTACCCTGCTCAAAGCAAAACCTCTTTGTGGGTAATACAATGTGCATATCATTGCATTAGCCATATTTACGAAGCTATAAGCAAATTATGTTTTGCATCATAGCCATGAAGACAAATATAGTAATAGAATCAGGTATCTTTCCCACCAGATGGAAATTTGCTAATGCAATAGGAAGTTGCTTATTAAATACAATGAAGTTCTGGTGTCAGGAAACACAAACTGCACACATTATCAGGTGAAAGGAAAATGGTTACTTTAATGATTTTAAACACTCTGCCACATAAATTTCTCCTGTTTGAAAAACAATGTCAATACTTAGACTCACCCAACCTGAGTGAGTTTTTACCATATAGTTTGTCCATGCCGCCATATGCTGTTAAAAAAGGCTATTGTCATCTTTTTTACAAATGAAAAGCAGCAGAACAGTAACTCCCTGTAGAATTTCTACAGGTTTTGACTTCAAGCTAACAGCATGAAGGTGTTTTAAGTATTGCAAAACCTGAATGCAAAACCAATCCCTTAAAGCAATATATCTCCCTCTTACTAAACTAAGCAGTGCTATGGCCCAAGACCCACCGTGCCAATATTTTGAACAACCAACACCTAGAACAACAGACTGGAACAAACGAAGTAGCTTTCACTTAATTTGTGATAAACTGCTTGAAGAGGAACTCATGAGCTGCAAAGGAATGTGGCAAGAGAATTAGTGACACATTTATCTATACCAGAAAAGGAGTTGTTTCAATAGGAATAATCAAATACAGAAGGGGCACTGAATGAGCAGCTCTCTTGTTGATTGCTTCTCTACAAAACACACTGGTCACCGAGCAGTGTCTGGATACCTGCAGTTCAGTCAAAGCCTTGCAAGGAGAGGTAAGGATGCAACCCCCAAATGCCATACAGGGCTGAGGGAATAGAATCCACAAGGCAGTCAAAGTTTATAGAATGAAGGTAAAGTGTGTGAACATCTCAGTCTCATCCCTGAGATATCATATCATGCTGCTTAAATAAGAGATGCAACACTGACAATGTTCTTACCAAGGAATTCACTTGCTAGAATAGAGCTCAATTACCGAAGACTATTTTAAGCCACCCTCAACTATCTGAAAACTAATGGTGTCAGCTGTCTTCTCTTCTCATACTAGGGCTGTACTTATTGCCAAAATCAGACCAACACTACAGAAACTAGAATTTTACCTTCACCTGTATGAGTCAATTTTGCAGATGCTGTGACCACAGAAAGCCACTAAAGATAGATATATTCAAAATATACGAACATGTTCTAGAGGAAATAATTTCCCAGAAGTTGTATAAGTGCTGAGTACTAGTTTACTTCAAATTACCCAAAGGATGGATTCTGGGCTTGAACTACCCAAAGAACTGTTATCTGCAACAATATTAGCTGCAACTTAGAGGTACTGAAAGGGTTAAGTAATTCACGATGGAATTCTCCTCCCAGGTGCCTGGATAAAAGCTCCTGCAATGTGCAAAATAGCACAGAAGTGCCAATAGATATCCCATAATTAAAGCTCTACCAGTATTTCCTTCTTAATGGGTACTTTGCAATTTTCTAATTCTCTTCCATCTTGAACATTTTGTTTCATAAGTGCTCAAAATGGCAAACCTTAGCAAGTTTGAATTTTCTAAGGGTACTTCTGGGTTTTTAACTAAGTGAGAGTATATTTGATCTGGATTGCAAACAGCAGCACACAGACGCCTCAGCACTTGTGCACAATAACCCATCTGCTTTATACATAGAACAGATTAACTTCACATACATTCAGAAGAGTTTTGGTGGGGGGGCAGTTGTTGTTAATTATTTTACTCATTTTTTAAATGACAAAAAAAATGCTTGCTTTCACTGGCTGTCGGAGAGCTTTGGAAAGCACACAAGCCACCAAAACTGAGCACTTCTGCACAGAAAACAATCACATCCACATATTTAAGGGCAATGATAAATGTCAACTTGTCTGCCCTCTTGTCCTTTACCCAGGACTCAACACATTACAGCAGCCCAAATAATGAAACAAGCAGTAACACTTACATGATGGTAGGACTTGTAAACAAAGCCAAATTAAAAGATATAAACACTAAGTCTATGGTTGTCATAATGCAGTGCCGTGGCAGGTAAGAGCTCAGAAAATAATGTCCTTCAAACACCTAGAGCTCTTCCTTTACCCAGGCTACCTGATGTAATTCTGTATTGCACAGACCTGCTCTAGATGATTCTGGCTCAAGGACCCATTTCCTTATATCAAAACTGTCATTAATTAGCATCCAGTGCGCACCAGTATAGCAATCTTGATGTTATGGCCTAAAGAACACACATTCTTGAGACCACCCAAGTACCACGTACAACTTCTGAGAGATGAGAGGTGCTTGCTGTATGTGCTCCCTACTCCTTGGGGTGGACTTTTCGGGAACCTTTGGGGACTAAACAGCATCAGAAGAGTGAAATTCAATATTGAAATGCAAAGGGCTGATGGCATTATTACAGAGACTAAAGACTTGTCACTAGAAAGCATCAGGGAAGAGCACCTAAAGGAAACAGGCGATTGCTGGATGTCAACATTCAGCCAACATCAACACAGTCAATGCATGGCAGCAGAAAGAAAA
Source organism: Nothoprocta perdicaria (assembly GCF_003342845.1). Lineage (NCBI taxonomy): Eukaryota > Metazoa > Chordata > Aves > Tinamiformes > Tinamidae > Nothoprocta > Nothoprocta perdicaria. The sequence continues at coordinate 3,207,774 of NW_020455721.1, forward strand.
TCAAATTCTAGGCTATGTTGATAGAAAATTGGTGAGACTTCACCTCAGAAATTGTACATACCTCAAAGTACATACCTCATTCAAGAAAAAAAAAAGGGGGGGATTAAAACAAGTGGGGTAGCGGGCTGTGAAAAATCACTGTAGAAAGTGACAGCTACATGGCAGGAAGACTCAGAGGAACAAGTCACGGTATGGCAACCACTGCAACAGCCTCAAGGCAATGCAGCTAAGCTAGGAGATAACCAGCATCAATGAACTGCTCTGCTACGACCAGTGAAGACTGGTCTTTCAAAGGCTCTCGCTGATACTGCCAAGAGATACAAACACAGATACTTCTAAAGAGAGATACCCATACAGACCCATTTATAGCCATTCTTTATGTGCCCATTAGTACCAGACTAACACTGCCTCACATCATAGGTGAGTTTTAAGAGATGTTTCCCTATGCACAGCAACACCAGGCAATACAAATACCATAGAAGCCTTGAGTCTTTAACTTGTTTCTGCATCATGCTTCCCTCCTCCATTAGCAAATCACTTCATGAAGCAGGTATAACTATTTCTGTGCTGGCTGTGTTGGCTTATAGCATCATTGCTTGTGAAGTTATATTTGTGCAGTACTCAAAAAAAAGATTTTATAGCAGCTCATTTAGAAAATCCTTATTGAACAAGTCCATTCAAATAATCCAAAAGCTACACTTTTTGTCCTATCCTAGTAAGATTGTCAAGATGGGTGTTGCAAATCCAGGGTTATGATTATGCAAAGATGTTCCAGAGCGCTAGTAAAAACTTACTTTCACTGAGCAAGATCTCTTCTCCTTAAGATCACAAAAGCGGTAAAGGACAAAAGGATAATGACCTTGTACATCTCTTATACATTATGCTTAAAGACAGCAAAAGATGCAAATAACAACAAGTTGAGCTTGATTACCACAGCTTTAAAGAAATGTGTTTCATTTCGTATGGCTTGAAATTTTGACATCATTCTTGGCTTCAGTATCATCCCCAATTAGAAGCCCCTAGAAGGGTGAGAACGACAAGAGCCATTAAACATGTCACAACACGGGGTGAAGGGAAGAAGTGCTGGAAGTGGAGGCTTTTCAAAGCAAGCAGAGGAAATTGTGCTGCACAATGAGTGCAGAATATGTTTTTTCTTTCCTCCTGTCTACCTCCCGCCCCCCTCCCCATGACATACACACACATTTTATGGCCTAAAAGCCAACGCAAAAGGGTGTGTTCTTTCAGGTTTATAGCCTTGACTAATGGAATTGCTCTAAATAACATTTTGATCTTGTAAGGTCACACAGAGTGCTATACCTTTCCTTTAATGATTCAGGTCTGGACCAAGCATTTCCCAGAATTGAGATGGTAATGAAGTCATTAGTTTCTTCCTACTTGAAGCTCTGGCTAGGGAAGGGAATTCTATGGGTAAAGTCTGAGTGGGTCTTTTTCATAAAGCTCCTACCCAGCTGAGCTGTAACACCTGTTACATTTTCCCAGGAGCCCGAACCGCAGAGCATTTCCAATCTATTTGCTCTTCTTCTCCTACAGCACACTGACAAAAGCTGGGGGACCGAGTTTTCTAAGGCAGTGCTAATTGAAAAATCTATGGCTGGTGCAAATGTTAACTCACATCCCAGCTAAGGCATTGATGATTATTTCCTTGTCTGCTTTGATAACATAAGCAATGCCAGGCTATAGTTAAATTAAAAGCACATTTTTGAAACACACTCTTTGATAATTGCTTACCTTTTATGTATAAAGGACAAAGATTCCAGAAAGCTACTGAAAAAAAAATCTTTATCCTAAAAAAAAAGCTTTAATGCTTAAAAATTCGGTCATGCTTCAGCACGGAAATACAGCACTACACATATGTCAATAAATTCAAAACTGACAAATATACATAAATTCTCACAAAGGCAAGGAATATTTCTTCAACAAACATTTTTAAAAATGTACTTTCTTGAGCAAATAAAACAATAAGCCTGGAAGATCAAGTTCTTACTCTAAACCTCCTGGGAGGCTTTGCTTCCCCCCGCCTCTCAAAGCAGCAATATATATGTCTTAAAGAAATTCCAAACAGCTAAAAAGCACCACATCCAGAAGTTAACCAGCATACATCCTGTTTTGTCATTCACACTCCCTCAGATCTCCCCCCAAAATGAACCCATTTAAAAATGATGTTTTTATAGAGCAGACCCTGGTATTTCAATACATTTTAATCTCTCATTAGCACCTGATTAGCACATACACACACACTCTCACACTCACAAGGAAACCAATAGAAGAGAACTTAGTAAAGGGTTCTTCTTCTCAGAAGATTATCCTTGACCTAAGAATTTGTTCCTGCTCTCTGACCAGAACAACTCAGATTTACAGATCTCCAGAACCTGACCAGTAAGCAGGTCACCTCTATAGTAGGGGTAGGATTTGAGAGGAGGACTCTTATTTACCTCTTCTGCCAGACATAGCTGCCTGTTAAGTGATCATAAAATGCTCCATAATCAGAGTCCAAATAAGATTTGGATGAAACATCTGACTAAACAGCATCTCCAGTGTCTTAAACATAACACTGATGCTACAGTACATCTATAATTGCTTAGACTTAAGCTCTTTGCTGTGTTTTACTTAAAGTCACCACTCTCATCTTTGAAAATCAGTTCTGAAACTTCCAAAAATGAAAAGTAATTTCTTTTCTTTTTTCTTTTATTTCCACACCCATAGTGCACAAGATTTTGTTTAAACCAGAGCAGAAATTTGGGGGCATCTTTAAAATCATTAGAAAGTCCATATTAAAGAAGCAAAGGGAACAGCACTGTACAGCACTGCAAAATGTAAAATTAATCTTGCATTTGCAAGAACACAGAGTTCTTGCAAATGAACAGAGACATTCAAAGAAGAAAGTAACAATTCTCATTTTTATGATACTGTTGTGCTCAGCTATCTTCCTAAAAGTAAACTATTCATTTCAACAAGCTCAATTGGAAGGTCTCCTTATATTGCTCCCCAAGAAATAACAAATTGTTCTTTTTGTACCACAAATCTTAATGAAAATTTAGAACCCCTTTCGAGAGTTGGGAGTTATTACAGTCTAAGTTCTGAGCCTTTTCCTCATAGAGCAAAGCATACTCTCCTTTCTGATTTGACAGGTCTCTTCCACACAGCTGAGAAAAATACCCTTGCTGCCAGGCCTTACAATGAGGTTTCTTTTCATAACTCATTTCTCCCTTTCTACCACCCTGGCCCCTCAGTGCTTCAAAGCAGCGGCCTCTTCTGAAAACAAGCAACAGGATCACATGGCACTCCAAAGAGGAGAAAGTGTCCCATAGCGGCCTAGCTAATGTTAAGCCTTCTGAAAAAAAACAGACCAGTTTCTACACATCCACAACTAAAAATTGTGGATGGTAATTTTTTATTATTATTATTTTATTTTAGAGAACTCCTACTACCTTTCCTGTCGGATGATGAAGGAGACGCTGGCAAACACTGGTCTGGAAATATTTATGACCCAAAGACTCAAGGTTCTCCATATTTAAATCCAGGTTGTCCCAACAAAATTTCAAGACTGGAAAGACTACTCCACACTTGAAGAGAAATATACACTGATTCATTTCACCTTCACAGCTGATATACATTGCTTTCCACTCTCTGTTAATCAGACCATTCAGTGACAGTATATAATAGAAGAGGGGGAAAAAATAGCCTTCAGCATTCCTTACATCTTCCCAATGGTAAATAGTAGCCAAAATGGTAAGAAGTCCAGCAAAGGCTGCTGTCCTACTCCCTCTGCTACTCAGGTGGGAGCAGGAACTGGAAATAAACTGATGGTTTATGATACTTATATTGGTGAGGCTGGAGCATATTGTGGCATAAACAGGCTGTAAGTCAGGTCATATATCTGAATAACGTAATGGTATAGACTACAAATAAACATGGGAGATTAAATACATTTTTTTCCATTTTTATTGAAGTCATTTTTCAATATGTATTCAATCAGCCCACTGACTAGTCCACAAACAGACACCCACTGAGGCTTAAAAATTTACCGCACATGTAACAGTTGGAATGACAAACTTCCTTGCACTCTTCCCAAAGAAGGCGACCTGAAGAGCATGACTTGAAGAAGCCTCTGGAAGAAAACTCCAGCATGTGGTATTGAATACAGCATTGCTATTGAATAGCCCGGAAATAAGATTCACAGAAGAAAAGAAAAAACAACTCACATTTTTGAAATCTTGCTTAATAACTTTCTTGTGCAACAAGTTAATCTTCAGCTTGTTAGTTTGGAATCAGCCTGGGAGAGGACTAGTCACACAGTTGCAATCATCAAGACAGTGCAAATGCCTCAATCCTTTCACGACATGACTGACACCTGTCAGCTGACTGACACCAACTGACAACGACCAACTACTTCATTTCAGAGTTAGGAAAAACAGGTCACTGTTACTTGTTGTATACATCCAGAAGAAAAAAAGAACACAAAACAATAACCGAATGCATAAAAAAAGTCATCCTTAGACATCAAAATTAATCGAAATTAACAAGTCAAATCATAAGATTTAAAATAAACAAACACTGGATTATAAGCGCTCTTATTCTTAAAACTCCATAGTATTTTAAAGATTTCCTAGAGAAACAATTTCTTTTTTCTTTTGAAACAAAAAGCACCTAAGTTCTAACACTTTAGAAACAGAGGGAAAATGAAGAAAAGCTCTTTTGCTCTGATACACATTATAAAAATCAAAACAAAATGACAGTCAGCAGTGCTGAAATGTAGTACAGGAATAGGCTTTGTATGTTCCAAAAGAAATTTGTTTCAAGTTGAGCAAAAGGCTCTTGCCTTAGAAAAAAAAATATATCAAATATTGAGGAAATACAGTACACTTCCCTTTCCAAGTGCACAGCTAAAAGAGAAGTTAAAAGCATCAACCTGACTGCTGTTTACCTTAAGTTATACATTATGTACAGAGAGTTTTACTGTGGATTGGCTTGGGACAGAGGTTGTGGGAAATTTTCTAACTAAACTCACATTTTTTTCAGAGAAAAAAAATAGTTTAAAAAAATCTATCAAAGTCATCTGGAAGGGATCACATATCCAGACTGGGATTCTAAGAGATCTTCTTTCCCAGTCCCAAGTGAGCCCAGTGTTTAGGAAACTCACTTGGGGCAGATACCCAGTTCAAGTCCATAGCTGAGTAGTTTCACAGCAATGAGAAGACACAACTACCAAGCATCTCCCTCTCAAGTGCCCTTGTCACAGCTGATCCACTTTGTACTAATAACAGTCAACGTGGTCAATGTAATCAGAGATTGAGTTGGAAACCGAGGTTGCAGATGGCAGTCTCGCTGACTTTAGAAGCTAGAGTCTAAAAGTCAATGGGAACTCAGCACTTAAAACCACTTCAGTGCCATTGAGAAGTCTCCATAAGTGCCTATCCCCTAGGTGTTTTCCTGTCCTTGAGAAAGTGGCCTGAGTGACTTGTAGAGCTTCTATATCCAGAGAGAAGTACCTCTGCAGCACTACAGAGAAGACATCAAGCACCACCTTCTTCCTGCATACTTCCCAAGGCCACCTGTACACTGTTTATTGATGACAGAGCATCACTACACAGCATTTACTCACAGTAGCAGGTGCCACAAATCCTAAGAGTGACATTCCAGGCAAAAGAAGTCTCTCTCCATTCCACCTATTCCAGTCCCATCTTCTCCTTTAAGCAGAGTTAGACAACCCCATACATAAGATTTTATGTTAAAAGACTGTTACAGTACATTCAATTTTCAAATTTTATGTCACATTCAAAGGATTACTCTGCTTCTCAAATAAAGTATTTATTATGAAAAAATAATTAATTGCAGGATGATATAATATGCCCTGAAGAAAACTGTGCAACTCAAACACTTCTCTGAATTCATTCCTGATGCACCGCCTCAGGAGGATGGAGTTAAATAAGTAAGTTGAAACTTAAGTTATTAAAAACAGCAGTGTGGCCCTGCTTTTGTGGAAAGTGAAACAATCTTTGAATGTAAGTGCATGTTACTACACCATCAATGCCATTTTTTAGCTTTGTATACCCTTTACCTCTAGGGATTGGTAGCCTTATTGGAGGCTACTGCTTTTCAATTGTTCTGACTGAAGGGCTTACCTCCCCTTAGGAGGTAATAGGATCCATGGTAGGATCCCATTAATGTTGTTTAAAAAAAATAATTTTTTTTTACCATATCATCTCAGAGATCTTCCTTAAAGTACCACAGTGCAAATATTTGAACTGTGCAACAGAGAGAAAACAACCTCTGGAAGGGAGAAAAAAATTAACAATAGTATGTAATAAAAATTCGATATTGTATCTGCTGCTGAGAGATAGAAGCAGTATCTGCATCAGAGCAGAACGATGGCCGTGGTATTATAAGCCCTTAGCCCCTTTCTGCTCTCTATTTATGACCATCATGCATTCCTCCCACAAAACAGCAGCTGTAAAACTCCACCCCACGACAGGAGGAATTGTGATCCGCTGTCACAGCTTCGAGACAGAGCTTAGAGCTGTACGGGAATATATGCATTTAAGACACTGCTTTTCAAACATTAATTTACATGCATTTTTACACTAATTCAGTGGGACTACTCAACGTCATAGAAGTGAACATTTATTTATTCATAACTGTGGCTCTGACATATGTTATCCGAGATCAGGATGTACAGCCTGCCAAAGTAGCATTATACCTCTTCCACATACAGAGCGCCTGCCTCATAGATTTGGATCATAAACCTTCACTGGTGGGCAGCATTTATACCCAGTATTCACACGCTGCGTAGAACACTAGGGCCTCCCACTTCTCATTGGTTCTAAAGAGAAAAGAACAATAAGAAAAATCAGTAACAAATTCTAACTAATCAAGACTTCCAGTTACTTGCAACCTGCTCATTTGTTTAGATCGCTGAAAATTTTTGTTGAGTTGGCGAAATAGTTTACTGCAGACAAACAGGCCAAAAAACGCTTTAAAAATATAATAATAAAGTGTGTGTATATACACACATGCACACTGTTATCATTTAGGAAATCTATTAACCATTGCATATTGCAGTATGAAAATTTTCTTACAATATTTCTTTTTAAGAAAAAAGGCATTTAATTTATCTAAAGTTTCAAGAGATAAGAGAGTCCATTCAAGAAACAATGGCTATATAATTAAGGAATGCAGTAAGGAAGCGCCTGCTCTTGTGGAAACTTGTCAAATTAACAGGTGTAGTCTGATCGTGGAGCATTTAATCTTGCGATTTTTATTTTCCCATAACTTTTTTATTTTTTATTTTTTTAAAGCGAATGGACTGTTAAGCATGAGTTGCATCATAACCTCTTAAAAGGTAAGCCAGGGTTGGATTCTGCTAGGCTGCTCCCAGACGTGGCTATGCAAATGCTGCCTCTGGTTATGACAAGAAGAGCACTTGACCTGATGAATATACATGTGATGACACTGAAGATGCAGAGCAAAGAGACATAAAGGATATCATTGAAACCTGATGATGATAATGAGGAAGAGCAAGAGCAGAGATTAAAGTACATCTGTGTTCTCTATATGCAGATATAGAAAAGAAACATTGGGGGAATAAAAAAAAAAATCCCAGTGGGGAGGTTCATAACCACTTCTGGTCAGAATAGCACAGGAGGAGGTGGCCAAATGCCAGTGTCTTTCTTACCTGGTGATATGAAGTGGGGCAATGAAGGAAAGACTGGTGCATCACATGGTGATAAACTCCTGGAATAGGGGAGGCAGGCCCGTGTCATGCCAAAAACTGCTCCCAGCTGCTTTTGGTGGGAGATAATTCATCAAGACCTCACAGAAAATACAATAACAAACCCTGCATGGTTTATTTTATGCTATCGGACACCAGATTATGTGCAACCCTAATAGACGCGAGGGACAAGATAAGGCTTGGAATGGATACCCTAAATTGGAAATAGGTCACAGATAAGTATCTATCTATATAGTCTATCAATGCAATAAATTCCCCTGAAGTCATTAAGTGGAGATTGGATATTTCAGAAAGATAGACTGTAGTTATTTACAGTTGTAGGCTTTAAACTGCATTTACCAGGGGACAGTCAATAGCCCTTATTGCAGAAGCAGATTTCATTCCTACGTTAGTATTTTTTATACTTTATATATCATACTTTATTCCTTGTGGCCAGCCTCACCTTTTGTCCACAAAAACCACCTCAGAGATGAAAAGCGTTTTTTATATTGCAGGAACAAGCATAAATCCACCCAAGATTTTCTGAGGACAGTTAAAAAGCACTAAGTTGGGGAGCATATATACTTGAGAAATGAGGAAGGATTTGGCAGTACTTCACATACGGGAGAGGTAAAAGATTTGGAGGTAAAAACTGGGGGAGAGAGAAACCCCAAACCTCTCCTGTAATATGGCAGATCCTCAGATCTCTGGGCATGGGGTGACAGAGCAGCCGTTCCACCCTCTCAAAGCGCAGTTCTCTGTGAGGATAACTCAGCTTCAGTTTACATTTGCTATCAGGTTGGCTTTATATGCAGCCTATACAATTAAACACAGGCAGGAGAGGGGGGTGGAAGGCAGACTGAAGGCACTCTAATTTAGCACATGAAGCAGGGACAGACTCATTCTTGTACTATTCCTACCCTCTTTCACACAGGTAAGAAAGAGGAATAGGGAGGAAAAACTCCTGAGAGAGGGGAGAGAGGGAAGAGAAAAAAAAAAAAAAAAAAAAGCCTTTTTATTTTGCTAAAGGACCCCAGGGAAGGGCCCCTGATGCAGAGGCCCTGCTCTTACAAACGCTCCCTTTTCCTTACACGGTTCCTTTAATACAAGTAAAAATTCCAAATTCCTCATTTGTTTAGCCTGAAATCCCTTGCACATTTCCCACAAACTACTTCCTTTTCTCCCTTTATAGCTGGACTCCCTCTCTTTTTAATGAAGAGAAGTTCAGAGAGTTTTTCCCATGAATAGATGGCGGGCACCTGGGAGTTATGAATTTTAAAGTGATCATTTTCTTTCAGCGCTGCCGGACAAAGGGGATCTCCTTTTGACTCACTTTCACAGCTTTGAGAGGCTCTCAGATCAGGCACATTCCAATCAGGCTGGAGTCAGATCAGAGCCGGGCTGGGCTGCATCAGGGTCTCGCGCACAGAAAGACGAGGAGCAGATGGCCAACACTGAGCTCTCCTCCCCTTTTCAGGGCGCAATGGAAGGCAATGTGGGAAAGCGTTCCCCCAGCATTGCCTATTGATTCCTGAATAGGACCACCACATGCCACCAGCCTGTAGGTATGAACCTCTGTTAACAGATGGTGAGATCATTATGAGCAATTAATTCCTTTAATGTATCAGTGGGAACATGTTGGAAAGGGTGATGCAAGCCGAGAGTGAATAGTGAATTCCTCATTCCTCAGGGAGAGCCGCAGCTACATCACTGAAGGATGGGAACAGTCTTTCCAGGGGCTCTGTACATACTGAGAACCAGAGTTAGCCATTTGGTCCACAGAAATAAGGCATGGTTTTCATTAACTAATCATCCCTCCCTCGTTGACATGTGATTAACAACAGATTTCTCTCTAGGTCATTTTTAGAGAGACAAACAATCCAAAACAATGGGGGGGGAAAATAAATCCCAAACTATCAACAAGATATGAACACAGGGAATTGGGTCCTAAAGATGACCAGGCAACATCACTGCAAAACTTTGCTACATAAAATCAAATTTAAAGCGGCTGTAAATTCATAAGGAAACAGACTATTTTGAAGACAACTAGGTATATATAAATAAGAAGAATTTATAAGAGATCTTAGCTCTGAAAATAGAAGCATAAAAATAAGCCTGTAGCAGCCTTGTCAGAAACCAAGTACCAATGAAGTTTATACAGAAATCACAGGTGGTACAATTTAAACATAGATATCATACTGAAACGCACAGAAGTCCACAGAAAATCCTGCATACTTCCTGCTATTCATTGTGATCTGGGTAAATTGAAATTCAGTGGGCTAATAACCACTGTAAAGTCAGGGACACTTGCACATCATCCGTTTTACATGTATTTATATGACAGGGTGTTTTTTTGTTGGATTTTTTTTTCTTCTCCTTTATAGACCGAAAGAAAAAACTAAGAGCACAATATAGATGGCTAGTTAGCTCTTGGTCTTGAAGATGACAGCAGAATGTGAACAGGAAATACAGGCAACTATTCACTTATTCATATTTAAATGACACTTTTTGCTTGTAATTAAGACACTCAAGTCGTGTCTCTGTTCATGAAATTTACATAACTGTACAATAGCTTGCCTAAGTGAACAGCAAATGGTAGTTAACCTTGAAGTGTATTATCTTAATTGAATAAGTCTGGCTATAGTTCAATAAATTAAAACAGAAAGATATCTTTAAACTACTCAAATCATTTTTTAAAATACATTTGCTTTAGTGTGTTAAGATGGCTCACTGTTTTTCTTCCAGGTTTTTATTTCTGCAGCAAGACTAGTCCTTTAAAAGAAACAGAAAAAGAAAGAATAAGAAATCATTGCTGAACTGGGAAGACATTGATACATGTTTGCTGTTTTCTCCTTATTGTTTGCAGTTTGTGTCAGTGTCACACTCTGGAAAGCCTTGATAAGAATATCAGAATATTGAATCAAAATGTATAACTTGCCCGTTTGAGATAGTCCCTTACACACTTTCCATGTCCTTATTGGACTTCTGTCCTTCCCCTCCCCCAGGGCGCACCAACTGAGCATCCCATTCCACAGTGAGAAAACTAGGTGGGAGAATATAGATTTTTGCATAGGTTAAATAGGAAAGCCACATTCCACCACTCTCCCATTTAAATCAGATTTACATGGGGTGTAAATCCCCTCAGAATAGAGCCTTTCACAAATGGCTCAGAGTGTTCCCCTCACAACGCTGATTACATTAAATCAGCAACAATCATGTTTCTTGGATTATATAGTTACAGCAAGAGAACCGAGCAGCATATTTATATTCGAGTGAAATAAGTTAATGAAAAGCCACCTGTGCTTTATATCAGCTTACAAGATAAAACAGGGGATGTAGGTCTTTCAGCAGCATAGCTATATATTTTTACACGAATTTGCAAGCACCAAAAATGAACATATTGTTACCAAGTCCAGCCACACACACACTTTGAAGGACAATACTTCGGATTTTGTTTGGGCTGTCTTCATCTTTAAAGAAAGATACAAAAGACTAGTTTCTTGGCCATCAGCAACAACTATAATTTGGGCTTTTCTCCTTCTCACAATGTTCACCATTGTACCTTATGCAATATACATTGTACATGCCCAGTTCTAGCCCACATCTCTGGGAGAGAAGCATTCACACTGTGAATTACCATTTTTTCCCAGCATCTAGCACTAGTCAAAAGACAGCGCAATAATACACTAGAAGTGCCTTTGTCTGTTAAGACATTGTTCTTCATTACTACATGAAAAGCAAATTGTCTCTGTATAGGGGAAGAGTGGCACACAGCATCTCTGGGAGCAGGGGGAAGGAATCCGTATCTGTAGCTGACCACCTCACAAATACACATGCCCGTTTCTCCCTTAGTAGCCATCCCTTTGATGTGTTGGCCAAGATTTTGCCCATTCCTTTTCTAATTTAGCTTTATCAGAACATTAGCCTCCAGGGATCATTTATTTCTGCCCTCAGGGAAAACATTCAGGCTTCTCTCAGAGAGCTAGGGGGGTTGCGGAGTGCAAAAGGGGGAAGAGGTGTTACTAAGAGCTTAATCTCTTGACACGATGCACATCTGAAATGAAGGCACACCACAAAGCTTCATCCCTTCACTGGGACCAATTCACTAAGCATTTCATCAAATGAATTATGCAAATTCAAGAACAACATTTGTTTTTGCAATGAGGTTGAACAACTATATTCCAAATTGCTATGTTCTATGAGGGTTTTGCAATATTGCATTGCTATGGTCTTGAAACCAAGCAACTTACGGGAAAAATATTCTTCAGAGGCTGTTCATGAATCCCCAGAGCATTTCTTTTATTCAACTGAAAAAAAAAAAAAAAAACAGTATGTAGAAAAAAGATTCTCATCATCAACAGGTCTTTAATGTCAAATACTTAAATGATTATGGAGTGAAGTAGCCTAATACAATAGTTTCAGATGTTGATGGATTACAAGAGGAATGACAAGAGAAATAAGCAGCAGAAAGCAGCATCAGGTTCACGTGCTCTCCCTAAACAGCATCCTTTTTTGTTGCTTCCAGAGATGAAATATGGGACTAGACAAACCACTGCTAAGACGCATAAAAAACTGCCATATTCTCATGTTCTCCACAGGAAGAAATTTCTTCCCCTTTGCAACCACCTACAAACCACACAGGTCAGAGGACCTGTGAAATCTCACGATATCTTCAACCTGGGAATATCTGCTGTCTTGCTGCGTTTGACTCACTCTTTGCTTCAGCCCCCAGTCCCAGCACTCTGGCACTTCCACCCACCCCTGCACTGCAGGGCACCTGCAAGAGCTGTTCCAGAGGAGAGACTGAGGTCCCCAAGCCTGGTTCATCAAGGGACCCCAAATTCACCAACGCGCACATGGGATTAAAAACGCCCACTAATTACTCATTGTCGGGTGAGAATTTACTGATTTCCTCTGCTCTCCAGCTCTAAGAGGTAAATAAATAAATAAAATGCAGATAATCTACTCACTTTCCTCCTGACAAACACTCTAACTGTAGCTTGCAAGACAGATGAAAACACCAGGTCTCCCTTAGCAAACTGAAGTGAATCTGCCTTTGTAAAACACCAAATGTATTTAGTATAAATAAATTATATTTTAGAGGTCTATGAATTCTAGTTAAGTGAGAGTAACTGAGTATTAATGTAATCACGGTCCTTGTTTGCCAGCAGAGCTTCATAACTGTGGAGCAGATGCTGACTAGGAGAATCCCACCGAACCTGTGGCTGCTGCCTTTTCAACTCAACACAGCAGAACCTGAGTTCCTCAGCCTCAGAGGACAGATTCACATCTGATCCTTTAGGGTTTGGGATGTTTTCCAAAGGTTGATGGCTTACCATTCACTGCTTACCTACATGGATGGCATTCCAAAATTAACATGCAGTTATCAAGTTCCAATAAAGTCAGGGCTCAACCCACCATTTGGGTGGGAGTTTCTTGGTATCTTGGACCTCTTAAAGATATTTATGCTTGGTACACATTAATAGTCTCCAAGGGGTTTTAATCATCTTAATTATAATTTCTGTTCTCTATTAATTTTTAGAGTCTTTTATTATTATTTTATTAATATACCTGTAATAGCACTTTCCCATTAGGGCATATATACACATACATACAGTTAGAAATACAGATTACTCCATTAAGAAAAGTGAATTAATTTGAATCTGGAGAGAGAGAACATCTTGGCAGCAGCAGTTGGGCAGCTGGGGAGATACTTGAATAAGTTCCAGGCTGCCTGTGCCCTTGATTCTGGAGATGACAAACCACCCACCTCCAGTGCCAAGAGTTTGGACCCAGCTACGAAGCTGCACCACCCCACCAGAGCATGACACAAAGCCCCTGCAATACACCTGTCCGCTACTGAACTCAAAGTGCTGGATGCTACTTAGCACAACAGAAAAGTAAATTCTGATATAGTCTTCCCATACCCCTCCCAGGAAAGCCAGATCTACTTTGTATTAGAGTAATTAATTACAAGTTACAGGTCCCTCTAGGAGGATAGTTACCACTTCCACCATAGTTTCAAATGGAAAGTAAGTGAGAGAGTCAAGTTAAATTTCAAGTACACATGTATTTGCTTTCACAAAAAGCTTGCAAGATCAGGCTGCTCTTCTACCCAGAACGCACCAAAATACAGTATTCAACTTGAAGAGTCCCCTATAAATCAAGCCCCAACAGCATTCAGCAGCAAAATCCTTGGCAACAGGATGATCTGTTGCTTACATACCACACACATGAAGAACTTGCAAGTGCTCTGTTTTTTGTTTTTTATTATTATTATTATTTTTAAGAGTATGGAAGTATATTTGCTATAGACACAAGCAACAGCCAGTTCTCAGCAGACCCACTTGATTGAAATTAGTCTACCGAAGATGACCTGGCTAAAATATCATGTTTTAGTACAAATCAAACTTTTTTTAGTTTAGTTTTAGTTCAAGTCCTAAAGACAAGATCAGAGCTTGCATATTGAACTTTCTCTAAAAGCAGTGAAACATACTATTAGTTCTAGGAAAGAGGAGTCTCAAACCTGAGATGGGCAATGTTCAGGCTCAAGAATATTTGCACAGGTATTCTAGACATTCGCAGAGGTCAGGGCTGGACTGTTGACACAGAATTTCTGTTTAATCTTCTCTCTCGAAAATATAGAGGTCAAAGCGCAAAGCAACCTTTCGTATCAGGTTACGCAGCTAAGGCTGACTTAGCAAAACCTTAGTAAATTCTCCCTGGGTACATACTGACTGAAAAAATCTGTCACCTATAACAGCACCTACAAGCAGCCTCTGGAAAGTTTAAAGTACTCAGTCACTGTTCAAGAGGCTCAAAGAGGATATTACAGACACATATGCAAGAATGATAACTAGTGAGGTTCTCTAAGAACCACAGGCAGAAGTCAAACCATGGAAACTTACGTGGGATTAAAGCTTTAGGTTTTTAGAGGCAGGAATATAAGATTTGAGTTTTTTAATTTTTCATTTTGCTCAGGAAGGACACCAATAAATCTGTCACCTTAAAGATAGCTTATACCAGTGTGAATGTCTATAACTACTAATTCGGACAAGTTTCCCAGCCGAAAATGCAAGATTCCTCCAGAAAAAAAGCAAACAAACAAACAAAACCAGGAATTTTGTAAACTCACTCACATCTCAGTATGCTCCTGTCTTTGACTTCATAACAGACAGGTTGTTTCCTGTAACAATATTCTCTTAGTCTCACAACCAACTCAAAAAGGAAATAGGGCTATTAGAGTACCTAACTGAGCTAGTTTTACCTGGATAATCCACTTCCAACCATTCTATCAGCAAGGTTGAATTCACATCCTGGTTAGCAACCCATTGGGCAAAGCCAGTTGAGTAACTTCCTCTGGTACGTGCATTGACCTGCAGGACTGGCTGACGGCCAAGAGGGTCTTGGTAGCCATCCAATCATTCCCAGCAGTATTTTTTTAGCCATACACTAACTATTTCAGCAACTGTTTGTCACTCTCAAAAAGCATCCCTGCAAAGCAACTGGAGTTCTCTCACACGACTTAAACAGGTACGTTCAGCACTGAAACAATCTGAAGTAGGCAGGGAGAACTGCAAGCCAAAGCCAAATTCCAGCATGTTGCAGCCTGCTGCCACTGCCTCATCACTCCAATTAAATAGTGGTAACAATTTCAAAATATTTTTTTCTCTCTTTCAGCCTGTTCTGCCTGGATAGCAAGCAGCAAGCAAAATTCATCTTACCTTTCTCACAGAAGTAGTACCCTGCATGCAGCACACCTGAACAGGCTTTCTTTCAAGTTACTTGCTGCCAGAGACTCTGAAAGTGTTCATTGCTTTATCATGTGACAGTATGCATATACATATTTACGTTCAAAGGTAATAATTCCTTCAAAAATAAAGGAAAAATGAAAGCCTCCATTTACTAAAATACAAAATACAGAAAGATTTCTCAAAGAGATTCACCGAGGAGAAAAAAATGGCCCCATTAAGAATCACTGACTCAGAGCATTAGGGATTAAAATACATTTGAAGTTTGAGCTGAATTTAAGGACCTGAACCCCACTCCCAAAGAAAGTAGATATCTTTATGTCTTTCTGCTGTAGAATTGCCACTGCTGACAATGAATTATGATAGGAATGGAGGTAATTATAAATGTAGCTATGTTACACTGGCAAAGTGGAGCTCAGAGCCCAGGTTTCAACAGCATATTATCTATCATCCCCTGGAAGACATTAAAAGTATGGATTTGCTTAGTTGCATCTTCCCCTGACTCACATGGAATGATACCAAACAACTACTCTCAAGAAAGTAGAACCACAGAAAAATTTCAAAACAGGTTGTCATGCCCTAAGCCTCTTGCAGCCTTTTACTTATTTATTTGGTGGAAGCCGGGAGGAGTGGATCTGATCAGTCTTGGACGTAAATCAATATATAGTTTAATATCAGCTTCACAGTCCAAAATGTCACCTGTAAGAAATGGCTGGTGGGTTTAGTTTGTTTGTTCATGATGGTGGGGATTTTTCATCTCTTTGAAAGCTACTAAATTCAGTTTCTAAAATAGCACACAATTGATCACACATATATTAAACACATCATCACACATAAAACACTCTTGGATGAGTGTCTGCACATCCACACTGTTATTCCACTTTCATGCCTCATGTCTGATACAGCTGCAGTCAAAATGAATAAACCAAGTTATTCTGTGAAGATTAACTTGGTAACTTTGCAACTAATAGGACTTTGACCCTGCTAGAAAACAATGGGTGTGATGAAAGTGCTGTTCCTCAAAGTCTTCCTATAAAGTATTGGTTATTTGCCAGGTCTTCTTCAGAATGAAGTCAGTCTAATCCATTTCTTCTTCAGCAACAGTATGGATGCTTAAAACAACAATGGAGAACCAACGGGAAGCGATCATGCACCTTCATATTCTATCAAATGAAAATATTGCAAGGAAATTTCTCTACAAGTGCTTTCACAGATTTCCATAGTTTCAAACCAACCTGCACTGCACCAGATTCCCAAGAACCTCACAAGACAGTCTTGTTTTGTCACATGAATAAGGCTCAGAATAAAGAAGCAAAATAAAATTAAAAATAAGTAAATAAAAGGTAGGTGCAGATCTTGCAAAGAGCTTCTTGACAGTTTAGGATCCTAAACTCTTGAGAGTTTAGGATATATGAATCTCAATTGCTGAAGCTACAGTCTGGTGCTCTGGAAAGCAAGTTTTCAACAAGACGGATTCAGGACTGCAATCTTTTGTTTTCCCTTTATGGAGACCTTAAAATTCTCAGTGCCCAATTTTTGGTAGGGATATTGGGAGCCATTCTAATTTCTAAATTCAGTGCACACCACCAGAAGACATGCCACATGTTTTCACAGGAATACAAAAATCTCTACTTCCGAAATAAAATTTTGCAACTGAGGGCGTCAGGTCGCAAAAACTTTATCTCCATTAGTCATGAGTACCTTTTGCACCTCTGAATTTGTGTAGTGCCAGCTGTTACCTACTTGCTTGTTATGTTTCACACCATAATTCATTTAATCTGTCACTGCTCAGTCCTGCTGATTTAAGTGCCCAGCCCCATCTTCCTCCTCTATACTCTCTCCATTTACTTCCACTATCTCTAGCTCATCAGCCCTATCACTTCTGCGAGTATCTAACCCAAGAAGCTGATCAAGCTGAAAATGAACTCACTTTTGTTTTCTGCCAGTTAGCAAATTCATCTGGCAGGAAACTTTCTCAGTTTCACTGAGGAAGCACAAATAACAGAGCATAAGGGAGAGGTAGGAATAAGCAAATAGGTGAGACTGGGAATGCCCTTTTCAGCAGCCACACTAAATTACACCAGATAAAACAGATCAAGGCGCTGTGGCACTAATCTGCTAAATTAATCACTGCAACACCTTACTTAAGTATTTAGAGGATTGATTGAAGACTAAATCATGACGACAAGGTCTCCAAAACCATATTATTAGTTCCTCCCAAAGCTACAGGCGCACTGAAGAAACATCTGGAAACAGCAATGAGAGAATCCTAACGACCTCCTCCAGTTTTAAGTCTATGCTACTCACGTGAGAATAGCCTTGCCCCTCTTCCAGTACACCAGTGTTTCGGGAATTTATCAGCCTCCTAACAAATGATCTACATTTCTTAAGAAAGAATCTACACCTTTTATTCACTGGTGTGAGCCCTGCCATAAATACCTTGAAGACAGATCTTCAGCCTTCTGAATTTACTGATGGCCCATCCTCCTCCTCCTTTCCCAGAAGGAGAAAAAAAAAAAAAAAGAGAGAGAGAGAATTGCATATACATTTTCTCTCTCTACTATTCTTATCATCCTCAGTACATGCAACATCCTAATCAAACCACAAATCCTTGTTTTTCTACTTTAGAACATTATGAACTTTTCACTAATCAAAAGACTCCCTCAAAACATGAGTTGTGGACTCTGCAACTCTGCATAAACGTTGATATGCCAAAACACACTTCCATATCCAATCTAAAGGTGAAAACAGGTGTATAGGCTGCTTTAGGCAAAACCTGATAATATTTCTAGCCAAAAAGGTGCTCAGATATCTTTGGAAAGGTACCAATACACACCGAAATTTACTATTCTTCATGTACTTTTAGCCATACTAAAATATACTAAAATTCTGCCACATGTTATTGTAAAAAAAATGATTAAAAGAACAAGATTTATTGACATCTTACTCCTGGAGAGAAAGAGAAATCAATAACAATGAAGAGATGATATACAGGTGTTCACTGCCTCCTGCTGGCCCTGAAAATCAACATTTTCACAAGCATATGGTGCCAGGGTACCTGCCATTATTTTACTCAGTTTGCCACCAAATCAGATGTGCACAGAGCAGCCCATAGAGCATGAAGGATTCACACAGCTGGCTTTCCATTTCACACGCTCAGCAGTGAGAAACACGCATCTAGTCACAGCGCTGTCTGTCGATCTTATTTCCCAAGCACACAAGTCTGGATGATGAAGCAGGTCTTTGATCCATCCGCTTGTGGCCCGTCAGGTTTGGAAGCAGCACAAAGTCCATGGAGCTGCACTGCAGCTCAACGCGTTACCTAGCAGTGCTTCTGGTCTTAAAAATTCCTTGTGCTCAGGTGCAGCCTCCCAGCTTGGCCTTCCTCGGCATCCACAGACCCTCTCTCATCAAGGGACTTGAAACAGGCACAACAGTGTCATTTTTGAGTTGCCTTTGCCTAGGTGGGCTGATCAGCCCACACGCGACACTGTATTAATGCAGCTCTAAAGCTTCCAGTACTCTAGCCCTCATTTCCATAAAAGAGCTCAAACCTCTCTGCACAACACTGCATTGTTTGGAGCTGACATAATAAATATTTGAAAAAAAGATTCTTAGAACTCTCTCACACAGACACCCGTCAATTCAACAGGTGTACAGCAAAATCCAAGTTCCTAAATTCCAAAGAACTCGCAGCCTGTTCTGCGCACACATCATCACAGCGCTGGTCCTCAGTGTCTCATTTCAAAGGTTGTAAATGTCAAATGCTGCTAGAAATCATCCCTTCTGGCAAACTTCAAAAGTCATTTGATTCCTCAAAAGCATCTGGTTAGGTTGTAGGGAAAGTAAGAAGTTTGCATCAAACCACAGAGGCCTACAAGGAAAGGAGAATCAAATAAACCCCTGCCTTGATTAGCTTGGCCACCTGTGTATAGATCTCAAGATCTTCAACAGGAATCCCCCCTGCAGTTCTTCAAAAAAAACATTTCAGGATCACAGTTCCAGACAGTTTGAAAGTTGATGATGTCAATGCTACTTGGAGACAGGTGTTAAGCGCTTAGCTCATGCAGTTTTTGATTCTTCTACTATTAATTTGAAGCTCAAGACAGTCCAGAAATATCCCTAAAGAACCTGAAAGGAAGATGATCTGTTGCTCTGTTGAATATCTTAAGAATAAGACGGTCTCCTACAAGTCATAAGGGAAGCTACAAAACCAACAAAAACGTTCTTCTCCATTCTGCAACTTTTCCCTCTAACAATGCAGCCCTCCTGTCAACTGTATTTCTCTTCCGTACAAAGCAAATCCTTCCAGAAAACCTCAGGAACGCAAGCTCAACCTTTAAGATCCTGAAATAAATCAGGAAGAATAAATCGGGAAGAGTAGAGGAGGCCTGCCCTTTTTTAACACTCAAACAAAAGCCTTAACTCTGAGGATTTCAATGTTTCTGGCAAAAATCAGGACACTCGTGCTCCACAGCTGCAGAGCGCTAGGACCTCTCTCCTCAAGGTGGAAGGATGAGAACACTATCATAGCCAGAAGACCATTGGGACATTTTTCTTATCTTAGACATTTTTTTTTCCTCCAGATCCTCTTTTCTCAATTTGCAGTGTAATCAACAAGCACTTGAAACAAACCCGAGAGGAATGTACATAGGCATGGACGAACAGGTTTTGCAACGGCAAAGTCATTGCTCTATGTACAGTTCAGAGAAATCACAAATTAGAAGTCTGTGAAACAAAACGTTACATTCTCATTTCTCAAACTACCACATCTAAGGCTGACAGGAAGAAAACAGAAAAGTATGCAAATGTCTCATATATAAGAACACATACGCATATATTTCAGTTGGTAAATCTGTGCATTACATGGTAATTCTAGGGGTCTGAGTGGACTCCAGTTGTCAAAGCACGAGACAGACTTAACAGGTTTCTCTACATGACCCCAGTATGTCACAGCAATTTATTACTTGAAAACATTCAACACTTGCATTGCCTTGAATCCTGGTGGTTACACTGGGAGATACACACGCAAACATAACAAAATATAATCAAATCTTGTGGTGCTCACACGCTATGATATATACAGCAAAGGGAAGACGGTAGACTGCCATTTCCACAGAGATCAAGGAGCTTCAAATGCTGTGGCTGGCAAAAGCACTCTTGCAACTGCATTTTCAATGCTTCTAGTACTTGTGAAGTTTTGATCAGACTGCATTTTGGTTTTAAGCTCCAAAATTCTGGTTAGATAATTTGTCCTCAAAACGCTGGACTGAATTCTGCTCTAATTACACTACCCTCCCTTCCCTCTCCCTCCTCTTCACCCCAAGAAATTAGTACTATTCTTAAATTTAAATCTTTTGAATAATGTGTAGTGAATCACAGGCAAAATATTATCATTTCTAAAGATCAAGCAGAACTCAAAGATAGATTTGAGACTGTAGCGAGTGCCTGTTCTTTACGAGAGCATCTAAGCAAACAGGACAGATGGAGAACACAAGACCATCTGCACATCAGCCAGGGCACATATCTTTTCAATGCAACTTCCTTGAATTCAGTAAACTCAACCTCAGACCCAGAAGTTATACACATTGTGGTTATTTGCAGATTAAAGAGTTGCTCTGTTCATGCAAAGCAGGTATATCCCTGCTTGTTCCAAGTGTACAGAGGCTTCTTCTAAACCACAGTATATAACTCTCTCCTCCTCCCCCACTTTTTTATTACTAAAAAACACATGCATTTGGTGGGAGAATAAAAAACTTCCCAATATATTAAAAAAAAGGACACTTTGCTACAAAAGATTAACTCACTAAATCAGGTAGGCCAAATACTATGCAATCAATATGTGGTACATTTACAACTATCCAAGTACATGATTCCCTCCTAACATTAAGGCAAAGATCTGGAACTAAAGAAGGGAACCTGCTGTAGAAGAAAGGGTTACATATGCCAGATTTCTTTCACCTCAATTCAGAGTTTTTCTCCAGAACTGATCACTCCCTCATTTTTTTATTTATCACAGTCCTTCAGGAAGGAGATCCCCCTATAGTGCACAGGCAAGAGGAAAAGAGGAAATAGGCCAGTGAATTTCACACGGCTAAAGATATTGAGTTGAATAAAAGTCAAGCATCTAATCTAAAGTAGACATCTAGACTGCCTCAAAGAGAGAGGAATCTCCAGACAGTGATTCATCTCACCCCAAAATTTCCATTTCAGGTAAATGGAGGGGAACCTACATAGGTACCTGCAGAGTATCATCACTCTCCTCTGGCTAGGAAAATGGCCTGAATGATGAGCACTCACTAACTTCTAAATAGTTGAAGTCAGTGAAAAATTGACACATCTGCAGATGGCTGTAGATAACAACACAAGATAACTACATCTAAACAAACCTAAAATTACATATCTGAGGACCCATCATGAACCCTCCAGTAGCCCCTCAGACTGGAAGTATGACGATGCTCTACCAAGAGTTGCCTTGCTCATTCTTTATGAGACAGTTTAGGACTGGCCCCTAAGAATTTAGGATTGCCCACCACTGGTCCTGATACCTCTAATACAGGCTTAGCGCAACCTAAGTTTACACAGTTGTGCTCACAGAGCTCTGTAAAACAGCAGAGCTATGTGGTTATTAAACTAATTGGCTTTCGTGCTGCAGAAAAACATGTGCACAATGAAGCCACTGGCCTGATAAGTAAGCTCCTCCACTACTCTCTGTAGGCTCCTTCTCAGGGGAATTGAGAATGTGCATCTACAGCACTGCAGTTCTTCCCAACTTTTCTCAGACTTCCTCCAAACATTTAGTTGCAAAGAGACCTCCTGTTTAAGGCACACTGTTCTGGTAGGTTCATTTTTCCACATCATGTTCAGTAATATTGAGTCTGGACAAATAACTTTTCTCCATTTCATACAAAGAATGAGAGTTTTATTGCAGGTCACAGATTGCAATTATAGGAACAATTTTGTCTCCTACAAAGGAGTATTTGATATGCTTACCATTTAGCAAAAGGGAGATTATCTGTAAATATCATCTTCCCAACCATAAACCCAATTACTAAAACAGCAGCTAAAATTCATAATTAGTAAATCCATGTATCTGTCGAGGGACTGGTAATGGCAACTGTCACAAATCCAGACAGAAGTAGTATTCTTAAGATAGTTTAAATAAATCCTTAAGCATCAGGGAAAAAAATGAAATTCTCAGAAGCACTGGAATATGAAATTTTTCATCATAGGACAGGATTCGAATTTGGCAAAGCTCAGCAACAACAGAAAAAATATTGTCTAAACTAAAGCTTTCACTGACTACAGTACAAAATTGGCTTTTTTAACCACAGTTTCAAGTAGTTAGTGGATAGTTCATCGAGAGACTCAGACCCTGAAAGGCACTTTAAATACCAAGAATCTCTATTATCTATCAGTGTTTGATGCAGCAAAAACTCTGATTTCACCCTAGGAAGGGAGCCTTGGGTCTGACAGACATCTCTGGCAAAAACTGTAACCGTTTGTGCTGATGCCATTGCTGAAAAGCTGTCTTCCAACATTGTTAAGATCATAAGTTTCATGAACACAGATGTACAAAATGTGGAAAAGGAAACATACAAAAATATGTACTTTTAAATATGCAGATAATGGTTATGAGGAATCCTTAAAGATCAAAGGTAAAAGTCAGCTGGACCAGTTGTGCAGCACACTGAGTACAGGCTTCAGAGATCAGAAAGCAAGAAGTTGCACAACTAGAAGTTAAATTTGATTTATTCAGCAGCATCAGGCTGGGAGGGGCACAGCAGCTTCTCACTCTTTCACAATGGAGAATCTTCTGTATTCATCCTGCCTAATTACACAGTGACACTGGGAAATCACGGTATGAGGCCAGTAACTTCTCTAAATAATTGTCACTCAAAGACATTCTGCAATGCTTTTTGATTATTTCCAAAGCAAGCTATTCAAAGAGGGGAAACAGAGTTTCAAGAACAATTGTTTCATATACAATTGTCTATGACATTTTGTTTGCTTCTGCTTTGCCTTACACAAACAGCTCCAACACCTGTTGGCCTACAACAGCTCACGCGTGTTTCATTTATCTTTTTGGACCAGCCACCACAAGCCTGGCCCTCACATCAAAATGGAGATTATGAAAGCTGGATGGAGTTTGTACTTGGCTTGGTTGTTGTTAACAGAACCTTTTCTTTGTGAAAAGAAAAAAAAAAAAAAAAAGAGAGATGAATGCTTTAGTTTTAGCTTAGGTCTGAAGCACAAGAAGCTTATGGCCCTCTAGCTGGAAAGGGACTCAAGCACAAGAGCTGGCCCCACAATGCCAGTAATTCACTGGTGACAGAGAAGAGCAGAAGGTTGAGCGTCTTCGGACATGTGAGAAAATGCAGAACTGGGGAAAGGATATTGTGAGCCACTGAGGTACCAAAATCTACCAGCCACACATCAATTAAAATGAATCAACTAAGATTTTTCAATCTGTATGTTTTAGAGAGATACTCTGACCTTTCCAAACCTTTCAAGATTCACTTGTGTTTAAATAGTCTTATCTTCAGGATGATCGAACAAACACAAATGGAAGATCCTGGAAGGTCACCTGTGCATATGAACACTTGAATTTTTCAAAATCTGTCTTTGATATTAGAATCTCTCAGGCAGAAGTTTCAAGCTACACAAGAGTCAGTCATCCATAATCTAACAAACCAGTGACAGAAAACTTTCCATAGGATTGCATCGGATAGGCTTCGCAGCCCTGATTATGGCTACATGCAGAGTCCCTCACTCTTAACATTTCTGCGATATCAAAGAGTGGACTATCTCAACGTGTGTTAGTACATACAGCAACCACACTGCCAAGGCTGCTCTTCACGTTTGGTATAGCATCATAGAATATAATATTTTTTCAAACAAAAGCACTTGGGAGTTTTGTGAACCACCAGCTTATTCTGGCTGAGGTTACCATGCTACAAGCCTCTAATTTATTTCCTCTTCCTCTATCCACATTCCCATTTTCACCTCCCTTCATCTCACTCTTTTGAGCTATCCTGAAATGTCTCAGCAAAAATCAGTCTGGGCTTATTAAAAGCTTGTATGTGCATCATGCACTTTATATATATATATATATATATATATATGTATCTACACACACACAAATAATATACAGCACTTATAGATATATATATATGAATGCCAAGGATAGGCTAAAGAGGGGATAAAAAAAGTCTATCTATTTGAGTTTTTTTGTGTGTTCATTTGTTTTTGACAGAGATAACTCCACAGACAGGAAGAGAAATGAAACAGATTAAAAATACTCCTGCGTACATCCATTATGGGACATAACTTCCTGGCAGTCGAGCACTTCATCCATTGTCCACTCCTTGTACTATTCCTTGCCTTAATGACTGAAAATAATAACAATAAAAAACTTCAAGTATTCTGCTTTGGGGAAAAATCACACCAAAATGCACCTGCTTTACAGTCAGCTTCCTGTTTCCATCACTTCTATGAGCATCTGTGCACAAAGGTAGTGATCACAACTTATACCATTCATTCCCCAACAGAAAAAAATAAATAAAAAGAGAAACAAACAGCGCCAGAAATTCTGCTGTGTTTCAATACAGCAAAATATAGACAAAAAATACAGATGAAATACAGGAGTTCCTGGAGAGAAAGTGGAAAGTAGAAAGAAAAGCAGGTACCCAAGTATGTTACATTGTTCGCTCACGTCTAGAACAGATTCCCATCTACAAGAAGGTGAAAACAAGTCCTATACAGTTTCTAATTTTAAGACAAGTTTTAGTTTAAGCTATTTACTGTGTTTTAGCCTAACTATACCAAGCTAATAGACAGCATTTTGGGGGTAATTTTATTTTTCTTGCCTTTTTTTTTTTTATAATTAAAGTTGAGTATTATAGTAGAAATCAAAAAGAAAAAAGAAAGTGTGGAGTTTTCTTTTAATCTGACTTTAACGTTTTTGAAATATACAAATATTTTTAATTTTTTTTTTTCAATTTTCAGATAACTTCTAACAGAGGAAACATACCTGGACAAGAGTTTCTAACAACAAAACTACTTAGCAACAGATAACAGAAATATTTTTTTCTGTGTGTGTGTGTGTATATATATATGTACGTGCATGTGTTCGTGCATGTGTGTGAGACAGAAAGCAACAATCATGCAACAGTTACCCAAGTTACTTCCAATTTTAATTTCAAAGATATTTCTGTAAAAATATTTTGTCAACACCCAACTTTTCAAAAGATTTTATGAATGTAAAATTTTCAAAAGACTCTGTGCTGTTGACAGTGCCCTCTCACAAGAGTCCTTTTACCTGCCTAAAGCCAATCATAGTCCTTTAACTTAAAAAGTTATTAAGATCCCCAAAATGACACATCCCATACAGAGATAGAGCTGATTTTCCCATTATTTCATATAAGAGAATTCCCAATAAAAAAATAAAGCTCCCTGTGCATAGCTCTCTGGTGAAATACACTTACCAATTAACCTTCCTTCTCCAGCCAACAGCAATTTTAAATGACCTTGTAGCATATTACCCTAAGGTTTCTATGGGGCATTTATGTTTTTATGTTTCCATTCAAACATGGTAACAATAGGGAAACAAATCCCAACTTGAACACTTCTCATAATCTGGTCTATCCTCATGGGAACTTGGTGGTAAAAAGCTAATCCATTAAAAACTTCATTCCAGGCACTGTTGCTCACCTCTACTGATGCACCAGCACAATAAGACCCCAGGGAGCAGCCAGCCTGTAGATTCCCCAGGTATGAAAGAACACGGGGAATCACAGCAGCTCTGAAGCTGCTCTCAGATGTACCTGGATCCAAAGGCACACTCACACTGGCTCAGAAAAGGGGAGCCAAAATGACAACATAAACACAGACTTGATGTCTGGTCTCCTCACTGAAAAAAAAAATAAAAATAAAAAGCTTGGACGAACTAAAGAATTGGAAGATTTTGTGCCTTTTTTTTTTTTTTTAAATTAACTGTTTTTGTCAGTATCCTTCTAATTATTTTAGACAGCACCTGCTAGGGAGATTGCATTGAATTCATTTTTCTTTAGGGAAGAGAGATCTTGGGGCCCAGAAAGCCTGGCAACGTCCCTTTAATTTGCTTTCTCCGAGATCGGGCTCTGCACTGGTAGACTCAGGCATGACCATGGGAGTTAACATGAGGCTGGCCAGATGGTGCCTGTCCAAAGGTGTTGGCTTTGCAGACAACTGGAACTTCTCCTTGGGAATAAAGCAGTAGTACAGAAGAGCCAAGCTGCATTTCAATCAAGCACAAGCAGACAGACTATTAACAGAGATAATTACCTTCACGTTTTTCCCCCCCTCCCATTCCTTTCTCAAAATCAGTAGATGGAGATGCAGGAAGAAAGAAACAAAAGGCTGCCAGGGCTAAAAAGGAAGAGAAAAAGCAGAAAACAGAAAGCTAAACACTACTTATATGCTGATAGCATCTGAATATAGCCTCATTGCTGATTAAATACCTAGGTAACAAAGAAACAGCCTGAAATAATGAAAGCAGCTTAAAGACATCCTATATGTTCTACATTCATGAGACTGCTCTTGTGGTCTCATGACCACTATTGGGAAGTAGTTCACGAGTTAACAATGCAGCCTTGAACTGTAACAGCAACCACATTACAACCAGTTATCTCAACTAACTTCATGTTCCAGCACAGAAAACATTGCAGTGCAGACCAGACCTAAAGGTCAACTGGGAATGTGCAAATATACCATGTATCTAATGCACCTAATTTAGAATCAAAATCAGAAATCAGAATCAGAATTAATCAGAAAAAAAAAATATCCACCCAGCCACCTAATCACATCATAAGTTTAAAGAACATCTCCTCGGACAAAATGATGGTTAGGACAGTAACTAGTCCCTTGACTTGGGGTCCAAGTCCACTTCCCTTTTCTACCACAGCCTTTGCACTACAATGAAGTAGTCACACTTCCTTCTAGAGATCCTAATTGCAGGCTAACTTAGAGCAGTGTCTTCAGTCTACAGATCTCAAGGATCCTCAGGAGCAACCGTGATCGGAGCCACCAAAGAACTAAAAACCAATGTGCTGATAAACAGAGCAGAGAGGGTCAAAATAAGGACTGTCATGAACTTTACTCATTTGTGGGGGAAAAAAAAAAAGTGTTTTTTTTTCCACTAAAATATCTGGGGAAATAAATCTGCCCGAAAATACTGGTTTTCTGAAGAAAGCTCCCTTCCTGGACAACACTTCAGGATGCCCTCCAGCCACCCCACCGTCACCACTCCACAAGAGGTGCTAGCGCTTGAAGAGGCGATGGGCAAGTTCCATCAGACCTGTGGCCACTGAATGCCACAGTGTGCAAGCTCCCTTCCCACAGCTCCATGGCATGTTCATGGATGCCTGCGACGCTTTTATTGTGGTTAAGAAAACAGATCATCAAAATAGTCCCCAGTGAAGCATAGCTGTTCTTCCCAAGAACCAGAAAATGATTAACTGCTCTTAAACTCTGAAATAACTTCTGGAGCGACAGGCTCCTGCGCAAGGAAAGGTTCTTCAAAAACAGCCTGCTTTCTGGGAAAGCTGAAGCTTCCAGCAGATTACAGTGGCTCCGATGTGTTCCAAATTCATATTGTTCCCTGCTGTATCGTGTATTTAGGTTCCCACACGCAGAACCTAAACTCTCTAATCTAACTCTCCTAGTAACTTGGCAAACAATTTCATTTCACAGAGTCAGTACAAGAACTGACTCCAGATTTCTGTAAGCCCTAATTTGAAAGGATTTTTTTCCCTTGCTCTGTATTAGGCTAATAGAAACAGCTTTTTCAGAATCTTCGTCAAGAAACACAAACTCGAAGCAGCCTGATAGTCCCCACGTTTGTGCTTCTTAAAAAAATCTCTTTCATCTAGGAAATTAGAGGGCCTGTTTTCAGTTCTTGTTGCCTTTACTTGAGATTCTCAGACAAGATTCACACAGGGTAAACAATCTAATTCTTACTGCGGCGTTATGTCCAAAACTGTTATTAGCCAAAAGCGTTGTAGAGAATGTCCTAACACTGAACGCAGAAAACGTCTCCTGTAATGTCAAGTAAATCCTCTCTGTGCAGATGACCTACGAATAGTACCATTTGTGAAAAGCACAAAACCAGAAAATCAACTAGCATACTTTTGTATGCTGTCATGCCTTGACACTTTTCTCATCACATTATCCCCTTTTCCCATCTGTGTAATGTCAATCACAGTTATAAAAATTCAAACAGATATATAGATCCTCAGAGTCCACCTAGCAGAAAATTTGCATGACTGCATTAACTCCTAAGCTGCAAAGCTGCAATTTGTCTTCCTCCTTCCCAGCACTGACAAAGGGGCATGTCATATGTTCATTAATGCAGGACTTAATTTCATATAAATTCATCTGCTACCTTCCCTGCTTGCAAGTACACCTAATACACCGTGGGTCATAGCCTTTAAAAAGGAAAATTCAAGCATTAGAAAGAATTCACGTGGAGAAAACTATTAAATGAAAGACCTTGCAGCAAGGGTCTTTCTCCCTGTTGAGTTGTATTCCTCAGCTTTTGTCACTTGTATTTTTGTTTCCCCAACAGCACTTGAATAACAACCTGACTTAAAAAGCAGATTGAATACAGACAATCAAATGTGCATCTTTGTGTAATTGAAGTAATGCCCCCACGCTGCTTACTCATTCTATCAAATCATACATATAAGTAGCATAGCAACAGGTCAATTTATCCATCTTTGACATCTTGCAAATTACGAAATCATCAAATCACAGAATCACTCCTGTTAGAAGTGACCTCAGGAGCTCTTTAGTATGAGAACAGACCAACTTACTCAGAGCTTTATCCATGTAGGTCTTGAATACCTCTAGTAAGTCCCAAATCACTAGAGACTTCAGCAGATGGGTACCTTCATCGCAAACAGGAGAGTCTTTCCAGATCTTTCGTTTTCCTTGGGTTTGAAGCTGAACACCTGTAAGTTCAGCTAGTTCTGATGGCTCACCACAAGGAAGGTCACCTTCCTCCCATTTGCAGAACACTATACCTGTTCTCCAGCACAACACAATTCATTTTGCATATTTACAGAATAAAGAAAATTCCAGAAGAATGCAGGAAATTTTACAAGCAACCAATTAGATGACAGCACTACTTCCCTCTATTTTTGTTCTTTTTTTTTTTCTATATACAAACACAAAAATTGATATATTGTATCTGAAGTATTTAAAGAATAAAAATATTTACTCAGTTAAGCATTTCCCACTTCCAAGATCATGTATAAAATCTCATTTGATGAATAACTGTGCAAAACCCATAATATGACATTCCCCGATCTGAATGTTGGTGATTGCTATTTGAATCTCAAACTTTGCACGTCTACTTAGGGAAAATTCTCCAATCTTGCAAAGAGTCATAAGAAAGTAGAAAAAAGGCATGCTTGTCACACCTCTACTGATCTAGTACCCTCAGAATAATTTCTGGATAACATCAGTATAATTGTTCTATCCCTAACGAATTTCCATGGGTAAAATAGGCTGGAACAGGGCAACCTGCCTTGAGATGTAAACACGGAGTGAACCCCACAGCTTGCTCGCCCTTGGTCAGTCACATTTAATACTGAAGTTGCAACAGAGCAGACACCTCACACTTAGGCCACCAACCACAATCAAGACTACATAGAAGGTGAGATTTAATGCATGTCATTTTATACAAACGCGATTTCAAACCAGAACTAATTTCCAAAAGCCTAGGAAATAAGCAAAAATACAGATCTGTATTTTTGCAGCCTTTGCTTCAGACAATTTGTACTCTACTACCTCCCAACGATATTCAAGTGATCCTTATACTCTCTAGTCATGGTGACCCGATAGTGATCTGTGGAAACCAAGGTTTCATTACAAGTTCCTCCATCAGACTGTGAAACTGTTAACAAGCTCAGCTAGACAAGCAATGCAATTTTAGTGCATGTTATTCAAGGTATAGTTGTCATTTTAGTGACAAATGATCATGTGCAACTGAGCCTATATGTATATATCCATCCTTGTGATCATTTAGTAGACAACACTTAATTTAGATGGCATCACTTTCATACTTTGCTATTCTACTTGCATGACTAAAATCTACATAGGTCCTGGGCTTTTAGAACAGACCAGGTAAATCATTAAAAAGGTTCAAAGATCTAGTCTCAAATTGGAGACAATATTAAACAATCATTGGCTTAGGTTTTTTTTTTTTTTTTTTTTTTTAGCTAAAGCACGGAGTAGAAGCATTCTGCTTATCTGTTTGGATATCAGTTTCAACCTGTACAGGAATATCAATTACTCCCAAGGATAGCCCTCACTTCGTTGTTTCAAAACTGAAGAGTGATAACAGGGTATGTTGATTTTCTTATCTTTCTCACACACAAAAAAAAATACACTTTAAAATAAATACTAACCTTGCATAGACTATAGAGAAAAGGACATTTATTTACCAGAATATTTTGAAGGTATAAAAATTCAATTTAATAACAGGTATATTCAAGAACAAGGATTTAGAAAATACATTTAATTAGATGACAACATAGTAATTTATGCATATACTTCTATTGAATCTTTGCTAGACTCTATCCTTGTCACCAAATTAGATGGTGTCCCATGGTATGCATTATAAATGAGGCAGTTCATTTCATGAGGCTTATAACCAGTGACTGGAATTATAATCAAAATACATTAATGTCTTCTAATATTTACAACATTTTGGACCATGTTATGATCTCACAATAGTTTCACATGACAGTAACTCCCCTGACTTCTATGGGCTCTGGATTTATGCTGAAATAGGTTAGAACAGAGTCTTTAATTTTTCAAGAAATTTCATGGGAGAAATATGTTTTTAAGGTACAAATTAATGTCAGGTTAGTTGCATAAAGCATTCTCAAAAAAAAAAAAAAAAAAAAAAAACAGAAAATCTGCTTTTGAACTTGTTACCATCACCAAATAACAATTCTTTTTCAAACCACCTTCTGCAACACATGCACCAGTCCTAGTTCTCTCTGTCTCTCCTCAAAGTTTGTTTTATACATACATTTTTCTTGAGTCCCTCCACATCCTGCCTCCAAGAGCCTTGGCTCTAACCCGGCCTCTCAGAGTCTTCAGACTCCCTTCTACAGAGGCAAGGCCAAGCCTACTATGCAAAAACCATTGGGTTTAAGCAATGAGAGCAGGCATTTGGTATTCAGATAAAGACATAAAAGCAGAAAGTGTGGAACTTCTATTGCAACTATCCAACCCCAGAGCTTAAGGCAGTGATAAATAAACTTTGGGGTCTTAACAAACAGTGTTACAGGAACAGTAACAGGAGGCTTGCAACATCCTTAGCTGGATCAACAACTGAGCTGCCAGGTCAACACTGCTGGCCCCACACACAGAGCAGTTCACTTAGGCCTGCCTCACATCTGCTGAACTGAAAGCACTGCAAAAACGCTCTGGGCTTGACCAGGTAACTTCAACAACAACGTCCAGTCTCATTTGTTTACGGTCTCTAGCTGCTAGGCCACACTCTGTAACAGCTCTTCTAGGGCTGTGATTTTCTGCGTGTTTTTCTATGCTGACCAGAAAAGGAAATAAATCTCTGCAAACAGCATCCTATGAGGAGCCACCCAATAATGGGGATTAAGAAAAAGCCGAGGTATGTCACCCATTTAATTGACAGTGAATCATATAGTTTTAAGATTGCCAACAAAACTCACTATTGTGGAAACAGGAGGTAAAGTGTTCTTGTAACCACTGTACAGTTCTTTCACTTGATGGAATAAAAAGCAGCAGCACAAGCACTAAGAACAAAGTAGAGCTGAGCCATACGTACTCCAAGAAATTTGGAAATAAATCTAAACTACAACAAGTAGGGATATTTAAGCTTGTCTGGGGCACTGAAATATCACGTTAAAGCATTTAACTAGGCAAAAACATATTGGTTCTGTTTCCCTCCTTGTTCATAAAAGCATAAACCTAGAGTATTGCCACCGATGTCAGAGTTTCTGGGCAGCAGCGCCAAGATAGCACAAGAAAACAGCAAGTACCCCTGCCTTAACATGATTCTTCACCTCTTCCTGACTCAAAAACTGCAACTGAAGAGAAGAGGAACGGGGGGAACACGAGGCAGAAACCCACAATGACATCAATGTTTTATAATCAGAACATGAAGCGCAAGGCTGTGACTCAGCACAAAGACGCACGAGCAGTAAAAAGCATTCTTAGAATTGCTATAAAGGAAGAGATAACAAGACGGAAAAAGTAAAGGATGATAAGCCATAAGTCAACTGAATATGTGTTTCATACCTGGGAGATAAACGTTTCTACTATTAAAGAAGGCTTTGCGGTAAATTAATGGCCACTCAGCAACAGGGCAAATTTTTAAAAAAGAAAGCATCATAATTAAAATAAATATTGAAAACAAAAAAGCTTCTGAAAACAAAACAGAGAAAAAAAACATACAAGCTGTTAACCCATAAGTCAAATAGAACACTCCCTGCTTCAAGCCACAGATTTAGGGTGAAGAGGAAAAAAAAATAAAAGAAAAATAACACACATAACTCATGATTTTGTGGCTATAGCCATTTTAAAACTGAACACAACAGAGAACTTAAGAGGCTGTGGTCTTAGATGAAGACCTTCGCAGAAGAAACACAGGCATCCACCAGAGGGACAATGAGAAAAGAAAGAACATTCTATAGTGCAAAGGTGACAAGTTGCTGAGAGATCCTCTAAGAGGAAAGCCTTTTACAAGATGTGAAAGAAGCTGAAGGCCATGATACAGTCTTACCAAAATAAAGACAAATTGAAAGTGACTTCCTCAGAATATGGACCAATGAATGATAAATGAGGGAAAGGCTGTGGAGAAGTAAACTGGTACCTCTCACGGGACTTGAAACCTTGGACAGGGATGCTGAAGGACTACTTACACGAAAGGAAGGGTTTAATTATTTTTTGGCCAATATGTTTGGCAAAGCACAACCTCTGCGTTCTCCTTCAACTCCTTCCCTCCTCCTCCTCCAAACTCAAATTATTTACTTTAACCCATGTTGACATCTGTCAGTTGAATTCAAGACAATTTGAGCTAACTGGTAGAAGCTCAACGGGTATTCATGCTCAGAAGGACACTACCCTTTTCTATATGCCTCAGCAGACACAGTAAAATAGCAACTCACTCGGACACAGCCCTGTGCCACATGCAATAGGTGACCCTCTGTGTGCAGGGGGGTTGGGCTAGATGATCTAAAGGTCCCTTCCAACCTTAACCATTCTGCGATTCAGAAGTCTCCCATAAGCAAAACTGCAGTCAGTGAACTACCACTCACTGAGTGCAAGGGAGCTTCATTTTAACATGAGGGTTCAGCTTAACATGAGGGTATGACTTTTCTTAAGCATGCAGAAGAGTATAGCCGACATATACATTGCTGAGGAAAAGACAGGGTTGCACTGATAAATCGCTTTCATGATCATATTCAAAGACCTGCTACTCCAATGGAGGTATTTCACATAGAGTTTCTGCCACTTTCATAAGCATGTTCCTCACACACTAGTGTACTTGGGAGGAAGGGCAATAGCACTGACACGATTTGAGGTGTCAGGCTCAGAGCAGTTTCCAAGGTGGTGCAGACTGCAGAGGTCTTCTTCACCAGACCACTGATCTCCTCCACATAAAAGACAAAACAAGCCTGGCTTCTGTTTCCTACAGCCTTGGTAAAAATTATAAACAAATGGTATTTCTAGAAGTAGCATATCCCATGCATTCAGACCTCTCATCTCTCATATATTGTTACAGTTCCATGTTTTACTACAGTAATCAGAGTTTGGAATAACCAGAAGTAATGGAACATCTGAAAAATTCTATATTAAATACCATGCTGAGAGTTCTACTCTCTCCCTAGCATCTGGTTAACTTTCTCTGAAATAGCTAGCATAACACAGAAAGATGTGATTTCAAAAACCAAACTAACCTCCAGAATAGTTACAAAAAGCAAATATTCTTAATGCTCATCACCAGACAAGGAAAAAGAAAGAAAAAAAAAAAAAAAGACAAAAATTCCAGTACCTGTCTTTTTGAGTCTATGTATATGACTTACAGAATGAGGAGGTATTTCATGCATCAGAACATTATTATTAGGAAAGACTATTTTTTAGAACCACAATAAAAAACAAACAAAAAAAAACCCAAAAAAACCCAACATAATAGTTTCAAAACTGGAAGAACAACATGTCCTCCCCGTAAAATATTTCCAGTAGGCAATAGACAACACTGTGGTTCAATGTTTTTCTTTTTTTTTTTTTTTTTTTTAAATCAAGTTTTTGAAAACAGTATCCTGTGAAGTTTGTTACTTACATCTTTTTTCATTTCTTTCAGTGCTGGAATAACCAAAATGTTGTATTTTTCATTTTTTAAAATGCTTGTTAGGCTGCTGCTACAGTACTACAAACTCCTGTTAGCACTTAAAGCTCTAAACTGTGTGATTTTTTTACACAGCTGCTGCTCTTATAAACCACCTGCTTGAACAGAACCTCTGCTGGGATAACAAAAGCAAAATTTATCCTCAAAAAAGTACTATAGATTAAAACAGAACTCATTTAAAAAAGCAAACAAAGACAGGAAAACACAAAGGTACTTAAAACATCAGTTTGTCCTTCCTTGTGTTTGGTGATCTGAGTTACCCAGATTTTTTTAATGAGGATTAATGACCAGCTGGGATTAATGGCCCTCAGCTGCACCTCAGGCCATTAACTCCTCCTTAACAGTTATTAATCTGGAGGAAATGTTCTATACCTCTCTCTTTATTGCTTAAACATAAGTAGCAAGGGATGATCAACCTGTGAAGATCTTGGCATAGTGTGAATATTCTGATTTCTTCCTCTTCACGTGCATCTCTGTGCTATAGGTCAAGCTATTTAGATATCACCATGTCAAGGTCACAAAGGGAACAAGAAGTACATATAAACAGAAAGCAAATAAATAATTGCCTTGTGACTGCTTTTCATATTTTTCCTTTACAATAAGTAAGTGGTATTTATAGCTTGTATGTTTTGTGGAATTATACCAATCTGTTTGTAATCCCACTGTTATTAGACTCCTGGGGGCTCTTTCCTTTGTAGTTTGGGAACATATAATGGGGCTGGCATCCTTATTAGTGCTGTTTCAAACACCAGAAAGTACCAAGCAGATGTCTGAGAAGGATAAGGACCACAGTCATCCTCGTACACCATGCCCAAGTTTCAGAGGCACGGGGAATCCCAGGCTGGAACAGCTATGTGCTCTTCCCTGGTTAAGAGCAGAACTCAAAGGAGGGTCAGTCCACCCCGGGCCCTCAGTCTCCCCACGCAGGGAAGCAGCTGGTTAAGTCCAGCCTCAAACCTGCATGTTGGCAGAGCACGATCAGAGAGTCTGTGCACTGGGGTTAACATTATAGCAAGGACACAACCTTGATGCTTAATTTTGTTGTAGCAAAAGACTGCAACAGACCAGAACATACCCCACTACAAGTAATATTCTTTGGTTCGTATCTGCTGCGAGTTCCCCTGCTTTGAAACATGACATACAAGTACATTAAGCACTCTGAAGATTATCTAGCTTGACTGTATCTTCAGCGAGAAACTCTCCCTTCTCCTGCAGTGTCATTTTTTTTATCATGGTCTCACAGCAGGAGCAGAAACGGATTACTTTTCTATTTCATTCTCTCCCTTTCCAGTATATTAGAATTGCTCAGGTCACGAGGCTTGTGGGGCACTGACATTTTTTTAAGTGGATCAATAAATTATGTCCTCATGTCCTTGTGAAAACTCTTACAGGTAAGAGCCATCCTAACTTACATCCCATGAAAAATCCCATTTATTTCAATAGAAACGTCTTTGTGAATACTTACAGAACTGGGGTTGTTAGGGGACAGTAAATCACTCCCCATAGAGGTTCTATTCCAAGAGAATAAGTGATTATTTCAACCCAAAATATAGACCCTTGGAGGTCACATTTACCAATGATGCATTATGATAAAAAATAAATTAATTACATTGTTTTATTTGTTTACAAATTATAAGTTACAAGGGTGTTGTGCCATCCTACTTAAATAAATCTGTAATCATGCACAACACTTCTGTGCTCCTTCCTCTGATAATGTCATATTTTTCTTATTTACAGGCTGGATACCTTTTTATCATTCAAGGCAGTAACAATCACCATTTAGAAGTTTAGATTTAAATTCATCATTTGCTCAATGAAAGTTCTCCAAAGACCAAGGTGCTGTCAAACTTATCAGAAATGTCAAGAAAGGGGTTTTAAACAGAGGGAGACTATTTAATTTCGTAACAGCTTGTTTAGGTCCTTATGCCCTTTCAGTTGTAACAGTATTTTCAGCAACCTACATTTGCTTTGGATCAGGCTCTTAGTCAGAATGGAAGCTCACGATAATAATAGGAATGTTCAGACTGATACTGATGGGCTTCGACTTGGCCATTATAAAAGCCATTTACAATGAACGAAAAAAAAATCCATACTCTGCTATATGCACTACCTCTATACACAGAATAATTAAGCTAGAGTGGCTTGTTGACTCACTAGACTCTGAGAAACAAACCTGTTTTTACCATTTGTGCAGCCCCCTGATGTCTTGGCAAACGTTTTCTAAAATAAAGTAAAATTCTTTTTAAACTTGAAAATCCACCACGGATTTTCATGCTTTTTATTTCAAGAAAAACGTGGGACCACTCTTCCTCCTACACTGTTTTCTTTTAACCTGACACACTAGCTAATCCTGATAAAATTCCTTTCCATCAACTACTCATGTTTTACAGAACTTTTTTCTCTAATTAACTGAATCACATACATCATGGTTACATTTATTAAACTCTGTTAATTATTAGGTGCATTCTCGCACATAAGATTTTAAAGATTTGTTTAATGTCACATCTATATATAGTAAACAATTAAATCGTTACATTCATTAAAGTTACTCATTTAACTCCTGACAGTAGGAGATGGAAGTATGAATAGATGTTTCAGATCACTTGAATGCCAAAAGCATACGTTAAAAGCAGCAACAAGTGTTTGTTTTTTTAAAGATCTCTTCTGAAATGCATTGGACTTAAAATGCCAGATTTTGAATCTTGCTGTTTCTACGCAGTAGATTTACAGGATACAGGAGATTGCAGCCTGTTCTTGCCTCTCAGAATGGGGGCTTTTCAAGTAGTTATATCCACCATAACTTTCTTTTTTTTTTTTTTTTTTTTTAACATATGCTTCAGCTGAAAAGGTCACCAGAATGGCCTTCTGTTTAGATTGAAAGCCTTCCTTGGTGCATGTTATTTAACAATGGCTCACAGTGGTCTCTTCTGCCCCTAAATGCTATAAATGTGTTGCTAAATGTTTTACTAAAACCGTGTTATTTAGTGAAAACTATAAGATAAGCAAACTCATTCTCATGTCACAATTATAATGATTATACACTGAGTGAATTGTTCATGCAAATGACTACAAAATCCGTAATAGATGGAAATCATGAAGTCACTGCATACAGTCTTTCAAAAACCTGTGGAGAAAGGGGTTCTTGGTTACTAGTACCCATAATTGACCAAATAGCCAACATACCAGTTTGAGACAGCAGCTAAGGGAGAACAAGCGCTAGGAGATAATAAGACTTATTTGAGTCCAGATCAAGCAATGGACATAAGGGGCAATTCAGCCCACCTGAAAATCTTTGGATGACGCTATGTTTATGTGAGAATGTTTTTGAACTCTCAGTTCCAGCTGCAGTTTCATCCCATGTTCCAGCAGGGTCAAAACCAGGCATGCACCATCTCCTCTTCCCTCTCTGCCCTCATTGCTACAAAAAGGGAGCCCAACCTGCTGGCCAGAGAAGAGTCAAAACACTCAGCAACTGAATCCCTGATGTGGACAAATCAGTCCTATGACACCTGCCACAAAGTGCCCACGCAGAAGTCAGTTATATGCAGCGCCTCCCCTAAAAAAGCAGCCTATACTTAATGCATTTCTAAACTGGACCCCACATCTAAATGCTTAAAATTGTCTAAGATTAGCCCTTTCCTAAATTGTTACTTCATTAATGTAGTGGCTTATTAATAGAAGAGGGGAAGACCTTTTCACCATCAATCCTCTGAATTCACAACTTCTGTTCTAATGATTCTCAGTCATTAGGCAGATGATAGTGACAAGACTGAACAAAAAACATCAGTAATATAAAGCAACACTACAAACACTTTCAACTACAAAACTCACATGCATTTTGACACTATAAATATGGATCTTACATACAATTCTTTAGAACGAACTTGTATTTTGAACATAAACTTGCTTTGCCTTACTCATGAGGAGAAGGAAGAATAATCAAATTTGACTGAGGGTTTTCTCTGCTATAATTTAGTGGTAAAACTGGCAGAATGCCTAACCACGTCAAAAAAAGGATACATTTGAAATGCTGCAACTATAAAATAACAAGGAAGCTTTTAGCCACATTCATGTAGTGGAGACAACAAAAATGTTTACTTGTAGTGTGGTTCGCATATGAAAAGCTTAACAGGAAAATACATTTTAAAGTTGTGAAATTGTCTTACTTGATGTGTAAATATTTTCCGTAAATAAAGGCGGATTTGAGATTCGCATAGCATCCGTATATTTCTGAAACTAAGTGCAATGCATGGCATTTTTCAGGGGCTTTCTTAGCCTGCTACCCAGGCTAGCGCCCTTGTTCGCGTTGGCTCCCAGCCTGGTGAAGATGGCGCCGGTGGTTCCAGCCGGCCTAGCGCGGCCTCCAG
This sequence comes from Nothoprocta perdicaria, assembly GCF_003342845.1. Classification (NCBI taxonomy): domain Eukaryota; kingdom Metazoa; phylum Chordata; class Aves; order Tinamiformes; family Tinamidae; genus Nothoprocta; species Nothoprocta perdicaria. The sequence goes on from NW_020455721.1 coordinate 3,247,065, forward strand.
GGAAGGCGTTGGGAGGCGCAGCGGGCCGGCTCTTCTGCTCAGGGCCTCTCATCACAAGCTACGGCAAAATAAAACTGATGCCCACGGCTGCAACTAGGAATGGGGACTTTCCCTGGCCTGTGCCCGGGGAAGCTTGGGAAAATCGGGGGGACTTATCCAGGGATGCTGAGCAGTTCGAACATCTGAGTTCATTTCCTCGAGTTGTTTTCTTTTCTGGCGCTTTCTTCACTGAGTGTGTCGCCGGGACAGAAAAGTCTGCTTACGTTCTCGAAGATTTGGAGCCTGCTTGTAAATTATGTGCCAGAGAGGGGCAAAGAGGTCTTAATATAAATGAAATGTCAGAGCTTTTTAAAGTTCTGATGGACGTTAATGGGAGCTTGTTTTTATTATTTTTGTTATTTTGGGACATCCGTCCCTTTTCAAAACCAAAACCAAACAGAACCTCCTTACAAAGATCAGCTAACAATGCCAAGCCATTTTCCCAGGGACAGACGGCTGCTACCACAAACACTTCTGCATCGTGAGGCTGTTCCCTTCTGGGGCCACCTTTGTGGAAAAGCTGACACCTTCTACCGAGTTTCAAAGGACTTTCAAAAGTTGTGGCAAACAATGAATGTCTTTCACCGAGGACTCAAGGCAGACTAATGCATTTACTCCTCCAGTGGCTCAAATTCACAAGTTCATAGAGAACTGAACACTGTTTGTCAAGCAATCTGTAAGAGGACACCTATCTTCTTTGAAAGCCAGATAGCATCAAAACTCAGCTGAAGAACAGAATAGTTTATACTCAGGCATAAGGCAACGTGATGACTTCCCGCATCTCAGATCATAATTATGGAACTGGAAACCTTCCCTTATCTGTTTTTAAAATGGAGAAGTTTATTAATACGAATATCTGTTTGGCATGCTTGTGTATTTCAGAAAGACTCACTCCAAATTACCTTCAGAGTACAAATTATTTCTCTGTTGTTAAATAGTTCTGAAAAAAAAATGGAAGTGATAAATACAGTAAAATTTATGGGTACATATGGATTTTGCAATCTAGTTAATGAAATCAATGACTTTACATTCAAATCAAAATATACTTTTGGGGATGGCAGCACAGCTAGCTTTCAATAGTGCTTTCAATAGTACTTTCAACAATAGTGCTTTCAATAGTGTTGTTCTACCATTTTTACAGCTTTTTTTTTTTTTTTTGGACTAACACGCTCAAGGAACAGCATGATTCACACACAACTACAAATCTAAACCGTGTTTATAATTAAGGCTTGATCTCACTCCAAAGGCACGATCAGAAGCATTCTGCATCACAGACCCTATTTTTAAAGCCCATACACAAGGCAGTACTGGACTCTGATAGCGTACCTTTGAAATTTAGGCAAGGACCTGCTACATACACCTCTCAAAATCTCTCCTCAGCATCAAAGAAAGGAATGGTTCCATTTGGGATACAGATGAAAAATGCAGTAAATAGCATTGATTAGAAATTTAAAATGGCCTTTAAGATTCCCACAGTAATTTTATAAAAACACATAGTGTACACAATAAACATGCTTATGGGGTGGGGCATAACCCCTTCGGCAGCTGCAGATTAGCAAAAGGAGAAACAACCACCTGAACAAAATATCCTGGCTCTCAAGTGCAGATCTGCATCAGTCCAAACAAAGATTGTTTTGTTATTAATCACAGAGTAAGTGAATCTAAAATGAAGCAGATTTCTTTTAGATATCATACGCATTGAAACAGCAGTCATTTTTTTAAATGACATTATTTCTTTTGATACTATGCAGAATGCTGCCATTTCTAAATGGTGGTTTTCTAAAAACATAACCATTAGGATAGTTGTTACATATTTAATTTCATGCTCCACTCAGCATAAAGCAGTTGAGAGGCTGCCAGCCAGAGCAAATTAAGTAACCCGTTAGATAATTTCCTGCTTAATTGAAAGCAGGTAGTTTTTAAAAGTAATAATTGATTTTATTTCTAATGAGTGTGTAGCTATTTCTTGCTTTTTTTTACTCATGTTATTAAACAAGATTGCACTAAATCTCTGTACACAGATTAATAGCAGCCACAAATGGAAAAGAACTGCAAAACACTATTTACAGAATCACAGAATAGTTGAGGTTGGAAGGGACCTCTAGAGATCATCTAGTCCAACCCCCCTGCTCCAGCAGGGACACCCAGAGCATGTGGCACAGGGTGGCATCCAGGCGGGTTTGGAAGATCTCCAGAGAAGGAGACTCCACAGCCTCCCTGGGCAGCCTGTTCCAGGGCTCTGGCACCCTCACAGTAGAAAAGTTCTTCCTCACATGCAGATGGAACTGCCTGTGTTTCAACTTATATGCATTGCCCCTTGTCACTGGCCACCACCGAGAAGAGTTTGGCCCCTTTCTCCCTACATTCTTCCCTCAGGTACTTAAACATGTTGATCAGATCTCTTCTCAGTCTTCTCTCCTCTAGGCTAAAACAGAGACCCAGCTCGCTCAGTCTTTCCTCATACAATAGGTACTCCAGTCCCTTAATCATCTTTGTCACTCTCCGCTGGACCCTCTCGAGAGGGTCCCTCTTATACTGGGGAGCCCAGAACTGCCCCCAATACTCCAGGTGCGGCCTCACCAGAGCTGAGTAGAGGGGCAGGATCCCCTCCCTTGACCTGCTGGCAACATCCTCCTGATGCAGCCAGGATTCCATTGGCCTTCTTGGCCACGAGAGCACACTGCTGACTCATGGTTAACTTGGTGTCAACCAGGATTCCCAGGTCCCTCTCTGTGGAGCTGCTCTCCAGCACGTCGACCCCTAATCTGTACTGATGCCTGGCGTTATTCCTCCCCAGGTGCAGGACGCTGCACTTGTCCTTGTTGAACCTCATGAGGTTCCTCTCTGCCCAACTCACCAGCCTGTCCAGGTCCCTCTGGATGGCAGCACAGTCCTCTGGAGTGTCGGCCACTCCACCCAGCTTGGTGTCATCTGCAGACTTGCTCGGGGTGCGCTCCATGCCCTCGTCCAGGTCATTGATGAACAAATTGAACAACACCGGGCCCAGTACTGACCCCTGGGGGACACCACTGGCCACAGGCCTCCAACTGGACTCAGCCCCATTTATTACCACCCTCTGAGCTCTGCCATCCAGCCAGTTCTCAATCCACCTCCCTGTCCACTAATCCAACCCACACTCCCAGAGCTTCCCTATGAGGATATTATGGGAGACGGTGTCAAAAGCCTTGCTGAAATCAAGGTAGACAACATCTACATCTCTCCCCTCATCCAACTGGCCAGTTGTCCCTTCATAGAAGGCTATTAGATTCGTCAGACATGACTTCCCTTGGTGAATCCATGCTGACTACTCCTGATCACCTCCTTCTCCTTCACATGCGTAGAGATGCTCTCTAGGATGAGCTGCTCCATCACCTTACCAGGGATGGAGATGAGGCTGACCGGCCTGTAGTTGCCCGGCTCCTCCCTCTTGCCCTTATTGAAGGCTGCAGTGACGCTGCCTCTCTTCCAGTCCTCCGTGACACCTCCCCTGCTCTCCATGGCCTCTTGAAGATGATAGAGAGTGGCTGAGCAACAACCCCCGCCAGTTGCCTCAGCACTCTTGGCTACTTTAGGTTCCAGTTGCAATAAAATTCCTTTGCTATACTGCTTTATAAAGATCTGGGGAATGCTGTCTCAATATACACCCTCGGCTTCAAGATGTCATCCAGGTCAACTGTTCTTACCTTCATGCTCTTCAGGGACAAGAAATGAGCCGGCAATCTCAACTTAGTTCAAAGCAAAGGAACATCAATCATCTTGCTAGACAATAACTGACCTCAGCAGAAAAACTGGTCCGGAATCACTACTGTCCTTTTACTTTTAGAAACAGTCACTCAGAAGGGAAGCTGTAACACCTAAGAATGCTAGAAAAGCCTCTAACTGACAGTTTTAGGAGATTTGGTGAAAGAAAGGACTTCATTCTCCAGACTGTCAAAACACCCATCACAAGCAGTTAATTCACTTGAAAACTATATTTCAAAACAAAAGAATAATTGTTCTATTAAATTCCTAAAACAAAATATTACATCTTCTGATCTAAAGAAAAAAATGACTGTCCATCTTTTTTACACATTTCTTTGAAAATTAATAAAAAAGAAAAGCACATTCTACACATGTAGAAAGTATTCTTGAAGGCTTTGTTTTATAATCGAATGTTTTGACAAGTGAATATAAGAACTAGTCAAATTTCAATCTGACTCATTTTAGACTCTATGCTCAGAACTGCTGAACACCCAAGTCTGCCTCACTTTCGCAGGTGCATATATATAATATACATACATCTATATATAAAAAGAAGCAATTCTCTGAAGTAAGTGGTGCAAAACAACCTAGAGCCCAAGATCAGTATATCATCTTTATATAAATCAAAATTGTGACTTTATATATATAGATATATATATATATAGTAAATTTATAACCACCACAACTTGTTAAGATAAATCTGCCACTGAAAAATCTGGGGAAAAAAAAAGAAAAAAAGGATGGGTTCAGGCTGGCAGGCATTTCTCATCCTGCTGTTATGTCCCTCTGCTGTGCGACAATTAAGTTTTGCACCATTTAGACCAAGCAAAAGAGTTGTGCTGCCTGTCAGTAGCTTGATTTATGCATTATTGCAAGTATCAAGAACAGTTCTAAGTCTTTAAATATTGTGTTTAGTATACAAATTCTTCTGAATTTGCAGTTTTACATGTAAGTATTTGAATTAAAAGCCTCTATCTTCACACACACACAAAAAAAAAATGCAATTTCTTATGCAAAGAATCATTAGATTCAGGGATATCTACTTTATGCTAGGAAAGTTCAGTGACTGGCATTTGCAGATATGCCAAATGACAAAAGATTTCTTTTTTTTTTTTTTTTTGGTTATGTATTCTGACAAAATAAATCACTACAGCATTTAATAATTGTAACAGAAATAGCAGCATTCTCTTCTGAAAATCATGGTAGCTAACTGTAATGAATTCTCTTTTTATTCAAAGGTCAGCCGAACAGTCCTTGAAGTTTGCCTATCCGTGCACAATAGCGCTAAATGATGCCTGAATTCTTGACAATGCTGCTCCCTTTCTTCACATACATTTATATGTGCACAAATACAGCTTAGGCTTACGTACTTGCAGCGACCTTTGTATGTTACCTCCACATGTACGAGTAGGCTATAGAATGGTTGAGGAGCAGGAGGTTAATGAAATGGAAAAAGGCATTTTTTTTCCAAAGACAAAAAAAAAAAAAAATCAAAAAGCCACAGTATTCACCCCAAGAAAGCACCTGGAGAACATCATGTCACCATGTATTGCTTCTGTATTACAATCATCACAGCGGGAATAATAGCTCTAAAACTTCTTGAACTCTTCAACTTCTCTTACCCCAGTATTTAGGAAGCTAGATGCTGTTGTCACTATCAGTTCAGCTTTTCAGATCAAAGAGTACAAGAAATGAAACTCAAAATACAAGAATATTGCAGAAGCTGGGATTAAGTAGTACTTCTCTCATGCAACACATGTCATATTTGCTGTATTAGTTTCTTTTAGTTTGGCAGCAGGATAATGGTTAACTTGTAATTTCCCTTTCCAACATCAATAGCAGTCTCTTCAGAAAAAAAAGACCATTAGAACTGAAAGTTCAAGGAGAATGACTATTGAAACTGCCAATGGTGAGTCTCTCCTTCTCAAGTTTTAAGTTAGTGTCATTTCCAGAGCAAATTTATATAAGGAGTTTTGGAAAGAAGACATAAAGAGAGGAAAAAGTAGAAATAAGATGTGAATATGTGAAAATTCTAGGTGGTGAGTGAGAAGTGTTTTGCTTAGTGATACCCAAGTTGGTATTTTATGAATGGACGCTCTAGTAAAAAGTGTGATGTTCTGAAAGACACTTGTATATGATGCTCTTTCAAGATTTAAATTATGAATTTAGATTCAATGATTTGGGCTTGTTGGAGCAGTGAACAAAAGCCAGCCAGTGTTAAAAAGGATCCATACTTTCACATATGACTGTGCTTTGATTATTTCTATACATAACAATATACGTAAATGAGCCATGTAAATATACTCTAATTATGTTTAAACTCTGCAAACTGAAAGAATGAGAAGAAAGCATAAATGCTTGGTTTACTTCTGGTATCTTCACCAGTCCTCCCACTATAGATGAAAATGGAAGTTTTGCTACATGTTACAGGATGAAGAAGGACTTTACCACGCAAAGCTGAAGAAAGTGCAACCATTTCTGACCTTCTGAACTAAGGGCTCTGCTTTTTAAACTATTCCCAGTTGATCCCACCTTACAGGTTCTTGGGAGTTTACCACTAAACCTGAGCTAAGAGTTCATGGCTCATAAATCTGTAAATATCATCTTCTGAGAAAATTTAACTTTTCAATGACTTTTTGTCAGTGCTTAACTGCAGCTATTTTCCCACAAGACTTAGAAGGAAAAGAAGTCATTAAAGATGACAAATTTATAACTACAGATTAAGATATAATAAATCATAATCATGCAGAGTAGGAACTGATATTCAAAACATGTTCATAATTACTAAGAAAAGGTTAGCTGATAAAAATTACATGGATGAGCACAACATGATTTGCTTTATGGAGTACAGACAATAGTGCATAGCTAAAGAGGTTAAATGTTTGGGGGAAATCAGAGAGAAATGGCATAAACTGGTGTCCTTCGGAAGGATGTTTATGTATGCGCAAACACATCCTAATTCTGAGTTAGAGCTTTGCATTTTCAGGCTGCAGTTAATTTGGTACTAAGAAGATTGGCATATAACAGGAAGACTTTCTAGAGATGAGTGTAGTTCTAAGCTTATCCTATTCCCAGTATCTCAACAAGAATTCTACTAGTGGCTTAAATAAGAATGTTAATTCCTTATGTCCTAGCGGCAAAGAAGGATCTTACCTACATCAAATACAGAAGGTGAAGAGAGCAACCTGGTCACATGGAGAAAGATATCCTTAACAAACCAACATTAACCCAAGTCCTGGGAAAGAGAAGCATCTTCTGCTCTTGTGCCAGTTTTAAGGATCTAGCTTGGAGACGTCTGCACTATCTGCTACAGCAGAAGCTGAGATGCCATATAATGCTTAGCTTATCTTCTTCTGAAGTTCATAGTTCTCACCAGATGACACAAGGGGTCACCTAGACATTCCTATCACAGTTCCCCTTGTTAAATGCAGATGGAGTTGGATGGTACTATTGATCTTCCACAGAAACTGTGGGCAGATCAACAAACAAATTGGACAAAAATGTTAAACACGGTTTTTAGTCTAATAGCTAGAAAGTTTAAATGAGCTCAACTTTAATTTTAGAATTTAGCTTCAGAAAGCTAAAAACTTTCTGAAAACCAGGAGCAAGCTCCACATGAAGGCTCTGATCCTGCAAGTTGGTTGTTGCCTAAGGAAATATTTAAGGATAAATCAACTGAAAATTAAGGGCTCTGAGTAGACCTCATTAGTGAATGGTTAGTAATTTCAGACTATCTGCTTTAACCTCCTGTACAGATGTATTCCCCACAGATAAAGAGAAAAGTCTCAGGGCAAGTTTCATGACCAGTGGAAGAACAGATTGGAGAAGACACCAAGTCCAGCAGAGTATTTATCAGGGAATAAAGTATCCACCTCAGTTTTCACTTTACTACTTTAAACCTGTACTGGCAGGATGATTCCCTGAAAAAAAAAAAAAAAAAAGTGCCTTGTAGCTTGGTCAAACAAGGCTAAAAAAAAATCTGAATATTAGATCCCTACGGATTTAAAGAGAAGTTCCTCTCTTCCCTGACAGAGTAGCAAAAATGTCCACAAAAACATGTGCAAACAAAAATCCCTAAGGGATAAATGCACCGTGTTAGCTTGATTCTGAATATATTTTTATATATATATAAATACATATATATATATTCTCCATACACATCCCCTCTGTATTGAGACATAAAGAGATATAAACAAGATGACATCTCTTTCCTCTCTGAATGAGGTAATTACACGTTATTTACCAAATACCAGAGACAAAGAAGTTTTACGCCTGCCCACAGCAGCCAGACAGTCATGAACGGCTCATGTCACACATGGACACGCACAGTCCCGCAGTTCTCCGAGGGAGAGGTGGGAGCTCCAGCCCAGAAGTGGATGTAGAGTCACACAAAGCCCTTCTTTGATACCTGCTGCACTTTGATCTTCACATCCACTTAGCCTGCTGAAGCAGTTTTCAGGTATGGATTGAAATACGACTAGGCTAAAGCAAGATTTCAGGTTCACAGAACATTCAAGGTTGGAAGGGACCTCTAGAGATCATCTAGTCAACCTTCCTGCTCAAGCAGGCACACCTAGAGCATGTGGCACAGGGTGGCATCCAGGCGGGTTTGGAAGACCTCCAGAGTAGGAGACTCCACAACCTCCCTGGGCAGCCTGTTCCACTGCTCTGTCACCCTAACAGTAAAGAAGTTCCTCCTCACCTGGAGACGGAACTTCCTGTGCTCCAGCTTATGCCCATTGCCGCTTGTCCTATCGCTGGCCACCAATAAGCGCTTGTCCCCTTCTTCCCTGCATTCTCCCTTCATGAACTTATACATGTTAATCATATTCCCTCTCAGCCTTCTCTTCTCCAGAGAAAACAGGCCCAACTCACTCAGTCTCTCCTCAGGTTTTCTGCAAGAACCACATTTATGAGTCGCACAAGGAAGAGCCAGTCTGTAAGAGGTTCAGAACAGGACATGCGACTCAAGGTACTGTGACCTTGTCAGGCAAAAAAGGTGTGTGTGAAGAATGGACGCATGTTACAGAGAAAGGTCAGGACACACACTCCTACCTCTGCCCCCTGAAATACTCCAGAATTCACAGCCACATCATTCTAGACTTAATCTCTCCAGATTTCAGCAGCAAGGCAGCTTTACTGAGCACTGAATTACTGCACTGTAAGTGGAGTACTCTTTCCTTCACAGACAACAACATGTTCATTGCAGCATACAAATATCCACCCTAACCTAGGTGTGAAAGGCGCCCTTCCTCTCCCACAGGAAAAAGGGAGGCCTGGCCGTGTAACCAAACAGACTTCCCAGCCTAAGCCCAGAGCTGAAGCCACGAGGCAGCCAGAAGTACTGTTGAATTTACCACAACCAGCAGCCTGACTGATGGAAAACACGAGCCTCCCATTCAACAACATGAGTAAGATGAACGTTGATAATTAACAAAACATGTTAAAATCAATGCAAATACTTTTTTTACTTTATTAATTATGAAAATATAAAGGGCAACTGTGAGGTCAAATTTGTTTTACAACTTACTCGTTCTTTTGCCTTAAACCAATACAAACTTTTTTTTATTATTCTCCTCTGGAAAATAGCTTTACATAAACAGAATGATGCTGTCGAACTACTGTTAACACTGTTACAGTGGGCAGTAAGCACTTTAAGGATATAATGCTTAGTTTCCTTTTGCTGTTCATCCTGGGAATAATCACATTATTAAGTAATGGGATTTTCCTACAAATTAATTCAATTTTAGTATATTATTAGCAATAATTTATATACACAAACACATACACCACACAAAAAAAAAATTAATTAGCACAGAGGCTTTCCTTTGCAATCTTTATTCATAGAGTTAATACAGGTCACAAGGCTAGTGTGAACTTTCTCCTGATCACCCAGCCTGCTCACGGGGCAGTTCTAGAGCTGCAAGGACATTTAATAAAAATGTGCGGGTTTTCATTTCTTCCTTCAGTCTAAAGGCAGTAATGGGCTTCTCAGCCCTGGGGCCTCCCTTCCTGCCCTCACCTCCAAAACAGTGGAGAGAGACCTGAAATCCAGCCTGGACAGCGATGGGCATTACCTTCTCCCTACCCCTGGAATCTGCATACCAAGCCATGTCCATAGAGATTACGTGGAGTCAATACGAGAGCCGTGCGATTGTCGCGCTGCTTACAACGATCCCAAAGCAGCAAGTGCCCAATTCCTGTTGCATGCTGAAAAGTCTGATACAAACACATTTTGAGTGTGCAATGGTAGGAAACTCTGCCCTGACACTGTTCAGCCTCCCCTGCAAAAGGGCAGATCCGGCACCGGCCTGGAGGTATCAGAGGTTCAGACTGATTCCCCATGGTCGGTCACCCTGCCGAGGCTTCCCCTTCCACGCCACAGCACAGGCTGCCAGCACCAGCATCCCGTTAGCTCCCCTACATCCCATTAGCTCCCCTACATCCCGTTAGCTCCCCTACCTCCTTCCATGGGCGCAGAGGGTTTGTGATCATCTAACCCTGCACAAATGAAGGGCAGTTTTTCACTTATTGGCACCACTTGCCCACACAGGGCCAAACAAAATCAAACTGGTTCAGAACAAGGCAGCTTGTTTGAATAAATTCCAGTTACCATGAGACGTGAAGCGCCCATAATGCAAACATTCAAGGATGAAAAGAAATATCTAACTCAGCTGTCACCAGCATATCCAGGCAAGCACTTTCCACTACTGATAAAGAAAGTGGAAGACTGCTCACAAATCGGTAACAGTTTCTGGAACATTAAAATCTTTTAATGTAATGATTTAATTTTATAGCAAGGATCCTTTCCTTTTTGGACAGAGCACAGTCTATGCACAAGCAAACACTATGCTTCCCATATTTCTTTATCACGCTGCTGCCACCATTATAAAATATGGACAGGCTTGTTTTGGAAAATGGGAATTGTTTGTGTTTCTGATGGATGAGAAAAGCATAAAAAGCTTTGAACTTGTCTCATAGGCATCTTGGCCCATAGCACTTCACCAAAAGAAGTCCTCCAAGTTCAAGACTGACTGCCAAGGCTGCATACATGACATTTGCTATTTCAGCTCCTAAGGGAGGGCCCAGATAAGATCCTTATGGGTGAGGAATAAGGCTGAACAATCTCTAGCCAAATATCCCAGAGAATGTTTCAGGCTTTATTTTTTGGAAGAACTGACAGTGGCCCTGATCCAGCAAAGCTCTAAAGAATAGACTTTAAATGCTTTGCTAGGTCAGAACTGTGGCATGCAAAGAAAGAGGACGCGAGTACCTGATTACTGCAGATACTGAATGAGGGAATGCCTAAGAACTCTACTCAGATTTTACCCTCAGTAAATCCCATATCCCCACGGGTCTGCTGCCTTACCCAGGAGGGTAATTAACGGCATAGAGTCAGGGTATGGGCCTCTTCTTAAACACAATCGCCTTGTCTTGCTGGGTCTCAGAGCTATAAACTTTCCTCTAACTGCTTTTATTAATATTTCATGCTTGCTCGCCACTTTCCAGCTTGTGCAACTACACAGACAACACCAGACAAAGTGAAACTGCGGTTATGCCGTGGGTGATTCATCCAGCTGCACACCAAGAATGCTGCAGAGACAGCCGCGCCAGGCTGAGCTCCGCACGGAGCCAGCTCAGGTGTGAGCAGGATCATCAGCCCACGTGCAGCTACGTCCCAGGACACCTCGCACAGCAGCCGCTGTCACGGAGCCCGGCACAGAAGCCAGGCAGCAGAGCGCAGCTTCGCCCGAGTGCCCCTGGGACGCAGTTGGTGCGCCCAAGTCTGGGCAGTGTTCCAGGAGTGGGGACACGGCGCAGCAGGTAGGCACGGATCTGCTCGAGCAGGACTCGGAGTGCAGGCTCCGCGCTGCAAGAGAGCGGCGGGACTGTGTCCAGCCCCTTGCTCCACGCTGCCTCTTCCAGACTCGCGCTGGCTCCGGATGCGCTAAGGAGACGTCCTGGCACTGCGTGCTGCAGCTCCCGCCACCGGAGGCTCCTGGGGCTGCCCGCTGCCGCGTCACCCATGCTGCTGCTTGCTGGGTCCGCACTCAGCCATTCCGCAGTCCCTCCTGCCCTGGGTATCCACGCAGATCCCTAAGCGGATGCGCTACAAAAAGCTGGGAGCTGGTAAAAGCCCGAGATGTAAAATCACAACAAGACCGATGCAGAAAAAGCACCAAAATTACCATTTCAGTCACTCCAGGTAAACTGGAACGGATGCTCTATGATTGCACTATGCAGAAGCACTTTATACCAAGATGCCAGCACACCAGCCTGGCTCTTGCATATCTAAAGCTGGGTTACAGTGAGTTATAACTTGTTTTAACTAGGTTATTAAATTAAAAGCACAAAGGGGGCAATTACAATCACATTAAAACATTCTGTAATTTTGGAAAATTAATGTTTCACTAAGTCTTCATTTTTATGGATAAGCTGAGTCAGAAGTGTGCTGTTTCTACACAGTGCTAACTAGTATCAGTTTCAAGCTTTTTGGAACCATATGGAAAGCCATTAATTTTTTTCTTAAGTAGGATTCTCATCACTTTGTTTAATATCACTACACATTATACACATTAATATTTACAAATGGTTTCATGTACGAAGTGCGAATCAACAAACTACAAGGTAGTAACTGTTCACTCCCACAGGAAGGGGTGGGAACTACCTGCCTGAAAAACATAGCGAAAGCCTGGAAGCCCATTCCCAATCCCTTCTCTCTTAAGGCTTTGGGAAGTTACGTGGGGCTAAACTGCAGCAATAGCATATTGAAGCATGAGAAGTTTATGAATCACATTAAAAAAAAAAAAAAAAGCCTTTGAAAAGTCCTGCAATCCTGTAGTATTATAGTGTAGGTTATTTTATATGTGTATTGGTGTTTCTGCCTTACATTTCAGTCAATTTAGCACTTTAAGCTTTTCATTGTAGCTGCTAGAGCTAGGAATATACCCATTTGATCCATGAGAGGTACGTCCTCAAAATCTGACAGTCCACTGCCTTTAGACTTTCAGATTTCCACATACTTGGCCATAGTCCTGGGGCAGAATTGCTTGCCACTTAGGCAGCTGAAGGGCAAACTGTATTCACAAGGGCACTAACAAAAAAGTTCACAACAGCACACAGCAGCCTTCTATGCTGTCTCCATGCACTCCTCCTCCAAGCATCTCTGAAAAGGTATCAAAATTACAGAAAGACAAGGAAAAATACTGCCAGAAAGATCCGATGTTCGGAATGGATGCTGTATAGGAGAGGTTACATGAACACACTTCCGTATGAAAAAGGCCTGAGAAGGGAGAGTATGGTAGAGCTCAGCAAAATCACTGATGGTGGTCACACAAGTTACTGTGGAAGTTATTATGCCTTTCCACAGCATATGAAAGAGGAGGTGCCAGCTATAATCACCAGCTGACAGACTTTAGTGCAAATAATAGTTTTTAGGTTTTTTTTTTTTCACCATGTAACACCTAACGAAACCGTGGGATTCATTGCCACCAGACGTCACAGATGGCAAGAGTAAGAGACGGATGCAGGGATTTCCTCAGAAAGAAGCACCGCGGTTGCACACTGACAGGACACCCCAGACTCCGTTGTTCAGATGCCTCCCCTCACACCTAAACACCCCTATAGATAGACAAAACCAGTCACCCTTTATTTAGCCTTTAGGTTTAAAATCTTCGTTACCGGTTTTAGCAGGATGAGGCTGCCAGGCATAGGCTCTTGCAGCCAGCTCCCTCTACAACCTGAGCCACTACCCAAAACCCCAAAACCTTTTCGGATGGCAAAAACAGGCCTTTTTTTTCCAACCCCCCATACTCAGGGAAGAAGTCAAAAGCCAGAAAGACTTAGCAATGCCACTGTCAGGACACGGGGGTCTCCTGCCTCCCCCACAACCCCTCTTCCCCTCCACGAAGGTGCCTCGACTGCCGTTGGGCTATGGCGGCGCGCGCCCAACGGTCGCCCCGGGGAGGGCGGGGCGGGGGGGGGCGGTTGCGCTGTGCGCACGCGCGGCGGCGGCGCGGCGGGCGGGCAGCTGGAAGTCATTGCGCGCAGATTGGCGTCCGCGTTGCCGCGGCGACCGCCCCGGCGGCGCCAGCTGGGCCGCAGTGTGAATGGGTGACGTCACGCGCCCGGCGCCGGCCAGTCTGGCAGCCCGCGCCAAGGAATCAGCTGGGAAAGACGCGGGGGGAGGGGGGTGGCTCCTGCGGCTCCTGCGGCTGCGGGATCCGCGCTCCACCTGGGGCTGCGCCCCCTCTGCGCCGCGTTCCCAGCCCTGCAGGGCCTTTTGTTTTCTCCCTTGTCCCATTTCCTTAATATCCCCCTTCCTTTTATTTTTCTTTATTTTTCCTTTTTTTCTTTTCTCTTCTTCTTCCCTTTTCTCTTCTTCTTCCCTTTTCTCTTCTTCTTCCCTTTTCTCTTCTTCTTCCCTTTTCTCTTCTTCTTCCCTTTTCTCTTCTTCCCTTTTTTCTTTCTTCCTTTCTTCCTTCTTTTCATTTCTCCTTTTCCCTTTTTTCTTCGTCTTTCCCTTTTTTTCTTCGTCTTTCCCTTTTTTTCTTCGTCTTTCCCTTTTCTTCTTCGTCTTTCCCTTTT